>NW_022437018.1:3813125-3923911 GCF_009761245.1 Sapajus apella
TATAAAATAAATTTTTGGATCCTCTATGCTTTTCCACTGACTGTTCATTACTGTGTCAATTTCATGTCATTTTATAGTCATTTTTTAAACCTATTTTGGAAAGGTCACTTTCATTATTTTTGTTTTACAAGTGTGTCTTCTTCCATAGGAACTAAAAAGTTATTTTGTAAAGTTCCAGAATAATCTAATGGGGTTTAAGGTTGTCATTACATTACATTCATAATGTAGGAAGGATTTAGTTCTTGGAATTTGAAAGTTTTTAATAAATCTCTTTTATCAAATCTTGTTCTTGAACTTTTAATAAAGTTTTATAGTTTCTTTATATAGATACTATACTTTTCACATTATATTTATAACCAAATATAATTCAATCAAGTTTTTACCATTTCTGTTTCTAATTAGCCTCTTGTAAAGGAAAAAACTGGCTTTTATATATTTATGTTATATAAAACCATCTTATCAAATTTTTTATTAGTAATAACTTTTTTGATAGTACAATGCCAGCTTTCTTAGGTATGCAACCATGTAATCTTCAAATAAAGGTTTCCAAATTTCCTCATTTCTGCTATTAAGTTATATATTTAGTTTTCTTATTGTATTAGTTAGAACCTCTACAGTGTGTTGAATTACAATAATGTTGGTATCCATAACCTTGTTTTAGTTCCTTGTTTTCATAAGAATGACTTAGGATTTCACTACTCAATATGATGCTTGCAATACGATTTTGGCAAATAGTCTTTTTCATGTTTAGCATTTTTTTCTTTTCATATTTTACTGGGAGTTTTGCTGCTGAATCTTAGTAAGTGCCTATTTATTATATATTTAAATACGCATATAATTTGTACCATTTAATTTGTCATAAAAATTATATTAGACCTGTTAATAATGATCCATTCTTGGATCTTTAAAATTAATCTGATTTGGTCATAAGTATAGCTTGTAATTCTTTTAGTATATTTTAAGATTTAATTTTCTAGGATGTATTTTAATTATAATTTTTGCATCTGCATTGATTTGTGATTTTGATTTATAATTTCCTTTTTTGTTAGTTCAGGGTTTTGTGTGTAGACTATGCTGGCTTCTTAAAAATGAACTCGCTATAGTCTATAATTATTAGACTGACATAGAATTTATGTGTTCTTTGATTAGTAAGTAAAATTACAAGTATAAAACCATCGGGGCATGGTGACTTTTTAGAAAGTAGACTTCCAGTTTAGTTCATGTTTGATCAGATCAATTTTCTCGTCTACCCTGGGTCAATTTTGAAAGCTTACGTTTTCCCAAGAAATCACTCATTTTCTTAAAATTTTCAAATGTATTGTCACTGAATGTGAGACAAATTTATTTTCTTTATGTTTTAGTGACATTTGCCAAAGATTTGCCTATTTTATTATCTATTCTAAGGAGTCAGCTCTTGCTTTTACTTATTCTTCTTTCACTTTTTTCATTGTCGTTTTTAAAAATACTGGCTTTTTACCTTCATAGCAAGACTATGGTAAGGTGAATGAGGCACTCTCATTGAGCACAGAATTTAAGGAAGTGTCAAAAAAACTCAATAGTCAAGAAGTTCTATTTTAATGCAATACTTAAAAAAAATCAAACTTAATGTCCCCCAAAAATCCCTGATGGATTAAACTTTTCAGTAAAGACCAAATCCGTATTACTGATTTTTCCTTTTGCTTCAGTTCCAATATGGCTTAGCATAGCACGGCTCCTGCTCCTGAGTTCATTTATTTTCAGGCTTTAAAAAAAAAAAAAACACCTTTCAAGTGCAGAATTTGCAGACCATCAATGTCCTCTGTGACTAGGAAACTTCTCCTCAGTAATCTTTGGTGAAATCTGTTATCTTCCTTTTGGTGAGTACTTATTAAGAATCTTTTTCATATAAAGCACTACCAGTGATGGATACAAAGATGGCCCTAAAAGTTTACATTCTAGAAACAAAAAATATATACAAATGTGAAAAGTTTAGTTGACATTAGAGAGGGAAAAATTAGAGGAAAACATTATCTGGCAGATAGTATCAGACTTACAGTTTTATTGCTCTTGGAATAACTCCTAAAATCCACCAGGTGGTGGAATAAAATGAATTAACAGTGCCATTTAGCTTACATATTTTCCTAGTTGGAGATTTAATTTTACAGAGAAAGCCACAATTACATATCCACATATTTTAGCTTATTTATGAATTTTCTATTATATCTTTAATTTTTACAAAGCAGAATGTACATGTTGAAAGATTAAACATTTTTAGCCATCTGATATCCTTCTCAAGCAAGGCACTGTATAAACAAACAAAAAGAGGTCTGGTTTAAAATAGGTCCAAGAATATAATTTAAAACAAAAAACCCAGAGGGAAACTCCCCTAAAAGATGATTATCTTAAGCCTGCAAATTTTAGTAAAAGAATGAGGCACTAATATTAGGCATCTTAGCTAAAATGATTACTGTCCAAAAGGTTAAGATATGGGATTCTCTTTCATATAGTTCTTGTGTGACCTACTTTTCTCCTATCTAGAGACTTTTCAAATCAGATAAATTGATCTGAATGTCTGTATAATTCACTTTTCATGTATATCTTTATTCATTATTAATATGACAGCAATCTTGTGTGTATTAAAACACATAAAAATGATATTTAATATGAATTCAAATTTAGGTTCAAATGACTTGCCTTAAGTCATAAAATTAATCAGTAGTCAAACTGTCAGGAGATCTGGAGTTCCTCTAAGTCCTGCTTTTCATCATGCTCTGCCATCTAACAATGTCATCAGATGATGAAGATGAATTTAGACAGCCGGTTAGCAACCTATGTTGACATATCGGGAACTGTGGAATTCTAAAAGGAAATAAAAGATTGAATGACTGAGGAATTTACAATCTAATGGGATTGACACTATGGGAATAATTATACTTTGCCACTAATAAAAATATATATCACCAAAAATTGTTTAAACAAATATTACCATATATTATAGATCAAAACAGTGTCCTAAACAGAAACTGAGTGAATTTAATTCAATTTGCAAGTATCTGAGTACCTACTAGATGCAGCATACTAGAATACTTTTTTCCTAATGATTTTATAATCTAATGATATGACCTAGTTTAGATTAATTGGCCCACCCAAGCTTACAAAAAAAGTGGCTCATAATGTAGCATATTTTATTTCTAAATTAGATTTTCAAAGATAAAAATGTAGCATAATAACTTAATATTAAATTGCAGACATTAAGCCAATTACCATTACCAATAAGTGGTAGGTTTGAGATTTTTCTACTCTTGAAAAAGAAAAAGGATTTGGTATGTTATCTGGTAAACTATAGCGAGGCAGTTTTTTGCTGCCCTTAGCTGGAACTCAGTTGCATGGAAGGCTCAATAACTATTTGTTGAACTGAAAAACATTTGCCCTCTTGCCTCCCAAAATCTCATAATTTTTTATTTTTGTGCAGCTGCTGCTCTCTTTCCTCTATTTCCCAGTCTCCTCTTCCATCTCCCCTTTACAGCTCTTCCCTTTATGCCCTGACTTTGAGGAGTCTCATCCATTCTTACGGTTGCAGTTGACTCTTGAACCAATGTTTGTAAACTTGACCTTTGTGATTCCAACATTTCTAACTAAACTCTAAACATTCCTTCCTCACTATTAGTATTCCACCTTAAACTCAGCCTCTGAAATCAAACTCATCAACTTGCTATTTAAAAACTAACATCATCTTCCAACACTGTATTTCTATCCGTATAAAAAGGACGACATGTACAGTTGTGCAGGTGGTGCTCTGAACAAAAGCACTTGGCTGAGGAGTGAGTAAGGACTAAAACTAGACTCTTTTAACAGGCAATATACTTGGGCACAGGGCTGTGTCAGCCTTAGGGAAATCTTTTTAGCACTTCCTCCACCTAAAGAAGATACCATTGTCTGACTCACACAAAGGTGACGTACGTATTATTAGTATTGCCATCACTTTCTCCAAGTCACCTATTTCAGAAACAGAATTTCCATTCTTTCTCCCATCTTTTAGGCCCCCATGATATGACTACATTCACCACTTTCTTATCATCCACAGGGTCAAGGAGACCAGAGCAGTCCAATGCTTCATCCCTACACTGTTTTAATGATCTCTTTAACTCTTCCTCTGCTCCTGTCTTTCCTTCACCTTGCAGTAGATTACCCTTTCTTAAAACACAGCTTTGTCTTGTTATTTACCTGTTCAGAACCTTCATGGTTCTGAGCACTATTGTCTGTGTTACTAGAAACAAAATTCCTAGACTACTGTTCTTCAACCAGCCAGGTTCTAAAATACTTATGATGCACAATGTCCTGTACCTTGTGAGCACCCAATACAGAATTGTTGAATCGTTAAATTTAAGATCTTTCATCATATGTTCCCAATGCCCACTTCTACCTAAGTCCAACTAGTCCCTCTCATATACCCTAGGCACCATTGTGAACTGCTGATGTTTATGGGACTTGTTCCTAACTATCCTATCTTCATAACCTTGGTGTTGCTGATTCATTCACATGGGGCATTGGCCACACCCAGCCCTGCAAAGCCTATTGAGCTCCTCTCTGTAGAATTTCCTTGTCTTGTGCCTATATTTGCCCCTTCTTTTGGACTGAATGCCGCATTTATTATAGCTTACTTGTGTTCTTGTCTTCTTGTAACAGCACCCTAGGTTTGTTCCTCTCACTAGATGTTAAGCTACTTGAGGTTGGCCCATCTTTCTTGTTTGTATTTGCCTCCTCATAAGTCCCGGATTCAATGAGGAATGTGTAGATAATAAACATTTGTGGAATTGAAAACCATCACCCAGTTGTGCATATGCCCCAAAGACAGATTGACTAGCCATTTGACTTTTCAGGTGAAAGCGCCATTGCATAAATATGGAAAAGAAAAAATATCATCCCGAAGATTGTTGTTTTTAAATGTCCTTTTCTGACAGCAACCAGACTATAAGAAGAACAAATTTTGATATTATGGGGTATAATATATAAAACGTACAATTGAAATAACTCATTCCACATTGTGTTTTTGTAGAGAGACACTGAATTCCAGGAGCATGAAAAGATTCTGTCTCCGGATTTTCTGTCAGTTGCCCAAATCACTGATTTGTTAACAGAGGACGTCGATGGAGTTCAAGAGTAAGCATTTCACTGTTACAATCGCATACAGAAGAACAGTTCTAGTTTTGCATCTATAAATAATTATGATTACATATTTAAGCTTTTTTCAAAATATTTGTTATAATACTATGCACTGAAATATATCTGGACTCCGAAACACAAAAATTCTCAAAGAACTTTTTACGCTACACAACAGTCTCCTTTATGAAGAAAATACATTGTAAACCAACTTACCAATATTAACCAAGAGCAGAGGTTTGTTGGTAAAAGCAGGCTCTAGCATGTGCCGTCTTCTACTTTTTTTCTGTTTCATTCATAAAATTGTCAATATGCACATTAGCCCAAAGGATGTTTTCCCTCACTGTAAGAAGAATAAGTTGTGTTTTCTGTACTCAGAATGGAAAATGCATTTTGTTATATTGGAAATCTTGAATACTAGCCATCCACCTGTGATTTTCTTAGCCATCTGCCTGTGATATTATTATCAGGCATAATACTATACTAAGTACTCTGCATACATGTTACTTACAAATGTGATTACAATGGAATTTATAGGCAGTAATTCTAATATATATACATCTCACTCTTTAGGCGATTTACTTCTACAATAGATCATCTATTTAGAACTTTTGTCAGATACATCCAACAGCATAATATCCTAAATGTTGTTTTTAGTAATCACCCATTTAAAAAATGATCTCACTTTAGAATGGAAGCCTAATTGGCCATAATGTGTGGAGAGTGGGGATGATGTCATGCACTGGACTGTACCATCCTGGTATCAGGCCTCTGCAGGCCAGTCCTTGGGACACAAGCAGGGTGTCGTGGACCATAATAGACAAATAGCAAATGACTCTGTCAGTGGTTATCACTGACAAATTTTACAAATGTACAGAATAAAGATGACTTGCTACTGAGAAGGGAATATGACAGATGTCCTGGCTGGAAGAAAAATCTGAGAAGGGAAGGCTTATCAAGAGCAGGCGAATAACACTGACAGGCCTTTTCCTGAACCGCTCAGCTCCAGCACTGGCAACCTCTGCTAGAAATTGATGATTTGTGATCGGCCATACTGCTTACTATCTGCATCTCTACAATATTAGGGAATTTAAAATTTCACAGATTTTAAACAAGTATCTCCTGATGATTTTACCGTTTTTATAGAAATTAATGTTTGTTAGGAATTCTGATTCTTAGTGTAAGAATTGATCTGTAAAATGCATGTATCATATTAATACCACTGATCATGCCTTTAGGTAGAATGTTATTTTCCATTTCCATGTGCCCCCAAATGTCATTGATCATTGCAATGTGAAACACTAGGTATTTGATACTAGGCAAAATAGTACAATGCAGATAGCAGACATTTTATACAGTTCATCATTTGTTTATATTAAATGTCAAGTAAAAGGTGTTATATTAAGTACAATTAATATTAAATAAAAAGTGTTGCAAACAAGTGCTTTTTAAAATTCGTTCTTCCCACATTGTAAGTCGTGCTATGTATTGCACTTTGTATGACAAGAATTTTTTGAATTATTGGCTCTCTTTGTTGTTAAATATCTAAATGCTGAGCATATATTTAATCTTTAGTTGGTAAGGCCTAGGATGCAGTAAGTGATGCAGAAGGTGATGCAGAAGTTAGCAATATAAAAACATCCAGGTTCAATAGCAGGTTGACCTTTTTAGACTGTCTCATTAATGTAGAAATCACCTGAAGTGATCTCAAATTTTAAGACATCATCTTTGGATAAATAACATGAGTATTATATTAGGAGCCATTTCTTTGTAAAACAATTTTCTTGAGATTCTTTACATGATTTTGATAAAGGTAATCCTGAAATATTTGAAATCAGTCACGCACTTTCAATTTAAAATAGCATTATTATAAATGGGGTTATATGCTTTTCAAAATGACAGAAATACAGTTTAAGTATCCTATCACCAAATGATAGAAGTATGTGAAAATCATACAGTCTAAAAAGTTATAAGCCTATTAAAGTTAGAAATCAGCACATTTCCCTACCTCTTAAAATTAAAAATTGCTCTCCATGAAAGCAGCCAACCAAATGAAACATTTAAAGTGTCATTAAAACATATTTCTGAAATTCACTTTAAGCAGTTAAATGTCTGGGTACATTTCTCATGATCTCTTAGCTGCTATCAATCATAAATATTTTAATGTAACCTTGACTTTATTTATAGATCCATCTCAATTTTTTTTAAAAAAGAATAAGGACTAAAAGTAACTATATAAACACAAAAATAACACTGAGACATCTTTAATAATCTTTCGGTAGCTGGGCTTCCATGAGCTACTGAGCTCTTGCCTTGAGGCCTATTTCTGCATGTCATATTTAAGAAGTAAAATGCACCCCATTGTCAAGAACATGCAAGAATATTGTAATATTTTTACCCAAATTCTTGGTGAGACAAAATAGATAGGTATATCACCTATCATCACTATACCAAACTTTCTAAAATACAATGAATCATCTTTCTCTTTCCCTACATTCTGTCATGCTACAGCTGTGGCCATCTCTCCCCTCTCCCCTGTTCCATCTCCTCTTACAGAGAAAAAGTTTACATATTTGCCAGTAAAATACTGGAAACTTTGCATTCAAACCATAGCAGTATCTTGCTCCAATTGCCTCCCTACATAATCTCCTTTGGAGTGAAATGACTGAGGAAAGAATGGAAATGGTAAATCCTTGGCCCTGTAGTTCAAGTTAAAAGTGAAGAGACAAATGGTATTAGGGAAAATGGTGAAGGGGATGTGGAGGACAGCAAAGTTGAAAGAGATCACAGAGATTTCACCAAAATATTCTTTGGCAAGTAGTTACTGTCATTCAAACACAACTAAACATTGAAAAGTAAAAATAAAAAGCAAAGAACATATGCAAATATTCAGGGCAAATATTTAATTTAAAATACATAGTGTGCAGATGGCAGATGATGAGTATACTTAGAAGAAAAACTAACTGCTAGAAACAGAAGAAAATGTTGGGTTAAAGCTAATAATTAAAGAGGACATCAAATTCACAGAACAAGAGACCAAAAAAAAAAAAAAAAAAAAAAAAAAACATGGTAAAAAAATAGAAAGAAGAAGCTTTTAGAACCAAGGCAAGGAACTCAGGCTAAGAGTAAAACCAATGTAGAACTTACCTTGCTGAAAATCAAGTCAGTAATATGGAAGACAAATTTAAGAAAACTTATATAAAGTGTAAATAAAGCAATTATTTGAAGATACTAGAATATACCTTCAACCTTCAACATAGTGAATCAGAAAAAATAATCTACACTTCGTAAAAGCTTTGATTTCAATATTTTAGTAGAATAAAATCTCATGTATTGCCTTCTTCCTGGGATAAATTTAAAGTAAGTCACCTAGAGAGGAAAATAACAGTCCTCAGACTTTTCCTTAGCAAGGTTAGTCTCCAAAATTCAGTAGTGTGACAAGTAGCCAAAATTTAGAAGTTGAGAGAATATGATTACAAAATAAAATACTATTTGTGTCTGTTGTTTAGTTATAATGGCAACAAGATACTGCAATATGTAGACCAACTCAGAAAATACAGTATTCATGTGGTCCTATTGAAAAATTTACCTCATAACCCAGCTGAAAGATAAATCAGTTCATTGGTGAATTTTAAACAATAAAACCTGCCAATCAGAAATTGTGATATAAGAAATCTGGCAGTAAGTGTGGACCATTTAAAATTAAAATAAAATAAAATATCATAACAATAAACTAAAACAATATTCTAGAACATGTCAACAAAAATAGGCAAGCACATGAGAAAAAAAATAATTGAATTTCCTTTTCTCACCAAAAATAAAATTGAATTGAAGCAGATGACCCCTATTTATAGTAATGCTATTTTAAATTGAGAGTGAGTGAGTGCAAAATACTTCAGGATTACTGTTACAAAAATCATATAATCACAAGAAAATTGCTTTAAAAAATGGCTCATAACAAAATGCTTTTAAAAACTTGTATCAGAGATGTAAAGGGTTAATGTCCCTAAGTTTGCAAAATACTTTGATAAATTTATAAGAAAAAGTAACCAATAGAGGACATTAAAAAGAAATTCAACCTAATGAATAAGCAAAGACATATAGAAGATAGTAATTTTTTCTGTTAGATCGATAGACATTAAGATTACGGACAAAATCCAAAACTAGATTGGAGTATAAAGAAGCGGACATTCCTGTGTGGTGTTGATGAAAGACTTATTTGGCACTTCCCTTTCTGGAGGGAAGTTTAGCAGCATATCTCACCATGGTCAGTATAACTCAGCAGTCCCAATTTTGGGAATTTATTGCAAAAGATAATTGGAGTTTTGGAAATATCTTTTTGTTGAAGTCTTGCTCTGTCGCCCAGGCTGGAGTGCAGTGGTGCGATCTTGGCTCACTGCAACCTCTGCCTCCCGGGTTCAAGTGATTCTCCTGTCTCAGCCTCCTGAGTAGCTGGGATTACAGGCGCCCGCCACCACGCCTGGCTAATTTTTGTATTTTAGTAGAGATGGGGTTTCACCATGTTGGTCAGGCTGGTTTCAAACTCCTGACCTTAGGATCTGCCCACTTCTGCCTCCCAAAGTGCTGGGATTACTGGCGTGAGCCACGGGGCCAGGCTGGAAAGATCTTAATTTATCATTTCTCTTTACTCTAGATTCTCAACCAATGGAGGACATCAAAGCCCATTTGAGAATCCTGATCTATTATTAACTGCATTTAGGTCTCTATCCTACTGATAAGACTAAAGAATGGAAAGGCTTCATACTTCTCCTTCCTTGCTGAATACTAATCATTTTTCAGTTACGTTCATTACAGTTTTTCCCCAGTCTGTAGCTTGTCTTTTCAATGTAATTTGTCTCTGATTCTCCAGAAGTGTTTTGTCTGTTTAACAAAGACCAATTTATTCGTCTTTTTCTTTATGGTTTGTATTTTTTGATGTCACTTTTAAGAAATTTTGGCCTATCCAAATGTCAGAAATTTTTTAAATTTAAAGTTTGTAATGTTTGCTATTGACATTTAAATCATTAACCAACCTGGATTTTATTTTAATGTATTATGTGGGATAGTATTTTATTTTATTTTCCATTTGGATATCCAATTCTCCCAGCACCATTTTTGAGGAATTCATACTTCTTCTACTGATTTGAAATACTGCCTCTGCCATATACCAGGCTTCTGTGTACGTTGGGTCTGTTTCTGGGCTTTCTACGTATTCCACTGGCCTACTTATTTATCCCATAACCATACCACAAGTTTTCATTATTGTAGAAGTTTTCTTACTGACTTTCACTTAAGAGTAAATGACACTGTACATTAAACATTGAGAAATAAATCTTGCCAAATGATGTCCAATGCAAATTAAAGATCCCTGGCTAATAGAGTAAAACCCTAATACCACCACCATCAGGATGTCTATATCTGCCAGTTGAGTTGAATGCTTGAAAAAAATGTATCAAAATGTGTAGTGACATGCAACATGAAAAACTGACCGTATTGACCTAAAAATTAAAAATATATAATGTTCTCACATATACATATATGTACATGTATGTAATATATGACATAAAAGGAAACTCAGAGATAGATTAACTTCAAGGTTAATTGAGTCAATGTCTAAATAGTGTCATCAAGAAATGAGGCTAATCTTAGGACCCATTATTCTTAGGGTTACAAGATCACTTGGCAGTAGCAACTAGAGGCACTTGTTTACTCTTTTTTTATTTTTATTCAACAGAAAAAAAACTTTATCCTCTGTTATTAGTTATTTAGAATTATTTAGGAGCATGCCCATCATAGAACAATAATTATTTTTGAGACATGCCATATACTAAATTACATTATGGTAAAGGGGTGACATTACCATGATTGCCTTAGAATAATCCGTACTCTTTTGGGTTTGAGGTCTATCCTGATACCACTGTAGATGAAATGTTGAAGAAATAGACACATATCAACATCAGATTTATTTGCTCCCAAACTTGTTTAATCCTGCTATATTTATTAATCTGGTTATATCATTTATTTTGATGTTAAGAATAATAAGGCCTTGCATTTTTGAAGATAGCAGTAAAAAGTTGTCACACACCTATTACCCCCCTCAGAAATCACATAAAAACAGTAAGGAAATATCACCTTCATCTTTGTCAAAACCAAGAGAATGCTAGTGGTCCAAATCACAAAACAGAAAGATGATGGCCACAGTCATGATAGATCAACCAGAATGCAGGAGAAGATATACAGAAGGATGCCCATAGTCAGAGAGCTTAGAATGAGCTAATTTACATTTATATCTATCTATCTGCTTAATCTCCCAGGAGGAGAAACCCTTAAGTCCCATTCCAGGAACGCTTGTTTGCAATAGCAGGACCAGGTGTGTAGGTTTGGAGCAGATCCTTTCTGTATCACAGAAAATTGACTGTTTATATGATAATAAAGAGAGTCTATCCATTCTTTTCTTTATTTTTCCTTACCAATTAAAAATAAATAACTAAATGCTAGAATAATCGACAGAAAGTTACTTCATACAGAAAATGCCTGCCAGTTTGTAACATGACCACGTCTTCACCTCCAGTGTATTTCCTGAAAGTAGCTATTCAAGGACAAAAGCTCACTTCATCCAAAGATGAGGTATAAACAAAGGATATCCATTCTAAGACACTGCAAGAAAAAAATAGAAGAGGAGCGGGAAAGAGAAATAGCAAATAAAATACATCAGAAAGATATAACCATGAGCAGACAAAAAAATACATGTTTTACCATAAATTTTAAAATATATGAAACATTTACAAAAAGCATATAACAGAGATATAAAAGCTCAAGAAAGAGATAAAGAAATAAAAGATTATCAAACATGTTTTTAAGAAAGAGTAGAGAAGGAAAGATCTTATGGAATTTGAGGGGAAATTTAGAGCCACCCCCAGAATAACCCTGCTGAAAACACACTAAGGTACACAGTAATGATAAAAGTATCCAAAATGAAAAGGAATAGACTTGAAAAATTTTTAAGGTTGAAAAGAATTAAAAATTAAAATTCTAGAAAAAATGACTAAAATATGGATAATTGAAATTCTTTTTAAAATATAGCAGAATGAACTGGGTGCAGTGGCTCAGGCCTGTAATCCCAGCACTTTGAGAGGCTGAAGCGGGTAGATAACTTGAGGTCAGGAGTTCAAGACCAGCCTTGCCAACGTGGTGAAACCCTGTCTTTACTAAAAATACAAAAAATTAACCATGCATGGTTGCGGACACCTGTAATTCCAGTTACTCTGGAGGCTGAGGGAGGAGAATTGCTTGAACTGGAGAGGCAGCGGTTGCAGTGAGCCAAGATCGCACCACTGCACTCCAACCTGGCTGATGGAGCAGGCCCTGTCTCAAAATGTGTGTGTGTGTGTGTGTGTGTGTGTGTGTGTGTGTGTGTGTATCATAGGTATGTCTCATATATATGAGATATATATCTTTCATATATCAGAATATTTAACAACTTAGTTTCAGAACATTTTCAGAAATAAAAGAAAATTTTATAAATGAAAAAATACATTGAAATTCAGAGAAAAAAATAGTAGTAAAATTGCTATACATAAACAAGTAAGAAAGGAGATGAAGGGGGAAGAATGAGGAGAACTAGAAAATAAGGAAGAGGAGGAAGGAAAAATAGAGTGTGCTCCCATTTCATTATTCTTTCTGTTTCTTTTTCTGAATGTCACTTTGGTCTACGGCCATACCACCCTGAACGTGCTCAATCTCGTATGAATGTCACTTTGGTCTTATGAAATTTGATGTAACTGAATATTTTCAGATTATGGGCATTATAGAATTTTCATTCAAGAAAAAAACCTGTTTTCAAAACTTAGGAAATAGATGGTTCAATATCTAATCTGATGTAATGTCTGGATTTTTCTTTTATTTTGCAGAAAACTCAGAATCTTTTTGAATTTCAAAAACCTTGAAACTTGTTTAAAGGATGCCATTCTACTGGATTATTATGTATCTGGATTTTTGTGGGCTAGAAGAATGGATTTCTCTGTTATTCAATATTCGAAATTTATGACTTTGTTAGCCATGTTGCTTCAGAATCTTAAAAGTAAGTACATTATTTTTCTTTTTTTTTAAGTAAAAGAAATTTACCATCTAAACTGAGGTTCTTAAGCAAAAGTTACTGATTTTATTGTAATTCCTTTAATGAAAAATTTGGGGTTTTCCTAAGTATAGCAAATATATAGTTCATACCTTCATTGAGTTACAAAAACAAACAGTTTTCTTAATAATCAATTTGCCAAAGATATGTTAATTTCATTTTAAAGTTGTATTGGTGCCATCCACCCTCTAAATATCTGGGGACTCTGCGATATTCTTGTAATCTTTCTGTAAATCTAAAAATACACTGAAATTAAAAGTCTATCAGTAACTATTAGCTTTCCCGAGAATAGAATGCTAGGAAGCTATAAAAAGGAGAAAATGAGGAAGCTTTCTATGTACTGTATGGGAGACAATATATAGTTATTAAGTAAAGCATGGTACAGAACTGCATGCTTTTATTTACAAAAGAGACAAAAATAAGAATCTATCAATATTTTTATTTGTGTATACACAAAGAAATGCTGAAAGATACAGAAAAAGTGAATAATTAAAATTCCCTGGGGTGAACAGTAGTAAGAACTGGGCATGTGGGCAGCAGATATTGGAGGAAGTCTTTTCACAAGATTTCTGCATATGTAGTTTTGAAATGTGAATACATCACTTATGCAAAAATTAAATTTTTAAAGAGAATATGTAACATGGACTGTCCTAAGCCTCAGCAACTTCTGAGCTGAGTATTCATACACTAGAAATAGAATAAAGGAAAGTAAAAATTTTCATGAACCTTACATCCCAAATTTAAGAAGATATTTCTTTTTTAAACTTTTCCCTTACCTTATAAGACTCAATAACATTTCTTCTAGGTGAAACTTTATATTGTTGATATTATTGCAAAAATGAATTTCTAAAACCTGAACAGGATCCATCCAGCTCCTCATAAACCATGAGAGAGAAAATACATATGTGAAACCTAACCAGAAAAAAAGCAAGAAATCTAGTTTTACCTTCTGGCAGAAAAAAAATTAAAATAAAAAAAATTTCCTCCACACTTTTAAACTTAACAAAGTTATAGTCATCATTAGGAAAGAATGTAATTTTAGCCAAGGAAGGAGATAAAGTATGTTTACACTTCAGCTAGGTAGCAGTAGGGTCCTGAGAGCATAGCCACCACTCCCATTCAGCAATGTCATAATAGAAAAAGCCCAAAAGAGCACACCCTGGGCCTCTAGCAGGAGTGTGCTCTGTCCAGTGCAGGAGCTGTGTTTCATGCTAGCTCAGTCTCCAACCTGATCCTTGTCTTAAACTTGAGCTGCATATCTACCAGGCATTCTGCAGTCAACCCATCTAGAATCAAATTGGATCAAATTGGTTATGGGACAGGCCAGGCACAGTGGCTGATGCCTGTAATACCAGCACTGTGGGAGGCCAAGGCAGGCAGATCACAAGGTCAAGAGATCGAGACCATCCTGGCCAACATGGTGAAACCCCATCTCTACTCAAAATACAAAAATTATCTGGATGTGATGGCACAGGCCTGTAGTCCTAGCTACTTGGGAAGCTAAGGCAGTAGAATCGCTTGAACCCTGGCGGCGGAGTTTGCAGTGAGCCAAGATCGCGCCACTGCACTCCAGCCAGGTGACACAGCGAGACTGCATCGCAAAAAAAAAAAAAAAAAAAAGGGTACATAGAACTTGTACATTTTTCTTAACAGTATATATTGTGAGGTCTAGTTTTTCCAGGGCCTGACCAAGGATAAGCTGTAGAGCAAGTTTGTTCAATCCATGTCCTGCGAGCTGCATGTGGCCCAAGATGGCTTTGAATGTGGCCCAACACAAATTTGTAAATTTTCTTAAAACATTATTGGATTTTCCTTGCCATTTTGTTTAAGCTCATCAGCTATCATTAGTGCTAATACAGTTTATGTGTGGCCCAAGACGATTCTTCTTCTTCCGATATGGCCCAGGGAAGCCAAAAGACTGGACACCCCCGCTCTAGAGTATTGGATAGACTGGGTATTGGGCCTTTATCCAGGTCCATAGGCCTAGATGGACCCCTCTGTGTATAACATGAATGTTAGTAAGTAAGTATAGAATATTTTTTAGTTCTTATGATGCTAAATTGGTTTTCCTCTTAATAGGAATAGTAAATTCAGGTGACATTTATGTAGATTAGCTTGTGCAAGTCACAGTGCCAATTGCTTTACAAATATTGTCTTATTTAATTTACATGCTACCTTAAGAGAGAAATTAATGAGTCAGAGGGGTTCAGTGACTCCTTAAGGTCACACAGGGTCTACACTAGCAAGTGAGAGCCCATCCTTCTGAAAAATACAACAAATGTGCTGGCCTTGGGCTAAATATAGAAAACCACTATACACATATAATAGCACCAGGAATTCCACATATATTCATTTTCTTTTCTTTTTTTTTTTGAAGCGGAGTCTCACTCTGTCTCCTGGCCAGGCTAGAGTGCAGTGGCACAATCTCGGCTCACTGCAACCTCCACCTTTTGGGTTCAAGCAATTCTCCTGCCTCAGCCTCCCAAGTAGCTGGGACTACAGGCACATGCTACCACCCCTGGCTAATTTTTGTATTTTTAGTAGAGATGGGGTTTTGCTATTTTGGCTTGGCTGGTCTCAAACTCTTGACCTCAGGTGATCTGCCTTCCTCCGCCTCCCAAAGTGCTAGGATTACAGGCAGAAGCCACTGCACCTGGACACAAATTTCTTATTCAATCCACACAACAGTACTATAATTTTGAAAATAGGTATTGCAGTATTCTCATTTTACATAGAAAGGAAATGAGGCCAGGTGCAGTGGCTCATGCCTGTAATCCTAGCACTTTACGAGGCCAAAGCAGGAGGATCTTTTGAGGCCAGGAGTTCAAGACCAGCCTGGGCAACATGGAGAAATCCCATCTCTAAAAAAAAAAAAATTAAAAATTAGCCAGGTATGGGGGCACACAGCTGTGGTCTCAGCTACTTGGGATTCTGAAGTGGGAGAATCACTTGAGCCCAGGAGGCTAAGGCTGCAATGAGCCATGATTGCATCACTGCACTCCAGTCTGGGTAACAGAGCAAGACCCTGTCTCCAAAAGTAGATAAATATAAAGAGACTCAGGTCACCCAGATATTAATAGTAAAGGTCAGTTAGGTATCGTCCTACATTTTTCAATTAATTATAAGTCTAGTAAGTTCTTTCATTACTCTAAATTTTCAAGAATAAATTTTATTTCTAGAAGCTTTTACTATTTGAGTGGCTTAGTCTTTTATATTTTAATCACATCGCTAAATGGGATTTTTAAAAGAGCAAATATTTCAGTTAGATAAATGAAATTATAACTTCCCTAATTTTTAAAGGAATTATCTACAGAAAGACATCAGACATAGAAAACAGTTTTAAAGATTCAACTATTTTCAGAAGGAAATAGTCATATAAATGTATTTTTGTTTGATAAGTATAATTTTATCTAGAATTATAATCAGTTATCTAAGAACTTCTCTTTTCTCTGCATCTCTAATTAATATCATTTTATTAATAAAATGATTCAGATTTTCCATTCATTTATGAATTCCTTTTATCCAACAGATTTTTCATTTCTGAAGCTACTTCCACTATTATCAAAAGAAGTTTATCATGAAGAGAGAAATGTACAATAATAATTGAATTCCACTTAGAATGATATGGGAATACCTAGTTATCCAGAAATAATTCAGTGTATCTGACATACATAAAAGATGATCTGGTGGGAGGCAATGGGAAATGAACCAACTGTAATTCATTAAACCAGATTTTAATTGTTGTATATAGTTTTATGCTTCTTTCTAATTCCTATAAGTAGACAAGAAGCTATACTAAACAAATTTCAAGTTAGTGTATATAGTGTCTTCCTAACATTTTAAATTACTTTACCTTATTAGTAATTTTGGTATTTACGGTAGAGCACTTACACACCAATGGAAAGGCATAGCTGTGTAATCCAGAAATACCTGGTCCAGCAACCTGCCTATGTTCTCATAACTTCTTTTAATCTACACCCCCATCCCTTCCAAATCAACTCATCCCAGTGGGAAGGAGGAACTGTGTAATCCAGAAATACCTGGTCCAGCATTCAGTCTATGTTCTCATAACTTCTTTTAATCTCCACCCCCTCCTTTCCAAATCAACTCCATTACAACAAGTGTAGCATTTACTGATGGTTTGAGAAAGAGAGAGATTTGGTTGGTGGGGTCCACACTGAGCAGCACAATTCCCCCAGATCCCACATTCAGGCCCCCTGCTGACATTCACCTCCCCTAAGCAGCCGGCCCAGCCTGGCTTTAGTGTCTTTCAGCTCTCCACCTCCAGGATCCTTGGTTTTATGTCCATACACTCGTCACTTTTCTGCAAACATAGGACACTCTGGCCAGTCCACGTACCTGACTCCATCTTCCAGGGAAAGGGTGGATAGCATATGTGTGGGTTGTAAATAATATTTTATCTGTCACAAGTAACATCAAGCATAATGGAGCCAAATGAGAAAAGAAGATAAAAGTTCATATTATTATTACAGACACTTTAAAAGTTAAGTCTAAGGTGTTCTTTTTCAACTGGACAAATGCCACAGAAGATAGTTTCGAATGTTTGTTTTCATTGGTGTGAAGCTGTGAGAGAACAGATGAGAATCACTGCGCTGGTTACTTCTGCTAGTGGTGGCCGGATTGTGGTCACTCGTTGTGCATTTTCATCCGCCTCTCATCAGCACCACTGGGCAGACATTTGAGAAATGGCTTACATGAGTTATAAGTCTGTAGCTGTGGAAAAGAAAAAAAAAACTTGATGTTTTACAGAAAAATCCATATTTCTGACTTCTATTGAAAATCTTCAAACCCAGATTTACACATGGAAACAATTGGCTGAAGCCCAGTGTTGATTGACTCCATTCATTTACATTTTCAGCTCTAAGTTCAGCTCTGCTGTCTAGTAACTGAGCCTACCATCTAAGCCTTCCCTTCCTCACCAGCTGTCAAACATCTTTTTTGCAATTTTCATGCTTTTATTCTAAGATTGTATATATATTTTTAAAAACTCCTTTTCATTTTAAAGAAAGATTTTAAAGTAGATTTTGACTTTTTTTTCATCCTAAAATGGAAACATTAACTCTGCAGACAATTGTGTAGCATTATAGTAATTTACAAATGGTGGGGTGGGGTCAGCTGCTATTTTTTTTTTCCCGAGACCAAGTCTCACTCTGCCACCAAGGCTGTAGTGCAGTGGCACCATCCCAGCTCACTGCAACCTCCACCTCCCAGGCTCAAGCCATCCTTGTACCTCAGCCCCCCAAGTAGCTGGGACCTCAGGCATGTGCCACCATGCCTGGCTAATTTTTGTGTTTTTTTTGAAGGGACAGGGTTTCACCCTGTTGCCAGGCTGGTGTCTAACTCATGGGCTCAAGTGTTCCACCCACCTCAGCCTCCCAAAGTGCTGAGATTACAGGCTTGAGCCACCATTCCCAGCCAGCCGCTATTCTTTTGCACAAAATGTATTAATTTATTAATAAGAAACAAGAGTTTTACAATTTATCCTCACAAATACTTAACAAAGTAAATTTTGGCACATTAAAAACATCTTGGATTATCTTATCCTGAAAACATCTATCAAAATAATACTTAAGATTTCTCTGGATTTTATTTCAGCACTACATATGTCCTTAGAGGACAGCATAAAATGGCTTGGAGAAGTTATGGCTGAAATAGGACCAAATCATTCACGAAAAAGTGAGGAATGGAATATCTTTGATGTAAAACAAGCCAATGCTATCATTGATTACATAAAAATCAGGTATGGATTATTTTCAGTAACATTTATCTTTCACATCTTCTGGAAAATGTTAAATAAAAATAATTCAGCTTTTAGCAAATTCAGATATTTACAGAATTTATGCAGTAATTAGCCCAACCAATAATTAGGTAATTAAATCTTCTTTAAATTAGGTGTACAAATCTTTCATCTGATAACTAAAAGTCAGAACAGTGAACACTTTGGCTAACTTTGCATTCCTGAAAAAAGGTTTGCATTTGATAAATATAATTTCATCTAAAATTATAATAAATTAAGAATTTCATTTTTCTTTGCATCTTTAATTAGTATTATTTATTATAGGATGATTCAGATTAATCAGATTCAATTACAATAGACTCTATACTTTAGGCAGTTGATCTTTCCAACTACCTGATTTTACATTTTGAAGAGCAACATTCATTGCTATTTAAATATTTATTTTAATTGCTTTGTATTAGAATTTGAAGAGATTTATGAATATGCTTCCTCAAATTTATTACATGCCCTGAAATATCTTGTACTATTGACCAATTAAACTCATTAAGTCTTTCTTACTGCTTGGAAAATGACGGTGGGCGGAAGGAAAGTATTTTTATTACAGTGATTCTTCATTGGTGAACTAAGAAATTTATCTTTTTATATAATCTGTCACAAAATCTGCAGTAGAGTCATGCATCTCTCGAAAGGGACATTTTTAGAGTTTGCAAATATTCAAAGAAGAGTAGGTAAAAATCTTTTGTCAAGCTGAAAGCTTATGCATAATATTTTTGTTCCTCTTATACACTCCAGTGTTTTTCAACTTTAAAATTTAAAGTTCTAAAATAAGAGTGCTGACTGATATCCTAGACATGTTCATGATTTGCTTGGCAAGGAGCCTGGTTGAAATCTAGAAAGCTTTTAAAATACTAGTGTGTTTAAAATGATAAAGTTTATATATTGGTTTCTGGCATGGATTAATAATGTCATATGATGTGATATGGTTTTTACATAATAACATTTGATATAATGTGGCTTCTTAATATTAAAACATACCTCCTAAGAGGTGTCTCTCAGTCAAAGCCAGAGTAGTTTTCATATCAATTAGAGTAGGCAAGGTTCTTGTATTGCGGGGGAGGATGGTAATCCAGAATTGGAGGAGAGACTATTCCTCAAGGTCTTTCTACCCATCAGAGTTTGAGAATCACTGGGCAAGAAGAATTCCACTTTGCACATTGTATTAGCATCCTTCTTTTCCTTCTCTGTTTGAACAGTCCCAGTTTCTCTTGCAGAACACATTTTTAACAACTGAGCTCTCAGCCCAGGAGGCTTCTAATGGGCACCGGGACTGAGAGTTAACCAGGGCCACAAAACCCATGCAGGTGCTGTAATCACACCTTCCAGAAGACAAAGGATGGCAACTCTTTTCCCCTTCATCTCTACTCTCTGGGCGAATGTTCATCAACATATTTCTTGACATTGTCCTTCAGAAAACAGTTAAGAGGAGACGTCCATGTTAGCCACCTTTAGATCCTAACAGGATAATTTCACATATTATAAATCCCTAATATTATTACTTCACTAAACAAAACCAAATAAGTTGTATTTAAGAAGTTAGTCAAATAAAGTAAATCACAACAATTTTGTTGCTGTTAAGTCTTCATATTGTTATTTCAAAGAAATTATGCAATTTAAATATTCCTATTACAGAACTATAAAATATCAGTAGGATATCTGGAATTGATTCTGAAGTTGTGTAAAAGAAAATATGCTTTTCTACAACACCTGTTCAGAACCCCTCAAAAGTCCACAAATGAAAGTTTGAAAGGGCCTGGGAGGAGGGGCAGCATCAGGAAGACTAGCTAATGGATGCTGGGCTTAATACCTAAGTGATAGGTTGATCTGTGCAGCAAACCACCATGGCACCCATTTACCTATGTAACAAACCTGCACATCCGGCACATGTATCCTCAAACTTAAAAGTTGAAGGAAAAGAAAAGTTTAATCACAATGAAATAATATAATATTTTTCATTTTGATGACTACAAAGCAGTTTTACAAATATGAAGGTAACCCAGTTATCAAAAGTATAAGAGTGTTTGAATTTAACCTGATGTTAAATTTACCCAACCACTAAAAGCCATTTAGGGAAAGCAGTTTTTACAACATGACCCATAGCACATGAAACTTAACTGACAATCAGATGGAAATTTCATTCGATGCTGTTAACACACTCTGTCATGTGTCTGTGATTCGAAAAAAATGAATACCAAATTTCCTCCCCCACATGACTATAAGTGCTGGCAAATCTAGTTGTGCAAGTCTAGTGGCACATTTGTATGTATTATATAATGTGTAGGAATAAAAACACTTCTGCAACTTTTTAGTATAAAACATCATACAGAATACTATGCAGCCATAAAAAAAGGCTGAATTCATGTCCTTTGCAGGAATGTGGATGAAGCTGGAAATCATCTTTCTCAAGCAAACTAACATAAGAACAGAAAACCAAACACCACATGTTCTCATTCATAGGAGGGAGCTGAACAAGGAGAACTGAACACAGATAGGGGAACATCACACACCAGGGCCTGTCAGGGGGTGGGAGGTTGGGAGAGAGATAGCATTAGGATAAATAGCTAATGTAGATGACAGGTTGATGGGTGCAGCAAACCACCATAGCATATGTATACCTGTGTAACAAACCTGCACATTCTGCACATGTACTCCAGAACTTAAAAGTATATATATATATATATATATATATATATATATATATAATTGCTGTTCTAAAGCAAACTGCATCAGGATTATGTGAGGAAGGCACTTTGGGTGACAAAAAAATGAATAATAAATATAACAATAGGGGAAAAGACATCATTTACATATATATGGCCCAAATACACTTTTGTCCTTGTGGATTCTACCTATTTTTGGGAATTAGGCGATAGCAATTTCAGGTGTATACCCAACATAAGAGGCATATACTCAATATAAGAAAATCAACCCTGCCCTTCTGTACACCACAGGGTGCTGCACTTCACGCATTGAGCCAGACATCTTGAATTATTTTCACTTTATCTCTCTTCAATTTAGAACTAAGACTAAATGTTTGACAAAATAATCTAAGAGGTTAAGTCAGTCAGAAGAGGAAGAAAATGCATGATCACAGCAGAAGTGTCACTTTCTTCCCGTGCCCCTGGTAAAGCTAGACAAGGCCCTCGTCCTGGTCTTGCCCCCAAGCCTGCAGCTTTGACCACCTTATCCAAATTATGCATTTTCAATGTTAAGAAGTGACTTTCCGTCTTGGCATGGGACAACCTTATTCCTATATGCAATGAAAATAATAAGGCTGAAAGATTACAAAATTGCAGGAAGGAAGATCTATGAATTAAGTTCTTTGTGTGACACAAGATAGAGAAAGGGACATTTTATGCTGGTTCTCTGAGAGGAAGCCAAGCTGTTTCCAAAATACTCTATAGGCTTTAATTTTTCTACTTAAAATCAGTTATTGCCAGTGTAATATTTTTGACCTTAAGGCTTTCTCTAGGTAACCAGTATAAGTTAGGAAGAATTTGAATTTATTTTGCTTCATTGAATTATCAAACTTCACTAATCTTGATGTATTTTTCTAGCCAACAAATCAAAGTAATGTCAAAGCCAAGTTACTTTTCTGAATGTTGATGAGTAATTTGAATGTACAAAAGATTTTTTTCCCCAAAAAATAATACCATGACACAGTCTGCACATCCATCACTTTTTAATGGATTGTGTTAGTAGTGAGATCAACTGCTAATATAACTGAGAGAGACTCAGCTGCCTAAGAATTTCTCCATTGATTTCAAATGAATTGAAACTTTGATCCATTACAACATCCAGGAGAAGCCATTATTATACATGCTCTGTAGCTACATTTTGCAAACGTTAATTTCTCAGTTATATTAAAATCAATTTTCTTAAATAGCAAAAGTCACCAGAGTGAAAGAGAAACCACTAAGACAATTTTTTGTTCTTGGGCATTTTGCTGTATTATGAGTCTATTAATTTTCCCAACCAGCAGGAAGAGAACTAGAAAAATTCAAATGTTATCACAAACAGGATATTAGAAGTCAGCCCTTCAGTAAATTTTTAACTCTTAATAATGCATTGCTCTTTAAACTTGCTGGAAATACTTGTGTTAGTGACCGCCTATCCTTTGGTTCTTTATAATTTTTATATGCTGACCACCCAGTTTTTAGGGTAAGAACTGAAGAAATAATCTCTCTTAAATTAACTTTTCCCTTTCATGTATGACCGAATATTCTGCAGGAAACTCAGACATTTTCGAAATGGATTTTAGTTCATGCACCATCATTTTTCAGGTATTATTAGAGATTAATTTAATCTTGAAACAGTTTGAGAATGTAAGAAGTAACTAATATAGAGGTAGATTATATAGCTCAGTGCCATTCGTACCAGAGGAAATTGACTCCTGTTTGCAGCAAAACATAGCAAATAATATGAAGTTTCATATTATTTAGGGATGGCGCATTATTTGCTTTCAAGATACAAAGAGTCAAGATGCCATCTAATTTCTTTCTTATTCCTAACTTACCCACTCATTGCAGATGGATTTACTGATATTATTCTAGGTACTGTGTTATATTGTCATTTCCTTAAAAAATAAAACTCTAATTTCTTAGCATTTCCAGACAATTTCTTTTGGAATAAAGGAGGTTGCTAACTCTATTTTAGTGTTTGATAGCATTAGCTTGGTCAATATGAAGTTTCCTTTAATAAATGCTTTTACCTATTGTGGTTTTTTTTTCTGAAACTGACTTATCAGAGCGCACATTTGTTTTGTATTTCAGCTTATTTCAACACTACAAGCTCTACGAATTTATGTTCTACTCTGCCAGGGAAGAAATTGTGATAGGAACTGAGGTAAGTAATTTATCTAGATGGAATCAATTAAACAGAATCACTTAATGCATGCTGATCAGCATCTGGATCTTTAACTGCTTAAAGCAACTTCTTGTCAAGATTATTCAAGTGTTAATATAACCAATTCGTAGTTTGCAAAAAGAATAATTAGATAAAGTGATCTTTGGATTAAGAAAATAAGCTGTCTTTTGGCATTAAAAGCATTGTTAATCATGCATACTTTGTGTATTTATGGATTATTTGACAAAGTTCAGTTGGATAAGGTACGTATGTCTGCATACAAATCAAGTCAGAAAAAAATGATAAACCAACTAGTAATTTGCAAAAAAGAATAATTATATAAATAAATGTAATGACAACTTAATTCAGTGAAATCTCTTCTAATTTCACATTTTTTTTTAATTCTACTCATTGTTTAAGACCTAATTCATATCCCACTTCCTCAATGGATCACACCTACCTTAATTGCATCATAATCTCAAACAAAAGGTTTAGACAAACTCTCTAATCAATTCATATTATTGTATTCCAGCTGATTTCTTATTGCTGAATTTGGGCTACTGTTGCACCAATAAGCATGTAGATATGCACTGTATTATATGGTTTCCTATTTGTTTCCTGTGGGTTGATATAGTCAACCAATTATAGGCCATAATCAGAAATAAACAGTGAATAAGGGGATATTCTCATTATCTTTGTAATTTTCCTGATATTAAGAACCACGTGGAACATGCCAGCTATTCTGACTTCATGGGTATTGTTATTCTGGAATTTATAAACTACTCGCTTCATAAACACCTCAGTCACCATTACTCACTCTTCATTTGGGTACTTGTTCTAATGCCAGCCTTTTAAAAGTGAACTGCCAGAAAACAAGGAACCCTTTTTGCTTCTAATTTTCCTAAAAATTACTTCTTTGCAGTCTCCTCATACTGTAGCTTAAATTAGGTGTCACTTGACAAAGTTTCACTGAAAAACATTTCCACTTCAGAATTACATCATATCGTGTGACAGCCCTTACAATAATTATCAGTTTGGAATATAATCCTATCTCATCAGTTCAAGCAAAACTTTGAGAATATGATAGTGGATCAATAACAGCTTAAGTAGATATTTAGAGTGATCAAGAAAAAATTTCAGAAAGAACTCCCTTTTCCTTTGTTAATTACACAATCATGCCTTTCTTCTATATTGTAAGGATATATTTAGGTGAAATTTATGCTTATGGAAAGATGAAATGGAGAAAGTAGACACAGATCGGCTGCTTCATTTTCCATTGTCACTTGTATTTTCCCCAAGCTGACCAGAGCAATTAAAAAAAAAAAAATCCTTAAGAGATGAATGTTGTGTCTTCAAGAATTAGGCCACTCATGGAATTTTAAAGGATTAGTGAAAGCAGATTTTACACCACTACATTTTATGACATTTTAGAAGTGTTTGCTAACCCTTGATACAAATACCTGTTTTTTAATTAACAACCTTTCATGGCAGAGGCAGAGGCCTGCCCAGTAATGTGATTATTCATGCTGATCTCAAGGCTCTAGGACCAAATAAGGGCCACAAGACAAACACATGAATGTTTGAAATTTAACACTTAGGCAAGTATTCAACTTAGATAACACCAAAAAAACTTAGTTTCTTTAATTATGGATAGATGAGAACAAAACATAAATTTCCTCTAATCATAGGAGTATCCCTTTCATAAGTGAGAAAAGAATGATGAAATAGAATATCGCCATTTGTCAACCTTTAATAAAATAATAGATCTAGGCAAGGATGATGCGTGGCTCCTGACATCACAAAAAGAAAGAAAACCAGACTTCACATGCTTTTTAATAAAATTATGTGAAACCCCATATAAATTGCTCTTTCAATTTGAACTGGTTAGTCTTTTTGTCAGTCTTCTAACACTAACTTCTCATTTACTGGAAATACGGAAGATAAAGGAATATGTAAAAGATATCATAAAAATACAATTAGCAAATTAGGGTATAGGAGATTTTATAGGACAGAAGACATGAACTATTCAACAAACAAATTGCAAAAAAATAAAAATACATAAAGGGTAAACCTATAGATTAAAAAATGACTGAATAAAATTCAATGTAGGTATCTTATTTGGATCCCACTTCAAACAGACAGACAAACCAAACCACAAACACAAAACAGTTATGAGATAATTGAGGCATTTGAATATTGGCTGCATAGTTGAAGACGACTATTACTAATTCCTGGAACTTGTTAGTATATTACTTTACATGGTAAAAGGGACTTTGCAGATTTGATTAAGTTAATGAATTTGAGATGGAGGGATTATTCCAGATTACTGAAGTAGGATCAATGTAATCTCCATATAAGAAAAAGAGGAGGGCAGGAGGATCAGAGACAGAAAAAGGAAGATTTGAAGATGTCACTCTGTTGGCCTGGAAGATGGAGGAAGAGGCCACAACTTTATCAACTGTCTTGTTACCTAGTATGGCAATGCCTTCTCATAGTTACTTTTAATACTTGATTATTATTGTTCGTTTGTTTTAAATATGAAATTTAGAAATAAACCTGTGCATATGTGGGTTTTAATATGTGGCATATACAAATATTTAGTAAATCGGCATTTAAAATTAGTTGGGATAATTGGCTACATGTTTGTTAAAAATAAATTAGATTTTTACCTTATACCAAACTTAAAAATGAATCCAATTTATTAAGATACCCATTTCCCATGATGGAAGACACGTTCCATAATGGTGAACTATAGTTTGGCAAACACTTCCACTGGGAGCAACTAGAAAAATTGGACAAGATTTTTTTAAGCCTTAAATGTTTGAAAGCTCAGCTAGAAAAGCTCAAAAAAGATTATAAGCCTGACATTCAGAAATGCTTTCTACCTGTAGGTATCTACTAGTTTGGAAAAAGTGGCTAAGAAACTTAGAAGCTGAGAAGTAAAATTTTGGTAGATGCATGGAGCTAGGAGAACAAAAATTGGAGAGGGAAGAGAATATAGCAAATTTTACAAGTAGCATGTTGTGTCTACACAGGACCACATTTTAGGAGATCAGCCCTAACTAACGTGGACTTAACTTCAATTCCAAATTTCCTCCATTTTTGGCAGATTTAGGTTAGCTGTGTATAGTGTTGTTAACTTCCTCTGTAAAATAAAATCATGCCACACTCCAGATTGTATCAACAGTTTTTCATAACCAATGTCTGTCACATAATAAAAATCACACAGAAAACAAAAATAGAACACAACTATTCCAGATGATGGAGTCATCGTCATGTACTTGAAAATAATTATCCTTAAGAAATAAAAAATATTCTTGAAAATAAAATATATAAATTTTAGCAGATAACAAAAAATGATTACAACATTAAATAGAAGTTCTGAAATAGAAAACTACAATAAAAATTTAAAAACAAGTGAATACGTTTAACAAGTTAGTTCATAGCTAAAGAGAAAAATTGGTAAACTGGAAGATAAATCCAAAGAAAAAATCTAAAATAAAGCATGGCGATGCAAAAGTATGTAAACACAGAAAATGCGTAAGACAGTATGGATATAGTAAAAGGTATGATGGAGAGAAAAAAAGTCAATTCTAGAATGAGAAGATAAAAGTGACATATGAAGCGTTAATTTTCCAGAACTAACCAACAACATTAGGAAACAGATTTAGGATTTACTTGAACACTAGATACATGTCAATCCACACCTAAGCATAGTATAGTAAAATTTCTGAAAATGAAAGACAAAGACAATCTTAAAACCAACTGTAGAAAACAAAAGACATATGTCCTTGAAGGAGGTAACAGTAAGACTGACAGCTGACTTAGCAATCACAATGACAGCCAGAGGACCATGAAGTAATTTCAAATTGTCCTAAGTAAATAACTGCCAATCTAGAACTTCATAGCAAGAAAAAACAGTTTCTGTGATAAAATAAGAAAAGGCAAACAGGGCAAAAGAAACATGGGCAAAGAATATGAACAGAAAATATGAGGATTTTAATAGAGAGATTTCTAGATATAAAAAACAAGAAAATTGGCCAGACGCAGTGGCTTACGCCTGTAAACCCAGCACTTTGGGAGGCCAAGGCAGACGAATTATGAAGTCAAGAGATCCAGACCATCCTGGTCAACATGGTGAAACCCTGTCTCTACTAAAAATGCAAAAATAGCTAGGCGTGGTGGCACATGCCTGTAGTCCCAACTACTTGGGAGACTGAGGCAGGCGAATCGCTTAAACCCAGGAGGCAGAGGTTGCAGTGATCCGAGATAGCACCATTGCACTCCAGTCTAGGCAACAAGAACAACACTCCATCTCAAAAAAAGGAAAAAGAAAATTTATTAGAAACACACTAAAGGAAGTATTAACAGGTACTCTCCAGGCATAAAGAAAATGATTCCAAATGGAAAGTGAGAGAAATAGAAAGGAATGAAGAGCAAGTGAAATGAGGAATGAGGAGCAAGTGAAATGGACAGATTAGGATGGATGGATGGATAGATAGATGGATAGATAGGTAGATAGATACATCTAATTGAATATCAAATGCGTTACACAAAATATTTTATGAGGTTTAAAATTCACAATGACAATAGCATATAAGTCAACAGAAATGTAAGTGACTTAGTTTTCTAAGCCTCTCCCATTGTTTGAGGCAAGTAAAAGTACTCATTTATAAATATTTAATAAGCCAAGGATGCATATTGTATCCTTGGAGTAAGCATTGAATAAATGATAAATGCTAAGCTAAGAGACGAGGAAGATGGAACAATAAAATCAGTTACAGTAATAAATTAAAAATGCAAAACTACAGTAATAAATATGAAGGGAAATATTTTTAATTGTGGAATTAGCCATATAAATTTTTTAAAGATTTGATTTAAAATACCATGAATAAAAATTTTTAAGTCACTGGGAGGAAACATTTGAAAATTAACATATGAAGGTCAAATTGTTTTGTTTTGTTTTGTTTAACTTTTTAGAGATGGGGTCTCATTCTGTTGTTCAGGCTGGAAAGCAGTGGTGTGATCATAGCTCACTGCAGCTTTGAACTGCTGGGCTCAAGTGATCCTTCCACCTCAGCCTCCCATGTAGCTGGGACTATGGACACACAACATCATACCTGGCTAATTTTTTATTTTATTTTATTTTTTGATTGAGATGGGGGTCTCACTTTTTACCCAAGCTGACCTTGAAGTCGTGGCTTCAAGTGATTCTTTGGCTTCAGCCTCCAAAAGTCCTGAGATTACAGGTGTGAGCCACCAATTCCAGCTCAAAAATATTTTATACACAAATAGTTTATTTGATAAAATAAGAAAAAGGCAAACAAGGCAACAAAAACATGAGCAAAGAATACCAGCAAAAAGCTATCCAACCTTAATAGTTATCAAGGACCTGCAAAAAATATATATTTCTTAAATATAAGATTGGGTAATAGTAAAAGATAGATTAATACCTTGTTAATGAGGATGCAAGAAAACATAGCTATATTAAGTTGGTGTGAGGTTAAATTTGTAAAACCACTGTGGAGAGCAGACTGGCAAAATCTATAAAGTGTGAATGTGAGTATCTTCCCTAAATTCAAAGTATCTTCTCTGTAGACATATGTACTCATATTATATAAAGCTATTTGTACCTGAATATTCATCAAAGCATGGTTTATTATAGCTAAAAATTGCAGAAGGTAAATCAGAAGGGAAATACTTTATTTAAATGAAGTGCTCAATAAATACTTCATGTGTACATTCATTTAAATAAAATGAAGTATAGTCATACTATAAAAAACTATCAAGTCTTTAGAATGAATGTAGTAGATTCCTCTGTATGGTTATGTTAATATCTCTAAAATATATTCTTAATTTAAAAAGTGTAGGAGTAGAACAATATGAATAGTGTTCCCATTTATTTTTAAAAGCAAATAAACCTGAAAATATATAGACGTGTATATGCATGTAAGTGATTGTATAAAAACCAAAAGAATTTATATTAACCATTAATGTGGCTTACCTTTTGGTAGTTGAGTAGAAATAGGAAATAGGATGTAGAAAGGAACATTTTATTCTGTATATTTCAGATGTAATGTTAGTCTTTAACAATGTGAATGTCTTCAAATATTATTTGTACAATAATGAAATTGTTCCCTAGTTTATTCCCGAGAAGTATAATACTAAGGCACATTTTGTAAATTAAGTTCAGGCATATAAACAAGCTTATATACTAACATATTGATAGACAGAGCAACTTCATCTGGGTTTTTACAAGATGAAAGACTGCGTAGGATAAAATAGGTGAATTCTCAATCCATAAAATTAAGTACTTTAAAAGTGTGTTGTTACCATATTTAAATTTTCAGTGTAAACGAGGTCTAGCTAAAAAGTCATTTACAGAGTAAAAATCTGGTGTTGCGCTATAACATCCCAAATTTTCCCTAAGAAAATAAAATTTTTATCATGAATTATGCATTTTAATCATATTTTAAAAATATTTATTCAGCTTAATTTCACCAAAATGGCAACACATCAAATCTTAGATCATTTGTACTTTCAAAGGTTATATCATACGTATGCATTTAAACACACACACACATACACATTTGTGTTTGTATATGAAAACATAGGATTATGTCTGCTTTAATAATTTCTCTAACCTACAAAATGTGATAGATAGGTATAACTTTATTTGTAACCATTTAAGCCAACACAGTCAATCTGTTTCAAGATTTTATTTTGCTTCATGGACATTTTCACACAAGCTCCATTGCACAGCTCCAGGGGGCACCATTCACATTACAGTCCACATGTTTAATGGACTTGTCCATTGTACAGACTGTGCGGCCATTGGTGGAGGCCCTTTTTTGAAAGTGGTTCTGTAGCAGAATCTTATTATAAAAAATATGATATATTTAGAAAGATATTTAAAGAAAATCATAAATATGCCTAAGTGGTTACCTTGACTAGAGTCACATTTTGGCAGCCTTTCATAATCCAAAATAATACCACTTAAGGTCAATAAATATAGGAAATTCCGACCTCTCTAAAGTCAGTGAATGTCAACTGTATATAATTTCATGTTCTGAGCTCTCATTCCTACAGCAAAAACAAAATAAAACACTTTTTCCTTCCTTATTTCAAAACCCACACAGATTATGGGTGTTAATGACACTATACTTAAAAACTGTTAACCTTGTGGCAGAAAATAACCATATAAAAACATAAATTTTGTTTTCTTTCTTTAAACTGTACATTTAGAGTGTCCTGAATAAACAAAATATGAGACTTATGTAAACATTCACCCTTTTAAGAGAAAAAAAGGACCAAAACAGCATTGCACATTGGATCATATTTTGGAAAGGAGGAAGGTAACTGAAGCATAGCTGTAAAGATATCTTTTTTCTTTTCAGTTTACCCTTGAGATGTGCCTATCAAAATAATCTAAATTTATCCAGATGATGTTTTTAATCTTGAAAAAGGCTTTTTTCTTGTTGGATGATCCTATTAGCAAACTGCTGGAAGGGAAAATCATACAGGGCATAATTTGTAGTTTGACCTACTCACATTGGGTGTTGCTAAAGAAAATCAATCAGAAATTGCTGTGTTAAAATAACTCTATCTGCTCTACCTGGCGTGTGTGACTAACTGACTTTAGAATCTATCATTTAAAGAAAATGGTTGTTGCTTGGATATACAATTTATCAAACTTCACTCCAGTCCTTCTTCTCTGAAGCACAGAAAAATAATCATTCCTCTCTAAATATAAATCTTTTAAGAGAAATTCAAGGAATCTGTCTCCAGCAAAATAATTGATAAATGGTAGGAGCATAATTTAAAGATGATTTCCATCTTTGATCACATGGCATCTCAATTCCTGAGTATGTCACCCAAGTCTTTCCATCTGTTGGTCCACGAGCATCAATCTCAGCTCCTCTGTGACCAGTTCTCTGATCGAGCTAGGTTGGTCTTTTCAGAATTACAACTTTCCGATTTCCCTCTGTCTTGCAGTATGAGGCTGTTGTTACTGCCTGAAAAGTTCTCCAACATTTTGCTGCCAACCCAGGCCTACTATTATCTCCTCACAGCTTCATTTGACAGACACTTCTCTTACAGAAAAAAAAAAAAAAAAGTGAGGGAATAAAGAAGGAATAAAAAGTGCTTTCTCTTACATTACCTTTTACTTTTTTGTTTCCCCAACATTAAATCCTTGTTCAAAATACTGTCCTCATACACTCTCCTAGAAATTGACTTCTAATTATAAAGTGATAACTCAAGGAATCAATTGCTATCTATAATTCCATGAGATCTGGGTAACTGACATTACTGTTTCCTTGTTTTTCTGGGTATGGGAGTCACATACATTCACCTAGTGTTCAATCGTTGTTTACTAAATCAATTAATGTAAAGGAGGAAAGTTTTATTTTATTAATTCCACAAAATTATATTTGGAAAATATTATTTTGGTGTGTAGACTGTAAAACATAAATCAATCTCTTAAATTATTAATCATTAAGCTCATGACCAGGAAAGTAAAAGCTGGCAATAGGATAACATATGTTTAAATTAGTTATGATTTTTATTATAGAGAAACTGCCTTATATGGACCTCCTTGTGAAATGGCTAATTATAGCCCATTGTAAGTCAAGACTCTAAGATATCAGAGGCCACTAATATTATTGACTGTATCAAAATTTAAAATTTCTATTTTAGGGGAGGGGAACACCGTAAATGAATTTAAAAATCAAACTCTAAAAATAAAATTTCCAATATAAATGGCAGTTAATATTCTATACAATCAATAAGAAAAAGGTTACTACACTAATAGGAAAATTAACAAAGCATATCTATAAGAGACAGTATATAGCCAATAAACTTATGCAAAGATTTTCACCCTTTATAGTACTTAAAGATTCAGTGAAAATCAAATTCTCAAAAATTAAAATAAAGCCATTAGCTTGTGAGAATGGGATGAATGGCATTCTCATATACTGCTGGGAAGAATGTAAACTTTCCAGAAAGTGGTTTGGCCATATATATCAAATTTTTTTATTTGTATTTATCTTTTAAGCCAAGGATTTTCCTTCACTGGGTTTATCCCAAGTAGATAATCAGACAATGGGCAGAAATATGGGTACATATATTTGATTATTATGGAAAAAAAAAACTGTGGAGTACCTAAATGTCTGTCATTAGAAGGGTGTTTAAAATTCTTATGGTGCCTCTATATAATTCTGTCATCATTAAGAGTATTCATATAGTGTTGTACTTATGATGGAAAGTTATTCACACCATGTTAATTATGTGATAACAACAAGCTACTAAATGTGTCCATTGTGACCACAGTTTGTATATCCACATCTGTGTGTGTATATGTATACGCATATGTACAAACAGAGAGAGAGCCAATAGGTCCTGAAGGACAAACATCAGATTATTAGCTGTAGTCCTGGATTGTCAAGAAAATGCTGAAGAGCAGTTGATGTTGATAGTATACCAGATAATCTTTGCTTTCCCTTTTAACTTGTCTTTATGAAATTATTTTTCTGAAATTATTTTTTGCAATCAGCATATATTATAGTATACATACATGTTCTTGTTTTTAAAAAGTAACAGCTTAAACTACCAAAGTTTTACTTCTTTCCCTTTTATTTTCCTTATTCAGTATTATTTCTTTTTTTTCCTTGCTTACTTAACTTTTAAAAAATGCATAACATTATAAAATTGTCTGTTTTATTTTGAGCAGATGCATTTCATGTTTCTGTGATTAGGCAGTGTTCATTTTCCCTAAAGCAAAAAGTTCTGCAAATGAAGATTTAATTATTACTTGAGGATGAGTATGTTATTATTCATGAGTTATATAAGTCATAAAAAACTTCCAGGATGATAACAATAGGACCTAGAAAACAAGGACTTTAGCTAAGGGGATTTACTCTGCTATTTATGATACTGTCTGGCCAATAGATGGCAGGACTTGGGGGGATGAATGCAGTCTAAGAAAAATCATCATGTTTGTATTCTATGATGACAAACCCACAGAATCCATTAACAATCTACACTTTCGGTTTAAAGTGTTCTTTTCAGCATTTTCTAGGATGTCCAGACATAATGCCTAAGGTAAACTGTATCACGTTCAGCAACCCACATTTGAAAGTAGACATTTTCTTTTCTTTTTGTTTTTTTTTTTTTTAATATGGAGTCTTGCTCTGTCTCCCAGGCTGGAGTGCAGTGGCTCTATCTCGGCTCACTGCAACCTCCACCTTCCAGGTTCAAGTGCTTCTTCTGCCTCAGCCTCCCTAGTAGCTGGGACTACAGGCACCTGCCACTATACCTGGCTAATTTTTGTATTTTTAGTAGAGACAGATTTTCACCATATTGGCCAGGCTGGTCTCAAACTCCTGACCTTGTGATTCTCCCGCCTCAGCCTCCCAAAGTGCTGGGATTACAGGTGTGAGCCACTGCACCTGGCCGAAAGTGGACATTTTCAAATCAAAATGTTTTCAAAGGAAAATAACCTGGATTTTCCAGGACCAGAAGCCTCTGAAAAAGACAAGATTCAGAGTGGACGTAATAGCTGCCTTCAAATCTAAAGGACTGACAAGATAAAGAAGAGAAGAGATTTGTCTTGTCTGCATAACTCCCAGATGGCAAACCAAAGATCATTGGTTTTGGTTCTAGGGTGAACCTTTACTAAATAAATGCAATCACTTTCTAAATATAGAAGCATCTAGAAATGGAAGGGATGAGATGTGGGAGGGCAGAGGCTCATGTCTTCCTCAGTTTTATACTACCAACTCTCATCTCAGCACAGGTCCTGGCAGACAGACGGTACTTTAAGTTTTATGGAATGAATTGAGAGGTAATAGGTTACATCATCATTGAATATATTTCAAGTTTAGCAATACGGTTTTTGTTGAATGATATTTTGTGAAGTTGTTTAAAGCACTGGAAGGGAAATTGAGCTAGATGATCTATGAGTATGTGACCATCAAACCTGGATTTTTTAGGACTTTCAATTTAAACTATTTTGTCCTATTCTTCCCATGCGTATACTTCCAAATGTTCTCATTAGTAAAGTCCAAAATTTATGATCAGCCAGTCTTACTCTGGGTAGCAATTACTAATAGAATGATAAAGTGGATTCCTTCCTATGGGCTGGAAATCATGTAGGATTGCTTACAGTTGGAGTGGATAAATGCAGTTGTTTATAACTAAAAGGTCACTTATAAATATATAGTTGGTTCTATCTTGGTGAATGCAGACTTACATGTTAATAAACATACTCAAATGTAAGACAACCAAAACTCCAGGGTGATATATATTTATTGATTGCATTTTTAAAAAAGAAGATTTTGATCAGTTTTATAATATTGGGCCAGATACCAATGTGTTTTCATAGTATTCAGGTTGGCTTATGAGGCCACTCTTTAGACATGGTGAGTGTTTAACAGATGGCAGAGAATATACAAGCAGGTATGCATTGTGCAGGAAAGCATGCAAGTGAAGAGTCAGTTAAGAAAGAATAAACATGCTTAGCAAGAGGCCACCTGATTGGTATTCTAACTACGGAACTGAGAAACTTTCTATGCAAATTACGCAGCTGCATCAGCACCATTGACATCATAGGAGTGAAGAGGGGAAAAAAAAACAGGAAAGCTCTCTGTGGCAAAATAGCTCTGTGCTCGATCAAGGAAATAATATAAGTGTAGATGTGGAAGAAGGAAGTTGCTTTTTCTTCTGTTTGCCTGAACCAGTAATGACCACAGCAGAAGTGACAAGTTTAACTGATGAATATGGAGTTTCATAGCTCCCAGAACACTGATTTTGGACTAAGAAGAATTTAGATGGGAGATGCAACCTACTTTCCCTTATTTCAAGATTTGCATGCCTGGTACATACAGTGTCGTATAAATGTGCCAAGATTTGTGAGGAGGTACGCGCGCGCGTGCGCGCGCACACACACACACACACACACACACACACGTACACGCATGCACACTTGAAACAGCGGGAGTACCTAAGAGGTAGATATCCATTATTCAAGGAATTTCTTCCTTCCTTTATTCCATACATGGTAACTTAAAGAATAAAGGACTTTATATAAAAAGATATTTTAGATGGGGAAAAACACACAATATAAGCTAACCAATGAACTCAGTTATTTTGCTTCATTTAAAGAGTGGGTTTGAATGATCTTTTCTTCAATAATAAGCAAAATACATTAAATAAATATAACATATTAATATTCATAACCTGGAACAACTCATGTTTCTTCTATGAAGACTTTTGACTTCTGTAGACTATGCCGAATCCTCCCCCCTGTAGAGATTTGAACTAAGATGCTGTACTGTTTGGTATCAGTTTATATGTGATCTGACTTTAGCTAGGCTGCCTTCAAGCCTGCCTCTGCTCTCTCTCTGTGTGTGTGTGTGTGTGTGTTTGCGTCACACACACGCACGCACGCACGCACACACGCACGCACACACATGAATTCCTCTCGCTGCCTCCTACACACAGTTGAATCCTAGGAGGTTGAGGGAAACGATGACTCTTTACTATATATCTTTAGCTTTCTTTAAAAGCTCAACCCAACCATTATACATAGGGCATCACACAGAGACCCGGATAGTCTCCTAAGTTTTCTCTTGGTTTTAAAAATATGTGCAAAGGCCAGGCACGGTGGCTCACACCTATAATTCCAGCACTTTGGGAGGCTGAGGTGGGCAGATAGAACACTTGAGGCCAGGAGTTCGAGACCAGCCTGGCCAACATGGTGAAACCCCGTCTCTACTAAAAATATTTTTAAAAAATAATTAGCTGGGTGTGGTGGCAGGCACCTGTAATCCCAGCTACTCAGGAGGCTGAGGCAGGAGAATCACCTGAACCTGGGAGGTGAAAGTTGCAGTGAGCCAAGATCATGCCACTGCACTCCAGCCTTGGATGACAGAATGAAACACTGTATCAAAAAAAAGAAAAAAAATATATATATATATATATGCTCAAATTCTTCCAAATACTCTAGAACTTCATTTCTTTCCCCTTGAAAGTGGGCTGGGCTTAGTGCCTTTCTTCTAGTGAATAGAATGTGGCAGAAATGGCAGAATACCACTTCCAAGATGAGGCTATAAAAAAACCTGTGGCTTCCCTCTTGGTTCCTCTGTTGATCTCTCTTGAGTCACTTGCATTGGTGATGCGTGTTGCTATGCTGTAAGGACACTCAGCAGTATCTGGAGAGGCCCACAAGGCGATGCTTAAGTGAGCTTGGAAGTAGATCCTCCTCTAGTTGATCCTGGAGATGAATGCAGGCCTGACTGACAGCTTGAGTGAAACATCATGAAAGACCCTAAGCAAATAGCACATAGCTAAACCATGCTCAGATTCCTGACCCACTGAATTATGTATTTCTAAAAATTTGCTCTTTTAGGTGGCCATGTTTGGGGTAATTTGTTACACAGCAATAGATAACTAATACATTTCCCATTCCACACAGCAGCTGAAATCTCTCTATTTTGTCTCATATTTCAATCATCCCCAAAATGCTCACTTCTTTTTTTTTCCATTTTCTCCTCCCCTGTGCCTGGCTGCTCCTTGCACAACCCACTCTAGCTTCCTGTTATTGGTCTTCAATCTCAGAAAAGCCCCCTTGGATTTCTGTTTACAAAAAAAACAGTTCTCCCCCATGAATGACTTGTCTCCCTAACTATTGTACATAATAGGTGCTTAGTAAATACCTGTTCATAGTATAAGCAAACTTCAAATTCTTTTGACTTGTGCAAACAAAATTTATTCATTTGAAAAATATTTTCTTAACAATTGAGACTAAAGTTATGGAGAAAGGTGCTTCCGTGTTTGAAGCTAAGCCTTTTGTGAGCAAGACTTGCTACTGATAACTCTAAAACTTTATCTGGTACCTGAGCGAGACAGACCTTGGACTCCATGTATTCTCTGGCTTCCAGAACAGAAAGAAGCATACATTTTAATTTCAAATGAGCAAAGCTGCTGTACAGTTAAAGCTCAGCAAGCACTTTCCTCTTAGGAACAATTCTAGGTTCAAGATCATTGTCTTCTAAATGCATTTCCAGGTCAGTGTCTGTTGCCACCTGATTATCAAGGTATTTATTGAACAAATGCAGTGTGCCTACCAGCATTCTAAATACTCTGGAGACTTTCTGTCAGTCAGTAAGTTCCTGTACAAACATTACTTTTACCGTTGTTGTGTGACACTGGCTAGCAAAACAAACATAGTTTCAAAATGCTAAGAGCCTAGCAAGAGAAACAGACATTAATCTAGTAAACCCACAGGCATATAATTACAAACCAAGTACTTTAAAGGAAAAATGGAGGTTACTCTAAAGAGGTTCATTAAAGAGCTTCTTATAACCTAGGGATCAGTGGATCAAGGAAGGTTCCCTGAGTTATTTACCTTTGTGTAGGGATCTAGGCATAACATGTGAACTAGGCAAATGTGTAGGACAAAGGGAAGTGGAGCTAGTTGAGCATTTACTATATGCTAGGCACTAAGCACTTAAAATATTACACACACGTAATCTTCACAACAACCATAGAGGGTGAACACCTCTTTAACCATATTTTAAAAACATGAAACCTATGGCTAATGTTCACAAGCTTAACTACTGTCCCAAACTTCCTCTGCAAAGACTTTGAGTTAATCCTGAAACATATCAAAGAAAACCTTGAATGAAAGAGACTTTTTAGATCATTTTTCAGTTAAGCAGCATGTGATGTTGATTACCTACAGAAGTTTCAACAGTTAAAACCCAAACAAAATAGAACATAGTTTAACTTATGACCTTCCAAACATGCACTCTAAAAGGATAAAGAATGATATAAATAATAGTGTAACAAAGTTATTTTAAATTATTCCTCTACAACCCTTTCCATTTCTTTATACTTTCTACCCAAGAGCCCCATGATGTTCTTTTTATATAATAAATACTGCTAACCAAATATATATGGTTCAGTTTATGTGCAGTTTATGAAAACGAACACTGTACCATGTATTAAATTACAGCCAAAATTGAGAAAAGGGAACACAGTTCATTATTCTTTGTTAAATAATGAATGTTTTTGAAATAATATGATCGTTAAATGCAAATGAGCATAACTCTGATATAAATGTAAATTTTTCAAAACTTGAAATGTTCTTTAAGATAAACTCTTTGGCTGAATTCTGAATATTTAATTGTTCTGCTTTCACAAAATGAATGCAGTCACCTATTCAATATAATTAGTTATCTAGGGAAAAACAATTATAATTGAACATAGCTGCTTCCCAAATGCATTTTAAATAACATAAACAATCCTATGTTAAATATTTGGCCCGCTGCTTGGATATATTTTATTTGCCTCTCCAGACCCCCCTCCCATCTGTTTTTTTTTTTTTTTTTTTTGAGACCAAGGAGTTTCACTCTTGTTGCCCAAGCTGGAGAGCAATGGTGCGATCTTGGCTCACTGCAACTGCCGCCTCTCAGGTTCAAGCAGTTCTCCTGCCTCAGCCTCCCAAGTGGCTGGGATTACAGGCGTGCGCCACCACACCCAGCTAATTTTTTTTTTTTTTTTTTTTTTGCAGTAGAGTTAGGGTTTCACCATGTTGCCAGGCTGATCTCCAACTCCTGACCTCAGGTGATCCACCTGCCTTGGTATCCCAAGTGCTGGGATTACAGGAATGAGCCTTCATGACCAGCCCCCAGACCACTTTTTCTACCCTACCCTGTGCCTCAGAATGCTAATGCTATGGAAACCATCCAGAGGCTCCTTGGCTCCCTTGCCTTCTATCTGTGCCAGCTGGGTGCGTGCGTGGGAGAAGGCGTGAGGCTGAAGTGGGTTTAGTCCCAGCTCCCTCCCATTGAATCACTGCATATTGGGTGCGTCCTCCACAGGGCATAGTTTCTATCTTGTCCATGTAGCTCTTCTCTCTGTATTCTGGAAACTATTCCTTCCTCTTTCCCAATCACATGAGACATAAGAACAGAGTTAGGGTACTGCACCATCCCCTTGTTAATTTCCCTCAAACCAGCCTGCACCTCTGTATAAAATCCTTTTACTGAACCCTCCTCAATTACCCATTTTCACTGTATTATTTTCTCTTAGAACCCTATATAGTAATTGATACCAAGAGTGGCCTCAGGAAACTGACCCTCAAATGAGATTCTGAATTGGGTTGTTCACATATGTGTGTGGTGCCCAGAAAACTTAACTGGGCAAGAGTAGGGGTAGGGAGAAGTTGGGATGCAACACTGAGAAACATGACTGAGCATTGACTCTAAGGATATCCAACAGAAGATAATTAAATAGAAAGTTGGGCAGGCCTGAATGTGCTGATGTGGGTGCACTCAGGATTTGGGACTTAAGAATGTGAGTCCAGCACCAAGGAGTGGCATTAAGAGTCTGCTAGGCTGGTTAATGGAAGGCTGAACTCAGAGGTGCCCCACAGTCAATTAGATTGTTGTGGCAGAACTTCCCTGGAAGGATGCAAAGAGAGGAAAAGATTCTGATATTCAGGGAGATGAAATAATGTATGCTCTGTTTTGCCATTTCCTACTTACCATCTTGTGAATGTCCAGAGGATACACTCCTCTTATCTGGGCATTCGGGAATGCCTTACTGAGGAGGCTTCCACCATCACTGACAGCCCAGTAGTGGCTATTCTCAGTAGGATGACTTCTAAGCAGAGGTGTGAGATGCTTTGAACGATGTTTGGGATGAAGAGCATTCTGAAGGGAACAGTCCACACTCACCATTTTAATGACACACTTATATGTTTTTAATCACTAAATGAATTTTCAATATTAGTGAGGAAAAACGTGTTGCCATGGAAGTTTTTTTAAAGAAAGCTAGAGAAAATATACACTGCTCACTAATGCTTGAATGACTATACTCTGTATAATTGACACAAAAAAGTATGGAGAATTATTTCAAGTTTTGCACAGTGTAAGAACAGAAGCTGATACATCAGCTTGGTTCAAAGGTAAGCCCTCCCCCTCAGTAAATGAATTACCATTAACGATTTTCTTAATCTCTGTGAAGCTTGATTCTTCAATTACAAAATAAGGGGACTAATATCTGTCTCCCATTATTGTAGGGATAAACAAGACAGGGCCTGGCATAGGACAGCATCTCAACTAATAGAGCAAAGTAGGTTTGCCTTGGGCATTCCTCTCTCATGGCATTTGTAGTCTGTTACTACATCTTATACTGTAACCTTGAGGTCAAGCTCCACAACTACTTATTTTATATCCTGCATGCCCAGCACATGGACAGAGGCATCCAGATTCTAACTAGTGTGAGTAATTGAATGAATTCATGAATGTGTGATTGCGAGGATGCAATGGAAGTGGTCACTTTAAGATTTACCTTTCTTTCTTTCCCTCTAAAATTGGTGTTTATGTTTCACCTCTTCATTTGTTGCCTTTATAGTCAGGAACAATTTATATAACCGCAGGTTTGCTGTAGGTTCCTCCTCATTAAAATTGAGATGACATCTCTCTCCTTGTCCATTCGGGCTGCTGCAACAAAAATATCATAAACTGATGGCTCATTAGCAACAAGAGTTTATTTCTTACAATTCTAGAGACTGGGAAATCCAAGATAAGGCACCAGCAGATTTCTACTGTCTAGTGAAGACTTGCTCTCTGCTTTATAGGGAGTGCCTTCTGACTGTGTCCTCACTTGGTGGAAGGAGTGAACAAACTCCCTTGGCCTCTTTCATGAGGCCATTACTCCCTTTTATGAGGGTGCAGCCATCATGACCTAATTGCCTCCCAAAGGCCACACCTCTTAACACCATACATTGGGGATTAAGTTTCAACATATCAATTTTGGGGAGATGGGAGCACTCAGACCATAGCAACCTACTACCCTGGTAGGAGTTCTGTAAGAAATAAATTAGATAATAGTATAAATACCTACAAAAGAGAGAGTACTCCATACATTTTTTTCCTTTCTTTTGTCCAATTTGTATTTCAAGTACTCAACACATTATAGACACAGAAATAAATATTGTTCATGATGGACCACACATAAACATCTAATTTGGAAAGTTTATACACTGTTCATTCCTAAAAAAAAAAAAAAAAAAAAACTCCCAAATATCAGATTACTGCCCGTGGGATTGCAAAATATTTTTATGCCTTTTATAGTTAAAATGCTCTAAGAATTTGGAAGAAATCCTACTTCTGAAAGTTATTTTAATAAATCCAAAATGAATCGATGTGGAAAATATTTAACATTCAACAGTTAATTTTGAATAAGAGAGATATGTACTTGATTTTATCCCTTTTATTTCTACAAATCATAAGAAGAAACAATTTGGACAGTTTCCTCAAAAAAGGCTCCCCAAATCCTTTTTAATGGGATACATCAATTCAAGTGTCACCCAAAGATTATTCTTAACAAATGTACATATTGTTTGACTTTGCTAGGAATAAACAAAAAGCTTAAAATTAGATTATTGCTTAGAAACAGAGCCATTAAATTAAAATAAGGCCAGACATTTGGAACTAAGTCAGTTTAAGATAGTCACCTTTCATTAAATTATGGCTACAATGTTTGGATCGTTTTTTTTTTTGTTTGTTTGTTTGTTTTATTTTTTTATTTTTTATTTTTTATTTTTTTGGATCGTTTTATTAGCTTTATGCCACAGCCATAAAAACTCAGTTAAAATTTTACAGTAAGTGTCTAGTGCCTTCACACAAATTCACAAAATGAGTGCCTTTAAACAAATTCGTTTTACATATTAAAAAAAATTCTGATAGCCACTAAATCACTAAAACTAAAAGGCAAAAAAGTGGAAAATTTTTCTTAAAGTCATTTAAATCACTATTGGCCTGACTTACTTTTCCCCTTCAAATAAAAAAAAAAATGTATCTATATCGACAACAACTCAATGCTGTTTCTCCTTATTTCTCTCATTTTTCTTAGGGTTCCAGCACTATATCACTATTTGAAACAAAATTAATTTAAACTTATTTAGCAAAGGAGACTTTATTTGTAGACTTATTTGTGCTGAGCAGCTTTTCAAAAAACACATTTTTCAGATTAATGGAAATGTCTGTGGTAACATTAGCTCTACTTGCCATTCCAAAACTATAAAATGAATTAAGAGGGGGAAGGACTTGAAATAAAGCATAAGTGACTTCATAAAAATAAACATTTTACATAATTTGTAAATTCAAATTTTTGTTACCTCAAAATGTAGGCAGAATGATTTATAAACATAATGTGTTTATTCGACAAAAACAAGAAGAATTTTGCCGATTTCTAATTTAAATTATTTTAAATAATTTTTCCAGTGAGTTTTGTGTGTATGTATATCACTAATGGAAACATTTATTCTGTACCACAGATTCTCATTTCCACATACAGTTTTGTGACCAGAGATTTGACATGCTGAATTAATGGGGTGTGTGTGTGTGTGTGTGTGTGTGTGTAGAGACATAAATATAAAGATAGCGACATCATCCTAATAGCTTCTTTAGGGAGCTCTTAGCGTTAACTGGAGAAACCCTTCTGTTGAAACCAGTTTGAATCCTAAAGTAGTCGTGATGCTATTTTTATTCTCTGGATAAACAGTAAACACAAAAATATTCTACTTTTTAAAACAGTGGAAATATGTTAACAATAAAGCATAAAATTTACAAATAATTTTATCTTTCAAAGATGAAAAATGCTTCATTCAAAAACTAATGATGCTAGTCCATCTGGTTTCACCTCTGATGGACTGTCTTATAAGAAGCCATGCTCTAATCAAGAACTGATAGAAAAGTGGATACTAAGTTTGAAGACATTGGTGATTTTCCAAGGGAGTCAGGATTTAAGAGGCCACAATCCTAGAGAGAAGCAAAGATATTTAAGTGAACCCAGTATTTGTGTGTTGCTCTTCCTCTAGGGGAATTTGTAGAATTTTAGGAAGTACAAGGCAAGAAGTTGAGAAGCAAGCAGAAGACAGTCCCTAAGAAGCAGAGAAGCCAATAGAACTTTTGACAGTTTCCTAAAACTAGAAAACAAAACTCTGAATATGAGCATGTCAAGGTGCTAGGATCAAGAGGACAAGATTATAGGAAGAAGACAGGTACACAGAAGTGAGCCTGATACTCTGTGACAGCTTTTCACTCCAGGCGTTTGCTGATTCTTAAGCCATGGAGGGCACATGACCCAAATGTATACTATAAACCCCAAATCAATCACCAAAAACAAACAAAAACTTATAGCTAAAAAGCAAGGAAAAGGGATAAAATGAAATACAAATATACTCAACGAAAGACAGAAAAAGAGAACCAAAAAGTTATGGGACAAATAGAAACAAATAATTCAGATGATGGATTTAAACCAAACTAAATCAGTTATCACACCGCAAAGAAATATATGCCTAACCGTATAAATTATCACATTAAACATAACACCCCTTGTAAAAGGAAAAAAGGCAAAGATTACCAGATTGCCAACTATATGACCCGTTATATAATACCTACAAGAATAAGGACATAAACCGTTTACAAGTTGGGAAATGATGGAAAATATGTATACCATGTTCATAGCAATCATAAAAAGGAGGAGTGGTTTTATGAGTATCAGACTCAGTAGATGTCAGAGAATCTGACATTTTTCACTGTCAAAGAATATGACCAGTGAAAAAGAAGGTCATTTCCTAATGATAAAGTCATCAAATCATCAAGAGGAAATAACAATTTTAAATGTTTATATACTTAACAGAGATTGAAAATATATGAAGCAAAAGCCAATAGATCTACAAATAAAATAGACAAATTTACTATTAGAATAGGAAATGTCAACAGCCCTCTTTCAACAATTGATAAAGACAAAGTTAGTAAAAATATAGACAACTTAAACAAGACTATCAAATAATTTGACACCATTGACATTTATATAATGAGAACAATAGAAAACACATTCATTTTAAGTGCACAAAAAATATTTACAAGCTAGTTCATATTCTAGACCATAAAACAAGTCTAAATTAATTTTGAAAGATTCAAATTATACAAAGTATGTTTTCTGATCAAAACTGAATTTTAGGAATCAGTAACAGAAAATCCCAAATATGTACAAACTAAATAACACAATTCCCCATAATACATGGATAAAAGAAGACATAAAAAAGGAATTAAAAAGGATTTTGAATGGGATGCAAGTGAAAACGCAAAATAGCAAAATGTGGGACAAAACGAAAACATTGTATTTCAAGGGAAATTTATAGCACCAAACAGAATCCTAAATCTTTAACCTCAACTTGCACTTTAAGAAGCTAACAAAGAAGAGAAAAGTTTAAACACAAATTAAGCTGAAGAAAAGAAATAACAAGGAACAGGAAAAAAACCAAAACAAAAATAAAGCTTTTTATTTAAAAATCAACTAAATTCATAAATCTTGATCAAGATTGAGGAGGGAAAAAGAGAGAAGACAAAATTACCAAAATCAGGAAGGAGAGAGGTGACATTATTAAAATTTCTATAAATATATTTTTAAAAATAAGGTATTATTATTGTCAAGAACTGTGAAGAGTCAGATTTTACTAAACTTATAGGTTAGCCTGTCACTGTCTTGCAGATACTGGCAGAAGATTCAAGATTCCTTAGTCAAAGACATAGAGAAATAAAAATCGAAATTCTCAAATTGAGCTGAAAGAAAGGATAAGAAAGTAAATAAAAAGATAAGAGCAGAATTAAAGAAAAAGTATATATATATATATAATCAGGAAAATAAAGCTATGAGGTGATTCTTCAGAAAGGCTAATGAAACTAATAACCCTAAGTAAGATTAATAACCTTCTTAGTAAGACTTTAAGAATAAAAAAGAAAGATGACAAAAAATACAATGTCAGTAATAAATTGAGGCAACTCTAAAGATCACACAAACACTAAAAGATAATATGATAACATTGTATCTAAATTTTCACACTAGATAATGATAAAATTTTTAAACTTCTACATCAAATAAATGGAATTATAATATTTAAAAATATTTCCACAGGCAAATTTCCCAACCCAAATTACTTCATATTTAAGAGGATATAAAATTATAGGAGGTTTTCCTATCATTTTTAGTATTTAATGTAGTTTTTATGTATTTCCTATAATGCCAAATCCTGACAAGCACATTTATTATAAGAAAGGAAAATTACTGATATTTCTTCCTTATGAACACACATTAAAAAATCATAAACAAAATGTTAACAAATACAATCTAATAATATATAAAAAGATCGTACACATGACCAAGTAATCAACGTAATTTAATACACTATTAGAATAATGAAGGGAAAAATTTTATTTTCTCATTAGAAACAGAAAAATCCATGTGTAAATGTAATACCCAGTCATTATAAAATCTGTTAGCAAATTTGGAATAGAAAAAAATCTTTAGTATGATTAAAATTTAAAAGATACCTGTGGCAGACAAGGTAATTAGATGCTAAATATTGAAACTTTTCCTCCTGAGAATGAGAATTAAGATTTCTGTTTTCACTACTTCTATTTGATATACATTAGCAATGCCAGCCAGTGCTATGAGGCAGGAAAAAAAATGGAGGTATAAAAATAGGAAAGTAATATTTTAAACTATCACTTTTTTACATTTGACCCGATTGATTGTATATGTAAAATGCAAAAGAATCTACAGACAAAGTATTGGAACTTATAAAAGAATTTTGCAAGATCATTGAACAAATGGCCAATATACAAACATAATTGTTTCTATATACTAGCAAGTTTCAAAACTGAAACTCAGTAAAATGATATCTTTACAATAGCATCAAAATGCACAAAATATCTAACTGAAAATGTGTAAAGCATATACATATATATGTGGAAGACTACAAAACTATTGAGCAAAATTAAGCATGCACTTGACAATCTGATTTGAAAAGGTATAAAGAATTGCAATAAATTTGAAAGGCTTATGCTACCAAGTTTCAAGAGTTATAAATTTACAGTAATTAAAAAGTACTGTAGTTAACTTATGCTGCTTGGCTTAGATAGACAAATTGATCACTGGAAGAGAATGAGTGCAGAAATAGAGCCACACTTGCGCAGTTATTTAGTTTACAACAAGGGCAACAATGTAGTGCAGTGGGAAGAAACAGATCTTTTTAACACATGACTCCAGGTCAAGTGAATATCCCATAAAGAAAATAATGAATCTGGGCCCTTAGCCCACAATATAAAAAAAGAGTAATTCCAGATGAATTAAGCTTATAGAAGATAACATAGTAAAATTTCATCATGGCCTTAAACAGTTTACAAAAAACAACACAAACCATAAAAGAAAAAGGTGATAAGATGTACTACATTAAGAGTAAGGATTTCTTTTCAACAAAAAAAAAAAAAAAAGACACCAGTAGGAGGACAAAACTTTGAGCAACTGGAAGAAAATATTTGCCATAAAATGTATGTGACAAAGGGCACATCCGCAATAGATAAAAGAGCTGCAAATTGGTAAGATATGAGACAGATAAACCAATATTTTAATGGACAAAAACTCAAACATAACCCTTCACAAGAGAAAATATCCAAATGAAAGGTTGTGTTCAATATCGTTAGTCATCAAAAAATGCAGACAAAATCAGCTGGGAGCTGACCTGTCTCGTGGTCTTTATATGTAGTCTCTCCACTTAACTGAGGGGACTTCTTTACACAGTGCTTGTATCCTAAAAGTGAGAGTTGCAACAGGGAGGAAACAGAAGCTGCCACTCCTCTTAGAAGTTAGGCCCACAACTGGCACAGTGTCACTTCAGTAGTGTTGCATTGGTTAAAGCAGTCATGGAGTCAGCTAAGAAGCAAGGGGAGCAGAAATAAACCCCACCTTTCAATGGAAGTAGTGATGGAATTTGCAGGTACCCTCAATTCATCACATCTTCCCACCTCCCATAAATTTATGCTTGTCCAAAACCAGCTCTATCACCAAAGTTCATTTCAAATCCTCTCTCTTTTATGAATTATTAACCCCTAAACTGAAAATAGCTCCTCCATTTTCCCCTGTGAACTCTCATTTTTATCTCTACCTTTCTTAGGGCACTTTTAACTTTGAATCTTGAATTATTTATATAAGTCTTATCTCCTGTACATTTTAAATAACATTTATTTCTAGTTACCGAAATAAGAAATTCATATTTTAGAAAATTGTCAAGAATCATTTTTGTATAATACCTCTCTCAGACTGCTTTGCAAATATGAGATGCTTAATAAACATTTATTAAGTGAAGATTGTAATAAAATCCAAACTTTCTAATAGGTTAATACTAGGTATTTCTGAGATTGTTTGGCTTGTGACTTTCTTCTGTATACTCATCTCTATACATATACTACATATATTTTACATACAGATAGGCAAAAATGAAACTAAATCATGGTTGTGTGTATTTTACTAGACTTTTGTTGGGGAGAAAAAAAGAAAAAGAAAATAGTGCAGTGGCGAACAATTACTGAATTCTTAACTGTGTGTCAGGCACAGTTCTAAAGACTTCATCCTCCTAACGTCCTGCAAAGTTTTGAAGAAGAGGAAAAAATATAATATATATAAAATCTATATATATATATATATATATATATATATATATATATATATATTCTGTAGGACCTGAACCCTGAACAGCTCCAAAACATCTGAAATTCTGACATAAGTTGGCTACATGGTGAGGAAAGCCAGCTTCTAAGAACATACACTGGAAAGAACTTTGGAATAAAAGGCACTTTTCCTCTGACTTAATCATATTCAGTATATTATAATTAATATTTTAATTATTTATTATAAAATATGTAAATATGTTGTAAATATTTCCATATTCAATGGAGTACTATTTGTTATGAATTCTTATTTTTGAAAATAAATACATCATTTTCTGGCAATTGGAACTTTGAGATCTTTAAATTACCTTCATTTTTAATAGAATGTTAGTATCTTTATCTGCCAGGAAAAGAAAAGCCTAATAATGACTTGATTTTTAAAAACTGTGCCGTACCTAGAATCCACAATTACAAGGAGACAAAATTAAACAAATTTCCAATACTTTCATTTAACAGCCAAAAAGTATTATGTATTCAGTACTATGCTTTATGATGGTGGAAAAATGAAAAAGGAGTGTAATATGGTACCAGATATCAGAGAATTATGCAATCTATTTGAAAAGATAAACTCAAATATTTAGAAAATTAACAGGAAAGCTTTAGTTTAAAAAACAAGATAGAGGTCAGGAAAGGGAGGAATTAATTTGGAATATAACAGCAAAATAAAATTTTGTTAGAAGCGTTGGCAATTCAGGTGGGCCTTCAGATAAGGGCAGAATTTAGAAAGGTTAGCAAAGAACATTCCAGATTTGAGAAGGTGAAAATTAGTAACTGCACAAGCCAGGGCATAGTGGCAGGAATGATTGTAATATTTTAACCCAATAGCAGGGTCATGTATTAGAGATTACTGGAAAATAGAATCTAATAGGTAAGGTAGATTATGACAAGCTCTGAATGGATGCTGGTCAGTGTGGTTCAGGCTTGGTACAGTAAACAACCTGAGGCCATTTTCATCCCTGACTGTAAGAGTCTTTAATGTACTAACGGGACCTTTACTGAGTTTTAACATAGGAAAGTTCCTCCCAAAGCGTAGTTGGAATGAAATCTTCCTACTTGTTTGCCATAAAATCAGCATGATTTTCCATAAGGAGATTATTATTTTTGACATGAAGCAAAGGTCAGAGTTTGGGTGTGTATTTGTGTCCATGAACATTACGATGTGTGTAGGTGTTTTAATTTCCAAAGTCAGGGTCAGGAGGCAGATTAGGGCTATGCTGTCATGACAACCAGTCAAGCTGTTTGTTTCAGTCCAAAAAGTAGTCAATTCACTGGAAAATGCTCAATCAACTAAGTGTAAATTAAAATAGTCATGAATTATTTGTAAAAAGCAACCATAGTTTGTTTAAGAAAGGTATAAAAATATGCATAATTTTCCATAAATATATTATTCTTTAAACTTGAAGCAAAGATCAGAGTTTGGGCGTGCCTGTATTCGTGTGTGTGTGTGTGTGTGTGTGTGTGTGTGTGTGTGTGTGAATTTCCTAAGTAGGGGTTAGGAGGCCAACTAGGACTGCAAAGGGCCAAGCCATCCAATCAAGTTGTCATTTTGGTCTTTGTCCTTGTCTACAAAGTAGACAGTTCACTGGAAAAAGTTCAAGCAATTAAGTTTAAAATAAAATATTTACGAATTCATTATGAAAAGTCACCTTATCTAATGAAAGGTATTAATATATCTATTATTTTACGACATCTAACAGCTTGTCACTCTATTATATAAATAAATTTGATTAAACTGAGGGGACATATTCCACAAAAAGGTGTTTATTTCTACCCAATACCTATATCTTCTAGGTGCTAAGAAATTGATTTCCAATTCATAATAAAAAGTACAGTAAAATTGTCAAATGAAAAGCTTTCATCAATTACTTTTCATTTCATATATATGCTTTGAAAACACCTTGTTAATTTTACAGAAAGTCATTAGGTTACATAAATCACCTTTTGAGTACATTTACTAATGGAATAAAATAATTCCAATATATCATTTGCTTCTAAATGCCTCAGAGTTTCAGGAAAGTATTAATAAGGCCCTGCTTCCTGTATCTTAAACCAAACATTTAGTTTGATCATTGCTTTCCTGAGTCTTAGAAAAACGAATTATGAAAGTTATAATGGACTTCTTGGAAAGGTAATGACATAAGGGCATGGTTACAAAACTGCTTTGTTTGATTTCCAACTTAAACTAAGAAAAGTTAAGCCTACTTTATAAACTTCAAAGAGCAATTATTAGGTATAATATTATTTAGACAATATTGAGAGTAGATACTGAGATGCACGCCTAATCTCTCCAGCTAATGAACACAATATAGTTACTTACAGGTGACACATGATAAAAAAAAAAATCTAGATTCTCACCCTTACAACCTCCACACACACACCTTTTTTTGGTTAGCTTTGAAACACAGAAAATACTCACCATAGGGTCTGCAATTGCACTGTTGATGACCAAGATGGAAAATGACTTTTAGGAACAGCATCCTGTTATGTTTGACCTGTTCTTTTAATGAAGAGTGGGGTCATCAGGCCGGGCATGGTGGCTCATGCCTATAATCCCAGCATTTTGGGAAGTTGAGGCGAGTGGATCACCTGAGGTCAGGAATTTGAGATCAACCGGCCAACATGGTGAAACCCTCTCTCTACTAAAAATACAAAAAATTAGCTGGGCATGGTGGTGGGCATCTGTAATCCCAGCTACTCTGGAGGCTGAGACAGGAGAATCACTTGAACCAGGAGGCGGAGGTTTCAGAGAAACAAGATAGCACCACTGCACTACAGCATGGGCAACAGAGGGAGACTCTATCTCAAAAAAAAGGAAGGAGTAGAAATGACGTTGCAGAAAAACCAACCTATGACATGGAGACAAGCATTAGAAAATCACACAAAAAACATGAGGGAACGGACATAGAAACAAGGATTGCCAGAGATCCAAGAAAGATTGAACATGCACAGGACTGCTATCTCTGAAGGAAACAGCAGAACGAATGGAATAAAAAATCATTCAAAGACATCATTGAAATAACATTTGTGAAAGGAAGAAACAGAATCTGAAGAGCAAAAGGAACCACTGTTCTAAAAGAAAAAGGTAAAGAATGACACACTCTTGAGTCTTACAAAGTTATTGAACTTCAGTGTTTTTTTTTAGCATGCAAGCAATAAAAATGTATCACCAACAAAGGAAGAAGTTAAAAAAATAACACTAACTTACAAATTTTTGTTAGCAGCTTTAGATGCAAAAAAAAAACTGTGGAACAACGTCACAGGATTTTGGAAGAAAAGAGATTTGAATTACATACTCAGTCAAATTGACATTTAAATGTCCAGATGATAGGAAACGATCTCAAATGTACAAAGTTTGAGGAAGTGTATCTCCCACATATCCAGGTAACGTGTGTTTTTTTTTTTTTTTAATCTACTTACTGTTAACAATCTAGCCAATATACAGACTAATCCAAATAAAAACTACAGGAAAGGGAAAGTCACAGGATGAGAAATGGTAGGTGATTATTAAATTCAGTTGAACATAAAATTAAGGCCAAATGACCAATTACTATAAAACAGTATAATGTTTCCAATTCTTGAAAGAAAAACTACATCACGTGGTGGGAGGTTATTGAGGACAAAAACTTCAGAGAATACCACAGTATCTATCAGGATTCTGGGCATGAAACAGCATCTTCAAAAAGACTTAAAGAAAGGTCTCTACATAGTGATGAACCTCCATGGGCTAGTAAGCACCCATGTACAAGCAGTAGCAGGAAAGCATAATATTTTTGTTAGATTGTATTGCTGATCACCCACCTCTGCTTTTTCTATGGGAGGCTTATACTTCCCTGCTTCACTTAAAGTTAGACTTGCCCATTTACCTGAATAAAATGTGAGCTGAAATGTCATGAAACAGATGGGAAGAAGCTTCTGAAGCCAGTTTGTGCTTCTCCCTCACTTGGATCCCCAGCTAGACATCAGGAAGAAGCAACACAACCAATCTGTGATGGATATGTACCACGAACAATAAATAACCTTTTCAGTTGTAAGTCATTGATATTTGGGAGTAATTTTACAGCAGCAAATCTCCCCTTTCCTCACTAGTATACTACTCCTAAGCCTGAAGAGGACAGGGAAGAGCAAAGTGTTAGTAGAGTCTAATAAAGGATGGAGTCATGGAAGAGGAGCCACAAAAGAAAAGCTAAAGTCACAGAGAGGTACAGCATAGGCCATAGCCGTGCCGAAATAGTTGGACATGGGGCAGTGATGCCCTAACTTCTCTTTCCTCCCGCCCTTTTACTTCCTGCTTGTGGCTCCCTTTCACTAAAGCCAGCTGGAAGCAGAAGACTGAGGAGTGATACATTCCATAGAATTCAATGTCACAAGCCAGGTTTCCCATTATCAAATGCTATGACAAATTTTGAGTGCAAAACCTTTATTAGGAATCAACATCTCTGAAGAGAAGCAGGAGAAGAAGCAGGATTGGACAGAGAAAGATGTTGAACATGGTCATTCAGACAACGAACTACAAAACCTCAGCCAGTCCACTAGGGAGCTCTGACATAAGAGTTATCTATAAAAATCTTCCACATAGTGCCAGTGTGCTTGGCCATGTGCTCATAATGCCAGCCAGCCCTGAGAAAAGCTGAGGGCCGAAGCTATTTGTTGTCAATTGGATGAGTCACTTTGTCTACTTGTTTGTTTAGTTCTTCTGTGGCAAATGGTCTCAGGTGAACAATAACATATGACACATACATACACACAAACTGTATCTATATTTCCTCTTTTTACCCACAGAGAAAACTTATTTTAAGCAGCCATCACAAATTTTTAAATGTAATATTTTGTCCACAAAATAAACCTCACTAAATTTCTCTATTAGAAATAGTACATAATAAACTGTCTGACAATGATGCATTATAATTAGGAATGAAAAACATATGTATAAAGAAACAACACAACAGCTGTTGCAAATTTTAAAATTTACTGGAACAACTCTTTAGCCAAAGAGTAAATCTAAATGAAAACTGCTAAAAAATAACAATCTACAAATTAATTGCCAAACCTATGATACGTAAAAGGCATACTCAGGCCTTTAAAATTGTTTTAATGTAAAACAGTAAAAAAATTAATAAAGCATTTACTTAAGAGTTTATTAAAAACAACATTAACAGCAAAGAAATCAGAAGAAAGTCATTAACGGTGACAGCGGAAATAAATGAATTTTTTAAAGAAAATTGGTAGAACTCATAAATTCAAGAATTGCTTCTTCTTAAAAAAAAATCGCTGTGACTCTTTTCTTAATCTTAATACCTGGTAAACATGGCATTCAAATTAATGATTGAAATATGGAAAATTGTAAAACACTCATTACCAGTTGACTTCTCACCTCAAAGGAAATGTCAGATAAATATAATGTGTAAATTTTAAAAATTAGATACCAGAAGTAGATTAAATATGGGTGAACATTTATGATTTGTTTATAGTTTTGGATGGGAGGGCCTTTGAGAATGTCACATAAGCCACAAAGAAAAAAATGGATAATTGCAAAGCATCAAAATTATATTTCTAATTGAATCAGGCACCAAAAACAAGCCTGACAATTTTTTTAGAACTATTATTTGTAACACATGTTAAATGGTTAATATATTCAGCATCTCATAAATCAATAAGAGAAAGAAAAATACCATAACAGTAAAATAAACAAACAACATGAACAGGCATTTCCTAAAAGAAGAAAGAAAATGGCTACTAATATATAAAAAAGATATTCAGGCTTGCTAATAATAAAAGGGATACAAACAAGATAGAATGACACTGTTCCTCCTTTATCAGATTGGCAACTCTGTATGTTATCCCTGTGTGTGAGAAACTCTCATACTGTTTGTGGAATTTTAAATTGGGACTCCACTACAGTGCAATTTTTTAAAAATGTATCAAAATTTTAGGAAAGCATACCCCTCGACATAGCAATTTTAATTTCAAAGCTTTGTTCCAAGAAGATAATTCAGTATGTACAGCAATATATTTATGAAGACTTTTGTTCTAGTGTTATTTATTACAACCATGAAAATTTGGAAAATAATATTCCTCAATAAGAAATTGATTAAGCACACATTTGTACATACATCCAATATAAGGCTACGAATCCATTAAAAATTATGAGCTTGTGCATTTTCACAGGAAATTGACACAACAAAATTACAAAATACCTGTATTATATTATCTTATTTCTTAAAATAAATACATATATAATATTAAGTGTAGCAATATAAAAAATGTGAGCCATATTTTTACTTGATTACAGAGCAAAGTATCTGGGAAAGTTTTTAATTATTTACAATGGAATTTGGAGTGATTTTTAGGTTTTTTAAAAATATTTTTTGCTATTTGTATTGCTTGAACCCTTTTATAATGATTCTGTTCATTTTTTTATGAATAAAAACGAATAAAGCCCCTTTTTCTGGTGGGGAAAATATTGTAAGAGGGATTACCCTTGCATTCTTAATAGTTAGAAAATATTATTATTCATAGAATCATATATGATTGCCCAGAACTGGATGACCTCCTTTTTACTCCTACAGCTTCATTCATGGCACTTATATAAATTTTATTAATAAGACCAGGTGCAGTGGCTCACAGCTGTAATCCCAGCACTTTGGGAGGCCAAGGCAGGTGGATCACCTGAGGTTAGGAGTTCAAGACCGGCCTGGCCAACATGGCGAAACCTTGTCTCTACCAAAAGAAAAAAGCAAAAATTATCCAGGTGTGGTGGTGGACGCACCTGTAATCCCGGCTACTAGGGAGGCTGAGGCACAAGAATTGCTTAAGTCTAAGAGGCCAAGGTTGCAGTGAGCTGAGATTGCACCACTGCACTACTGCCTGGGTGACACAGTGAGAACCTACCACCAAAAAAAATATATATATACACACACAAATATATATATAATATATATACACATATTATATATATATATTATATATGTATATATGTACATATATATGCATACCTACATATATAATATATAATATATGTATACATATATATTATGTAGGTATACATATATATTATTATGTATACATACATATATATAATAAGAGGCAAAATGTGATCTTACAGTTATCACCTTCTATTAGATTATAAACTTCTTGAAGGTAGGATTATATTTTATATTTTAGATGCCCATAGACCTTAATATAGGGAAGTACTCAGTAAATATTTATTGAACTGAACCAATTATATTTGTACAACCAACAAAAATAATAATAATCTCTATACCTACACAAAACTGGAATTTTCAATGATGTTAAAATTTCAAATTTATCTAGTTACAAATGGAAAGATGTATAAATTGTTCATTTCGTAAATCTCAAGAATGGTTTCACATTAATGAGATTTTCACTGATATTCCCAGAATATTGAAGAAAGATTTCAACTGTTTAAAGTTAATTAAAATGCACCTAAAAGAGCCCTAGAGTTCAAAGAATGTACACTCAAACCCCTTATACCAGAATTTCTCTCCAGTAAAAGAAGAAAATACTAGAAATGTCTGTTTTCATCCATAACTCTCTTCAAATAGCAGAAGCTTGGTTAAGGAAAAAAAAAGATTTTGCATGTATCTAGGATAAAAGAAAAGCAGAAATATTTTCCTGATAATTGTCATTCTATTCCTTTCTATATTTTTATAGTGCGTATTTACATTGATTGGGAACAGTTTATAATTTTGCAAATTATCAGCGTGACTCAATAAACAATAAACCAAAATAATTTTGAACACCTAACTGGTAATATTTTTAAATATTCCTTGAGCTGGAACAATTAGATGTTTGAATTACTTACTCTGAATGCTAATGTATGAATACTTTTCTCCTGTTCCACATTCATTCCTCTATATATAAACTATTTAAGTCACAGTATAATTATGGAATATGTTAGTAGAAGGAAGGCAAAGTGTTTTATCAATGCCTGTAAGCATCATTTACATTAGCATCTGTTACAGAATTTGTTTTAAATTTTATTTCTAGACCCTTAAAACCTGTGGGTCACACACATCAGTATTTTTAGACTATAATTTCAAAGGACTAAACCCATTTTTGAACCTTTGAGCCTTTGTTTCAACATGCTTTTGAAAGCATATAAAGATATGGGTATTTTATCTTCCTGATTTTTTTTATCTTTCCTTCTGATTTCTTTAGCTTCTTTTAGATCTGTAAGTCTTCTAGTGTATTGTTGGTTTTTCTATTTTTTTGTTTGTTTTTCCCTTAAACATACAAAGTTAATTCTTACCTATGTTTATGTCCAAGGCCTTTAACACTTGACATGTCAGTTCTGAGATATTTGGTAATAAAATATCTTTCCTGAAATATGGAATCGTGGAGATAGACCTGCCAGCATTACAACTGGCCTGTCAGTGTTTGCAGAGCAGCACCAAATATCAACTCAGCCCCCGCAGATCTCTGGGCAAAAACATATCAATCCTCATAAGTAAATTCAATAGTAATCTTATCAATTACAAAGAAATAATAACTCGTGTTGTCTTTTCACATTTATATCTTCCTTAAAGGTGAAAAATGTTTTGAACCCTTGAGATTACAAGGAATTACTAGTTTTTTAAATACGCATACATACTCAACTTGATTGTTTCAATTAATATTAAATGGATCCCAAAAGAGTACTTCCGAATTTGAATTTTCAGAAATTTTGAACAAGATAAGCTTCTGCAAGCACAACCAAAAGAGGGCTAGTGAGATGAAGCTTATCCATCCATGGGCCACCTTTGAGTCAACACAACTGGCAGTAGTATGGGGGGACTGCTGTAGCCAGAGCCAAGATTCCAAAGCCTTTCCTTCTTCCTTTCTTCATCCCATTTCCATTCTCCTTCTTGAAGTCATGGCCAGGGGCACTGGCGAGAGGGAAATGGCAGCACCTGTCTGCAGTCAAGCTTTTTACTAGCACAGCTTTGAAATCTGGTTACATATGGGGGGAACTGGGCAAATAAGTAAATATACCTAAAACAATACACTTTGTGACTGTAGAAGGGAGTTATGTCTGTGGTAAGGGGGAAGACTAGAATAAACCATGTGGTGTTAGATGTATCAGTGTGAATGAAGGGTTTTAAGACAAATAGACAAGTATCATAAGATATAATGTAATATTTTTTTCTAACTTTGTCTTCTAAGAGGGTGGGAACAATGATACCTCATTAACAATGAGCAAACTTAAGGATTATACTTCATTTTGAGACTGAGTACTATAATCTATGATTGTGTACGATGGACTATTTCATTTTCTAGTAATTGTTGTTGTGCTTTCATTGCATCATAAATGCGGTTTAAGACATTTCTCGAATGAAGACAGACAAATAGCCAAAAAGCATATGGGGGAAAAATATGCTCAATGTCACTAATCATTAGGGAAATGCAAATCAAAACGACAATGAGGTAATTACCTCACATCCGTCAGGATGGCTGTTATCCAAAACAAACAAAAGACAAGGTGAAGATGTGGAGAAGTTGGAAACCCTTGCAGACTGTTGATGGGAATGCAAAATTTCCAGCCACTGTGGAAAACAGTACGAAGGTGCCTCAGAAATTTAAAATATAACTGCCATATATGATCCAGCAAGCCCAGTTCTTAGGCATTATCAAAAAGAATTTAAATCAAGATCTCAAAGAGTTTGTAGCACTACTCTGTCTACTACAGCACTATTCACAATAGCCGAGATGTGGAAAAACCTAAATGCTCATCAACAGATAATGGATTTTAAAATGTAGTATGTACATACAATGGAATATTATTCAGCCTTTAAAAAGAAGGCAATTCTGTGATATGGACAGCATGGATAAACCGTGAGGACATTGTACTGAGTGAAATAAGCCAGTTACAGAAGGGCAAATTCCGTATGATTTCACTTATATCAGGTATCTAAAATAGAGCCTAGCTGGGAGAAGAAAATGGGGAGTTAATGATCAGTGGGCATAAGGTTTCAGTCAAGCAAAGTGAATAAGCTCTAGAGAGCTCCTGCACAACATTGTTGTACCTATAGTCAATAATGATGTATTGTAGACTTGAAAATATGTAAGAGGATACATCTCATGTTGTGTTCTTACCACTAAAAGTACAATACGCCATCCAAAACAAAACAGTGAGTACTCTTAGCACCCAGCTCTTGATTTCTAAACACCATTGTCCAATTAAAGAAACTAGGGCTTCTTAAGAAATGCCTGACTTTGGGTTTGGGAAAGGAAAATAATTAGATGGGGCTGGAATATATTATCATGACAGAAAGTGAAGGATGATGGGATCTTACCCAAAAGACACAGGATCCAGCTTGAAGGGTCTCCTACCAGCCAATGTGAATATCCAAATAAATTATGATAGGAATGAATTGTAACTAATTGAGTAAAATACATACCCATGAAGCATGACAGTTATAAATAAGTGAATGAAAAAAATAGATATATGAAGAGGAAAGAAGATGCATCAGTAGGATGACAACTAACAAATGCACAAGAAACAGTAGAGTTAGAATATTACCATTTAGTAACCATCCCAATATTGATTTAGGAATAAATGATCAAAGAGTGCTAAACCTGGTAGGTGTAAGTTTGGTAAGGAATCAAATATTGAAAGAGTGCCATTGTATCTTCCTATAAAATTATTAATTATTTGTTTGTTTGTTTGTTTTTGAGACAGAGTTTCGCTCTTGTTACCCAGGCTGGAGTGCAATGGCGCGATCTCGGCTCACAGCAACCTCTGCCTCCTGGGTTCAGGCAATTCTCCTGCCTCAGCCTCCTGAGTAGCTGGGATTACAGGCACATGCCACCATGCCCAGCTAATTTTTTGTAGTTTTAGTAGAGACGGGGTTTCACCATGTTGACCAGGATGGTCTCGATCTCTTGACCTCGTGATCTACCCGCCTCAGCCTCCCAAAGTGCTGGGATTATAGGCCTGAGCCACTGCGCCCGGCCTAAAATTATTAATTATTAATTAATAAGTATAAGGTACTGAATAGTTAATTTTACAGTTGAGAAACTTGGCAGGTACCATTTTATCTAAGTAATAAGCATCCATAATAAAAGTAATAGTGCATATTATCATTGTTTCCTCCTCATATACTGCATTGAGAGAAACACAATATGACTTCTGTGACATTCCTCTCAAAAATGCATAAATCATGAGGAAACATCAGACAAACCCAAAGAGTGAGATTCTAAAAAGTAACTGTTGTAGGCTCTTTAAATATGTCAAGGTCAAGAAAAATAAGGAAAGATAGAGAAACTCTTATAAATTGAAAGAGACTAAAGGAATATTTAAATACAACACAGGCTCCTAAACTGATGTTGGACTTATAAATAACATTATCGGGATAATTGTAAATTTTATTGGAGTAGAGGGATCATACGGCAATATTAGATCAAAGTTAATTTCAATAGCTGTTTTCCGGTTATATAGGAAAGTGTCATTGTACTTTAGAAATGCACATTGAAGTATGACAAGGGATGCAGCATTAGTCTGCAATTTATTTTCAATAGTTGTATGGGAGCACTATGTATTATTTCTCTAACTATATGTAAATTTGAAGTTATTTCCAAAAAACATAAAACAAACAGATTTCCTAAGGTCATGGGAATTCTAGGAATGTTCATCTGGGCTATGAGGAGAAGCTGCTTCCACACATTCTGGCTCTTGTTTTTGTTGGGTTTTGTTGTATAATCCTCCCTGGGGAGGCGTGGTTCTTTCAGTTCTTCACCTGAAGATGAAACCCACATAAAATCCAGGATCTTCCTCTAATCTCCTTTGTGTTGTAGAGGTTTTTGGTATTTACCAAATCTCATATTTACCTTCTCGTTTTTTTTTTTTTTTGTATTAAGACAAATACAACACTTGCCCCTCAAAATACTTCCAAGGAGTCAAATTTGGAAATTAAACATACTTTTGCAGCAAAATTTTTATTAGTGCTTAAGAAATGGAGCATTTTGCTTAACCAAAATTTGCTTTTGACATGTGATATTTTGTGAAAAATCTATTGGCACAGTTTTCTTACTGATTAAAATGTAAAATGGAAGGAGTGAAGGAAAGAAGGGAGGGAGGGAGAGAAGGAAAGGAAAGTTTCTTTTTTAAAGGGAGATCTTTTAGTACATCAAAGTCATACAAAATCCAGCAGAAATTGCTTTACCCTTAGTATAGATATCAGAAGTCACATTATTTTGAGTGATTGATATCAAGCCATTTGATTACAATTTATCTGTTCTAAAATTTCTAAAAAAAGAAGAATCTCATAATTAAAATGTTCTGATTAATTAGATTCCAGATTTAAAAGCAAAAGAAAATTTTGATTATATATGGTTCTATTATTGATCTGACTGTATAAAATTTGCCAGCTTTACATAACAATATTTAAAAGTAATTTTATTTTATTATGTGAAAGCAGATTACCCAAGTCTTTCTTCTGATTATTTTTAAATCTCCTTTTTGAATTCTTTATTGGCATAAAGATCTGTATGAGCTGAAAGAAAAGATATTTAAATTAAAACAGTCTGCCTGGATTCCCCAGGGGAGTGATGAACTAGCATTTTAATTACTAACAAATTTAATTATTCAATCCAGGTGTGAACCATCAAAAATTTAGAGAACTCCTTTGCTTTAAGCAAGTACTTTTCATTTGTAGGAAAATATAATGCCATCAATGTCTAATCTAGAATGCAGCTTCAGAAAGCTGTCAGATTTGTACTGTGGTTACATTATTTTGTTTCAATTGTAAATTCCCAGAACATTACATCTACCAATAGTTGACTGTAAAGACAACAGCTACCACCCAAAAGTTAATCCCTGCTGATATAGCCCACTTTAACCTTTTACCAGGCTTGGATTTACCTGAATCCATTTGGCAGAACTGAAAAATGAAAAATTTCCTTACTGGAAATAGATTTGCTATGTAAACAGTTATTAGAATCATATAATCTATATGTATACCTACTGCTCCTGCGACTTTCAAATTTAATGAAACTGTCTATTCAATACAGCTTTCTTGGATTTGCAAGGCTCTGTTAGTCCTCAAAATAATAAGGCAAGGCTCACAAAGACAGATGGCAATTGCCAAGATTACAATTACTTTTATATCGATTTTTAAAACTCTAGTAAAATATCAAAGTATGTTATCTCCTGGTGAACAACTGGAAAATAAACTAGTGAAATTGAAAGTTAGGATGAGAAACACTTATTAAATCTTAATCTTGGCCAAATCTCCATCTTTGTCATTACACTGAATGTTTTTAGAGCTTTTATTGGGATGAGGAGAACCAGTTTAGAAATGCTTTGGTACTTATGTTTTGATTCTGTTTCTACATTTACTAAGATTTATGTAACTATCTATCATCTAGTTAGCTAGATGTACCATTGCAAGTAATATATACCATTTTCCAGTAATACCATTTATTTAGATGTACTTTTTATAAATAGTATCATTTATAAGTAATAAATGCATTTATCTGTAGTATCATTTATAAGTAATAAATGCATTTATCTGTTATAATATCTTTTGGTTTTGATTGCTTAACCAAATGTTCTAAACTATTTCTGTTATTTTAAAGCATTATATAATTTTAACCTATTTATAGCTTATTTCATTCAGAGCATGCATCCTTCCATTTTTTGCTGTATTTTGAGATAAGATTTTATGTTGAATATATGCCTCAAAAAAATATTAAATTACCTATAGTCATTTGTAGCAAAAAATATTTACCATATATGAAATATACCTAGCTTGAGTTTCAAAATCTAGAATTTTCTAACCCAGGAGAAGGACTCAGTGTTTAAGCTATTTAATCAAGAGCTGGAGAAGGACAAAATGAATTGCTGTGGATGCAACTTACACCAGACTCACACTATAGTGCCCTCCTGTGGAGGTTTGGTTACAACTTCATTTTTGTGCCCATGAGAATGCTTTTCACACCAAGTGACAGTCATCACTTTCAAAATTGCTGAAGTTCAAAATAGTTTAGTCTTTTTTTCAGTTGCAACTAGACATTAGATTACTTTTAAAATATAAGAAACATTCACAGTTCAGAAGATTTGCAGTTCAAAATACAAATTGAGGCTTGTCAGTTCTTTATCTACATTTCTTATTTTATTTTAGTGGATTTTTTCCTCAATTTTTACTTAAACAGTTGAATATTAAAGAGGAGAGAACATAATCAGTTTCTTAACTATGAAGATAAATTCTTCAGCTAAGATGTTTACAGATTTATGTAATAAAAGATTTTCTTGTTAAAAGCATAAAGATTAAAATATTGTAGAATCACAAAAGAAAAAATGACAACAAAAGTTTAGACTATACACTCATTTATATTCATCAAAAAATGTGCCGTGATTCTTTTTCAAACTGTTATACTTCCCCCCAGCTTACCCCCGACTCCCAGTTGAAGAGTTAATCTCTTTCTTAATAAATTAATGCTACTTATTAGATGTTTATTTCAAAATAATTTGGTTCATTTGTTTTTTCTCTCTGCTCTAAACCTCCTTTTACCCTTAGTTGCAAGGGTATGAAAATGTGAGTTTTATCATATGTGGCACATGCACACTCATATATGCCCTGAGACCTCTTCACACATTTATAACTTGTACACATTTATAATTAAGTTTCAATGTATACAGAATTCTCAGATCAATGGATTTAGGTGTCCAGTATTTCCTTTTGCATTTCCTCTTTTCCTCCCCAGCCCAATGCTCCACTACCCAAGCTTTTGTAATTTGGGAATGCCAGGGATGCCTGTTAACCACTGAAAACCTGAAGCGTACCTTCCCTCTTCAATGGGATATTAAACAGACGTTAAGAATCACAGAACCTAATTAAGACTTTATTCAAGAAATAGGGAGGGGAAAAAAACACTAAAAAGACAAGAAAAAAACCAGAAAGTTATATGCAGCATTTATGTCAACAAGAAATACATTGGATTTTTTGTCTCTTCACATAAATCATTTTAAATCTTTTTTTTATAAAATGGGAAGGGGAAAACACTGGATTTTTGAAGTTTAAATGTCTGTAATTGCAGACTATTAGCTAACTGGCAACATTCATAACCCAGAGAATTAAGTGGAGCGCTTTCTGTAGGAATGGTCATGATCAAAGAGATTGTGAGTAAACTCATCCAAACTAGAAGTGTTGGATAAAATCTTAAAACAAAAACAAAAATAGGATGAGAAAATGCAGAACAGGGTAGAAGACGGTGTTTGTTTCCTTTAGTAAACATGGCTTAATTTGTGAGACCAGATTAGATAAAAAACATAATTGAGAAACTCAACCTAACCTAAAAAGCAACCTTAAAATTTTAAATAAAATATGCTTAGTACTGAGCATTCTTGTTCTTCTGTGTTCAAAAGAGAATCCAGAAGAATGAGGTTTTCCAAGGCCAGTAATACATAAAGTTCCACTAATGAGCGAAGGTGCTATCTAAGATGCCTCTTTAGAACAGTCTCAAATGGGGAGAATAAAATTGGGACCCAGCTAGAAAATTTCTTTCAGAAGGATACAGGATGAACCCCCAAAAGCCATTTATAAAGTAAGTAAGCATCACATGGCTCATAGTCAAAAGGGAACATGTGGGGCTCAGAACACATCCTCTCCAGAAATCTAATTTAGTATCATCAAGAACTTGGTTTGCTTTCTTCCTAGACTCCACACAGGTCTGAGAGCAGTTTTCTATCAATAAAATCAGATAAAGTCATTGAGGTGAAATCATCTAAGACAAGGTAGCTATAACCCTTAACTCTTTAGTTCTAGTTTCCCACCCTAGAGCAACCAAAGTTACACAGAGGGCTGTAATCTGGTACCAATATAACTTATTCCCCAACAACCTCTCTGAAGCTTCTGTTGTCCCATGGAGGTCTTGTTGAAAAAGAAGAGGGCCTTGCCTTCAAGGAGTTCACTGTATAGATGTGAACTTAGCTTTTATCTATTACCTAAGTTTATTTCAGGAATGTTTTTGTTTTAATCCTACGTTACATTTCCCTCTCTATTTCCTCTTTCAAGCAAGCATGGCAAAAATCGCTCCAAAGGCTTGATGAGAGTTGGAGAAGAGAAGAATAAGTAACCAAGTCAGATAAGTGAAGGGAAGAAAGGAAGATCTGAAGAGGTGCTCACAATTCTCACTCAGTCTTTCCTATAATTTCTTCCCATAGCAGTTATGAAGTAATGTGGTTCAGAAGTCCCAGCAAGGAATCCCTGAGCAGCTATCCAAACCCTGACCATGTCACTGAATTGCTTGTAACGCTTTTAAAAAACAAACTATGTTTCTCTACTTATTAGTGATATTGAGCTTTTTTTCACATGGTTGTTGGCCAAAAGTATATCTTCTTTTGAGAAGTGTCTGTTCATGTCCTTTGCCCACTTTTTAATGGAGTTGTTTTTCTCTTGTAAATTTATGTTCCTTATAGATGCTGGATATTAGACATTTGTCAGATACATAGTTTGCAAATATTTTCTCACATTCTGTAGACTGTATGTTTTCTCTGAGAGTTTCTTTTGCTGTGCAGGAGCTCTTAAGCTTAATTACATCCCATTTGTCAATTTTTGCTTTTGTTGAGATTTTTGGTGTCTTTGTCATGAAATCTTTGCTCATTTTTAGGTCCAGGATGGTATTGCCTAAGTTGTCTTCCAAGGTTTTTATAGTTTGGATTTTGCATTTAAGTCTTTAATCTATCTTGAGTTGATTTTTGTATATGGTGTAAGAAAGGGTTCTAACTTCAATCTTCTTCATATGGCTAGCCAGTTATCCCAGCACTATTTATTTAATTGGGAATCTTAATCTTTTCCCCATTGCTTATTTTGTTAGCTTTGTCAAAAATCAGATGGTCATAGATGTGCAGCCTTATTTCTGGGCTCTCTATTCTGTTCCATTTACCTATGTGCCTATTTTTGTACCAATGCCATGCTGTTTTGGTCACTGTAGCTGTGTAGTATAGTCTGAAATTGGGTAGCATGATTCCTCCAGATTTGTTCTTTTTTTTTAGGATTACCTTGGCTATTTGGGCTCTTTTTTGGGTCCATATAAATTTCAAAATGATTTTTTCTAGTTCTGTGAAGAATGTCATTGGAAGTTTGATAGAAATAGCATTAAATCTGTACATTGCTTAGGGCAATGTAGCCATTTTAATGACATTGATTCTACTTATCCATGAACATGGGATGTTTTTCCATTTGTATCTTCTCTGATTTCTTTAAGCAGTGTTTTGTAATTATCATTATAGAGATCTTTCACCTGCCTCATTAGCTGTTTACCTAGGTATTGTATTGTTTTTTTGTGGCAGTTGTGAATGGGATTGCCTTTCTGATTTGGCTCTCTCAGTTTGGTTGTTGGTGGTGTATAAGAATACTAGTGATTTTTGTACATTGATTTTTGTATCCTGCAACTTTGCTGAAGTTGATTATCAGCCGAAGGAGCTTTTGCTCCAAGACTGTGGGGTTTTCTAGGTATAGAAGAATTATGTCATATGCAAACAGAGATGGTTTGACTTCTTCTCTTCTTATTTGGATGCGCTTTATTTCTTTTTCTTGCCTGAGTGCTCCAGAGAAGAAATACATGTGACCAACAAGCATATGAAAAAAAGCTCAATATCACTGATTATTAGAGAAATGCAAATCAAAGCCATGAGATACTACCTCACACCGGTAAGAATGGCTATTACTAAAAAGTCAAAAAATAACAGATGCTGGCAAAGTTGCAGAGAAAAGGGAACTCCGCTACACTGTTGGTGGGAGTATAAATTAGTTCAATTATTGTAGAAAGAAGTGTGGTGATTTCTCAAAAAGCTAAAAGCAGAACTACCACTTAAACCAGCAATCCATTACTGGGTATATGCCAAGAGGAATATAAAGCATTCTACCATAAAGACACAGTCACGCAAACTATTCATTGCGGCACTATTTGCAATAGCAAAAACATGGAATCAACCTAAATGCTCATCAATGGCAGACTGGATAAAGGAAATGTGGTACATATACAGCATGGAATATTATGCAGCCATAAACAGAACAAAATCATGTCTTTTGTAGGAACATGGTCGAAGCCGAAGTTGGCTATCATCTTTAGCAAACTAACGCAGGAACAGAAAATCAAATACCACAGGTTCTCACTTATAAGTGGGAGCTAAATGATAAGAATTTATGAACACAAAGAAAGAAACAACGGACACTGGAGTCTACTTGAAGGGGTAGGGTGGGAGGAGGGAGAGGAACAGAAAAGATAACTACTGAGTATTGATTTAAATACCTGGATGATGTAATCATACATACAACAAACCCCTGTGACACGTTTATATATGTAACAAACCTCCATATGTAACCCCAAACCTAAAATAAAATGTTTTTATAAAATGATACCTGGGAAAACATGGAAAATATCTTTGCTTACCAATTAAAGAGTGTACAAAAAACAATAAATAAAATACCTTAATAAAAAAAAAACTACAACACCTCCCCCAACACCATTCTAGTTCAATGGGTCTGAGGCAGAGCTTGTCATCTCTACTTTTTAAAAAGCTCTGGGGTGATTCCGATGCACAACCAGTGGCTGAAAACCAGCAAATTAAATTTTGCTCCAACTCTGTGTAATTTGCCAGCATAAGTTCATCTACCATCTACTCCCCCAAAGAGGGAGGAGTGGAGGCCAGTTACAGGAGCAGAAAGGTAGCAAAAACCTAGTTCCCAAAAGATTTTGTGAAAAGCAGAGCCACCATAACAGCTTGGTACTGCCTACTTCTGGATTTTTATGTGAAGGCAAGATAAAATACTGTCATGTGACAGCTGCTGGAATTTTGGATTTTCTGTCACTTTAACAGCTAAACATAATACCATCTAAATATACCAATATCACTACTTTATATTGCTAGTAAACATATATATTAGCCACATTTAATTTTTAAATATTTAAATTCTAAACATCTTAATGATAATTCCAGAATCACCTATATTATATTTTCTCCTCTCAAAAAGATATGTTTTCTTATAATTTTAACTAAATATTATTGTAGTCTACATTATGTCTTAACAATTGTACAATAAATGTTGTAGTGGCTTGAACCTTCTTGCATATTATGCACAGTAAAAACTGTATTAAATCAAACCCAAATAACTTTGATTTTCAAATATATCAACTTGGCCTGCACTAATAGTAAATGTTGGTCTATAAAAGAACAAAGACACTCATAATTTAGAGAATATTACAGGGAGGCTGTTTATAAACCAGCTCTTGCTCTCTTAAGCAGAACAGTTTGAATTTGGCAGCATTTGCTGTTTATATGCAAATGGACATTGCTAATTATAAGTTAGGTTTGTTTTTGTTTTGTTTTGTTTTGTTTTCTGAAGTCATTAAGGTATATCCAGAATCTCAACTTGTAACCTTTAATTAGCACTGTCAGTTACTATACCAGTCTTTTTTTAATAGGGGTCTGCAAGAGAACTACATTCCACAGAAAACGATTAAATGGCTATTTTCTGAGTTTTCTCAAGGATGGGTGCATAGCTAGTAAGATTCTAGATGCATAGGAGCGAAATTAACTCGTTACAAAAGTGGATGCCTTGGACACAAAGGTTAAATTCTCATGGAATCTTGCTTGAGAGGTTGAGAATTGCTATCACTTGAAAGTGAAGTTTTATTTAGAAATATTCTTTAATTCAGACTGCTCTCAAATTTAGACTAGCTTTCCACCGAATTCATCCAAATTAATGATATTTACTAGATATGGAAGTAGCTTTAATTCTCCAGAAAGTTAAGTTCATTTTTTTAAAATTCTATCTTTGGTAAAAGTTCTCATGTAAATGTTATAAACAGCAATTTAGATTGCAAGTTTTAAACATGAGACTGGTATGATAACAGCAGTATTTTGAGCAAAGTAACTTGGCAATGTTATAACAACATTTTGAAATGAAAATGATTAGGGACAGAAAGATTAATTAGAAAATTAGGCAATTGCTAAGTTTTTTTTAATGCTAGGATATAGCAATGGTAATGGAAAGGCACGGATACGTGCAAAAAATATTATAAAGAAACTTTAACATAGAAGTTGGTAACCACTTCAACATAAAAGACCTAAGAAGTTAAGATGAACCAAAATTTGCACACATTTAAACAAGAGGATCTAAAAGAGAAAATGTGCCATTAACATAATTAGAAGTCAATTTTTCATAATAATAGATGTGAATATAAGTTTAGTTTTAAATTCATTAAGTTTAATGTGATATTGGAATGACAAAATATAAAATTCCAACAAACAGATACAACTGGATATGTATATGAGAAAGATCATTGACTCAACGGGGAGAGGGAACTCTTGTGTAATAATCCATATCTAGCCATGTTTGTACAGATACAGCTTCTCATAACCATCCACTGTGACATCATGATAGAAAGGTGCCAGATCTTCGGTCATACAGCAATGTGACCGTGTGTCCTTTGCAGCCAGGCTTTGGATATGTGTTAGTAATGGAGGGGAAACCAGGTTTGAAATGTATGGAGCTAGCAGCAAGCCTATGGGATATTCATCTAAACATCAGCTGTGTAAAAAGCTATTCAAGTCTTGCCATGAGCTAAATGACATTTTAAGAACTCTAAAATATATTTTTGAAGACTTGGAATAAAAACCAAAGTGCAAATGAAATGCAAACATTTTATTCAGTAAATTTTGAATATACCATTTTAACTGCAATTTGGGCAGACTTTTGGAATGTTTTAGTTCAACAAGTGAGAAACTACAACTTCTGATTTGGATTTACATGCAGGGTACCTTCTTTTGTCATCTTTAAATTGACTTATTAGAGAACTGAAAAAATATAGTAGAATGTGAAACGAGAGCAATATAAATGAGCAATGAAATAAATAGAAATTACTTTGACACCAAGAAATAAACCATAACTCCCCCAAAATTGAGGTTATAACTGAAGCAGGAATCCGATAAGAGGGCCGGGCGCGGTGTCTCAAACCTGTAATCCCAACACTTTAGGAAGCTGAGGTGGGCAGATCACTTGAAGTCAGGGGTTCGAAACCAGCCTGACCAACATAGTGAGACCGTCTCTACTAAAAATACAAAAATTGGCTGGGTGTTGTGCACACCTGTAATCCCATCTACCTGGGAGGCTAGGCAGGAGAATCGCTTGAACCTGGAAGGCGGAAGTTGCAGTGAGCTGAGATCTTGCAACTGCACTCCAGCCTGGGTGACAAGAATGAGACTCCATCTCAAAGAAAAAAAAATTTTTTAATAAAATAAAATTCAAAAATCCAATAAGAGGAAGAAATACATTTTAAATGGAAACTATGAATATATTTCTACATTGCTTATTAATTACTAACCCAATTAATGGAAGTGAATCATATGACAACATTAAAAATAACTTTAAACATCTCGCATTTATACAAAAAAAACTAATATTGATTAAGATAGCATAAATTGGATAATATGCCTTTACAAGGAGGGCAGCAACACAAATTGGTTAACGAGTGCCACCTACTTAAGGAGTAAAGAGTATTTTTAATTGTTTCCTGCACAAAATAACCTGGAAAGAAGCTTAAATCTTGTCATTAATGTATTAAGAAAACTTGCTAAATGTTTTCTGAAATTGGGACACAATGCTAACATCTACATAATGATACCAATAATAAGTTGTGGGGCTGAAGCTTTCCTAAACTATTGATTTCCTTCTACTTTTTCCTATGGAAAATAATATCCTAATATTGCTGTATTTGAAAAGCTGATTAAAATATGAAGCCCAAAAAAGTAGGGTAAAGTGTATTATTAAGATTGGTTAAGCACTTAATTTTTAAATTAAATTTTTAATTTTGTGCTATTTGTGGAATCTGTTTTAATAAATGCAATTTGTTGTTCTTTTATTATTCTGTATACTCACTTTTGTGAATTCTGTAGATTCACTTTTGTACCTCAATTTATGTCCTGATTTAGCTTTGGGCTTCACAGAATCTTCTCTGACTGCTGTTTGTACATGATTCTTACTGGATGTGGGGAAGCAGGGAGACCAGGTAGAAGGTGTTGGTTGTGGTCTGAGTCACGTGGAACAGGATGGTGGCAGGGAAGGTAGAGAGAAGTCGATTTCAGTTTTATTTCAGAACATATATGACAGGACTTGCTGAAGAATTGGGTGCAAAGAGTGAGTGAATGAGAGGAATTAAGAATGCCTTCCAGGATTTAGTTTGAATAACTGAAAGACTAGGGAGGAGACAGGGTTAAGGGAAGAAAAAACGTTTCTTTGCCCTGGACTTTAAGTTTGTCATGTTTTCTCCATGCTGCCTATTATATTGCCCTTTATAGTGCCACGCACATTAGACTGTAAACGCAAAGAGGGCAAGAACTGACTGCTTTTTACTCCCAAGACATAAGATTTCTATTCAATTGAATGTAACATGTGTTGCACCAACTATATGCAAGATGCTCCACCAAAACTTCCTTTGACTCAAACTCTAGCTACAAAGTAAAGGAAAAAAAAAAAAAGAGTGGGGGCAAATGGATAAGAGCCCAGATTTGGAATGAGATAGGCCAGAGTTAGCACCTTAGTCTGTCACCTGCTAATTGCAGGGCCTTGGAACAGTAACATCACCTCTCAGAGCTTCTCGTTCCTCATCTAAAAATGAGAATGATTATCCCTGTCTTATAGGATTATCACAAAATAAAAATAAAACAATGTGTGCAAAATGCTTATTACAGTGCCCAGCATACATTAGCACTCGATAAATGATAGGATGTACTTGCATTTGGTTTTCCTGCCAATACAGACAATATCTATAGCACAGACATCACAAAATCAGTGTACTAGAAAATGTTGAGAGAAAAGTTTTCTTTTTTTTTTTTTTCTAGCATAAGAATATATCTGAAATAATTTCAGGAGAAGATAATAGGTTTCTTTACTCTTCTAGTCCTGGAAAGGGGGAGGGGGAACTAAAAGGCACTGTGAGCAGAAATAGAATGAATTTACCCAATTCTTTACTGCACTATTTAACCTCTGCTTTCTTAATCATATGCACAGCAGGGAAAGGATGTGCTAAAACAATTCATGTGTCATGAACAAAGCAGCCGCAGATTTGAGCTCAAAAATCACACTAGGAAAACCATCAGTTGGAAGTAAAGTAATAAGGCCAAATTTATTTTTTTAATTGAGTCTTGAGTTACAAGCAACCCTTTAATTACATTAATCAAGCAGGCTTCCTCTCAACAAATGATGAGGGAAATATATTGTCCTAACTTTTGCTAAACTTGTTTTTAAAATTGCTGGATATTATTTAGACATATGGAAAATAAATTCCTTGATTTCTTTTTTATTTTTTTCTCCATCTTTTCAATGTAGCCATAGCAAAAGACAAACATATACTTACTTCTAGACATGACTTACTCTGAAAGATTGTAAATCACATTTTAAATTTAAAACATTTACATTTCAATATTTAAAACATTAGCACTCAACTAAATTTCACTTTAATTTTGCTTTCCATTGTTTGAATGTTTGAATTTTTTTATGTTTCTAAGAAAATTGGCTCTACCAATTAGTTTATTATCAATCAGCAAGTTATTTGTCCCATGTAATGAGTGGAAAACCCAAGGCTTGTAGGAGATTAGATGATTTGCCCAGAGGTCTTATAGTTGCAAAATACCAAAGCTGGGGCTGAACCAGGCCAGTTTAACCCTAGCTTTTCACCAATGTCACGTGCATCTTTTGTTCTAGAATGCTCTCCTTATGTATCTATTCATTTATACATGCTACTTTCTCTTTCCGTCTATCTGGTATTTTCCCTCCCTATCCAACCCCATCTGCATGCTAACTCCTGTTTCTCCTTTCAGAGTCAACTCAGACACCATCTCTTTTTTTAAGCTTTCTCTGAATCCCTTCTTCTCTTCCCTCCCACCAAAAATAAATAAATTTCTAGAACACCCTACATATACTTCTAATAATTGTTTCATTCTGCAAATTATGCTATTCCTACCAAGCCCCCCACTCACCCACACAACAGACTGAGACCTTGACAGTCAGAGACTATGTGTTGTTTGTCTCTGAATACCCATGACCTAGTGCAGTACTTGGCTTGTAGTGCATGTTCAGTGATGGTGACAATGATCATATACATGAGAGTTTATAAAATATAGAGTTCCTTGTTTTCTGAAAAAATATTAAAGCTTTAAGGAATGCTAAGAGTTTAACTTTTGAAGATACACAGGATTTACAGAAGAGGGCAGGAGAAATGTTAAAATTTAAAACAAATGATTTGAAATAAACCCTGAATTGAATTGAAATTTCCAAAGTATAATATTATTACAGGAAATGTAAATCATCTTAATTTATACATCTATCATTTTCAGTCATACTTTGAGAATGCATTAAAATTATTCCTGTTTTATAGTGAAGGCTCTAAAAGTATACATTAAACATTTTGTGTTTCCTGGCTTTTAAATATGATTATTGCCAAGTAATTTACACTTTGTTCAAGCAAATGAACAAACATAGCATCATTTTAATCAGGGTCATCAAGCAGCTCAACAACAACCCGTTTGATCTAATATTTCAAAAGTGAAACTTGTTTGAGCCAGGTGGTATTTCTCAGTTAACCACGTACAATCTCAGTTTGTGATGAAATTGAACTAGTCCTTACAGTACATGGCACTCCTATGTTGTGCTGGCATATCAGCCCTCCTCACACTAGGAGGCGCTAGAGAGTCAGAGCTCTTGTCCTCAGAAGTCACCATCTGCCCTGGTACTTACTGCCCTACTGCAATCATAAATCAGCTTAGGCCCTACCTTTAAGAAAAATGACAAACAGCATAGAGGTCTTAGTAAGAGAATTAAGTTAAATAACAGCAGCAATTCAATAAAATTAAAATAAAATATGGCAAACACTTTGCAAGCAAGATGAAATGGTATGGGTTTGTTTCCAAATGCACACTATATTCTGCAGACCTATATTTCCATTTGCTACTTTTTCCTTGAATTAATGTCTAGTCTTTTGAAAGGGTAGCAGCATTTCAGTTCCATTCCACTATGTATACAGTCAGTAATATTTGTCAAGGGCTTTTGGAGGCAAGAACTACATAATGTCAGTAGTTATTAATATTGGGATTTTTATATCTAGCTATCAAATGTGTTTTTCATAATCTATGACCAGAGGTCTATTTGTATCCTTCTAACTACAAACGTTTTAAGTATAAATAACCATTAACCAGAAACAGTATTTCTTCTGTTTTCTTTATAGTCAAAGTAGTATTTATCAGAAGTTAACAATTATGCTTAAATTCTTCCAGAGCCAAGATTATTTTGACATGTTTTTATATTCCAGGCCACTTAATGCTACTTATTCCTCTGGCTTTGGGTAACTACTGTGAGGAGTAGCTGGTTGACAAGGTCCACCTACAAACCCCACTATACCCTCCCTGTCCTTGTTCTTCTCTTTGTCTGGCCCATCCCTAACAGGTGCATTGTTTTGTTGTCAGCTAAAACCAAGGAGTCACCCAACAGTCCTCTACCCCTATGGCCCAACTGTAGCCATTTTTATGTAGTGTTACAATGAATTGTACAGGTATTTGTATTCCTGCCTTCTTACTCCACCTTCAGACTGTAACTCGTATAAGGCAGAAATCCTGCCTTTGACATGGTTTGCACATGGAATGCACACAGATGAGTTGAATTGAACCAAAATCTAAATCTTACGCAAAAGACAAGACTCTTCTTTTAAACATGTGATGTGCTGTAGCATAAAGTTTACTGGCAGAGGATCACAGCAAATGCAGCAAGATGACTTTTCACTTTTTTCTTAAATGTATTTCAACTCCATTTTCTTTGAAAGCCCCAAAGTGTTATTTAAAAAGGACGGGATGAAACAGTTGGGTTGACCTACAACTGGTTCTCTGAGACTAGAGTCGAAATCTTAGTTCAAGTTAAAAATCAAGATGGATTTGAGGGTCTCTTACCACAAACCCTATCTGCTTATGCATTTGTTTAAGGATCACACAAATTCCCATGTTTATCATGTACTCATAAGAATGAGAATAGGTCAAAATATATTGGCTGAGCTACACAAAGGAGCCTATAAAATATAGGCTTATGCTCTTTCTGGCTCTGGCCAGCAACATTAGCCCTTCACTTTATGAGCACTAAATTTTACTCTAGTTTTAATAATAATCATAATAAATATAATAATAAAATTGTGTTTATATAAAAGGTTCATCTTGTTTAAAATGCACAGAGAATTGTGGTGCTTTCTAGGACCCAATTTATACTCTCTTTGGTGATTTAAAGATAACTTCATGTGATTCATTGCCACCTAGTTCTGAACTTTAATAATATAGTGACTCATTATGATTTTTACATTTCTTAGAGAACCAGCTTGGTTAAAAACATTGCAGTTGTTTTTACTGGAGTCATCTGAACTATGGTTCCCAGAATGTTCATGAAAAAGACATGCTTATACATTCTGAATGGCTATAATCTATCATGACTGGTGCTAGGTCGGTAGATTACAAGTATACGTTGTCATCCCAGTGAATTAAAGCTTTGTTGTATATCAACTTGCTACACAATTATTTCCAGTTCATATCCTATAAATCATCACTCTTCACATGACAATCAGTAATTTCCATCTCGTGTTCTAAGCATTCATGTTTTGTCTTAATGGTTCTGTCTGATTCTGCACCTAGAATGCTGTGACATGACTGGTACTAATAGCTTAGAAAATAAATTTCACTGTCACTAAAGCCTATTTAAGGAATATTCTATGTTCTCACTCTTTTTTTTAAAGCTGTTTTGTATTTATGTTGAAATAATAGGAAATGAATTTAAATAGAAACACTTCTCATGTCTTATCTCTGCAAACAAAAAAAAATCATAATTTACAATAAATTAGCACAGCAGTTGTTAGTGTAGCTCAGCTTTATTTTGCAATTCTCACACCTAAGCTTACAAGATGACACTTTTTCTGATAAGGTAATCTTTATAAGGTAGTTCCGTAGGTGATTAAATCTGACAGATGCTAGTGAGATGGTGAAGTTCAGAGATATAACAGCAAGTGCTTTAAAAAAATTCTTGTTCTTATTCTTGAAATAATAAAATGTCTTATGATCTACCAATAGAAAAATCAATCTGACAAAAGAATAAATTAGTTTTAATGTTGTATTTCTGTGTCTAAAACCAAAATAAAATTATTCACCAATAAGTAGATAAATATACCAATTATAACAAAATACACGGTAAGAAAACTGGTATTTTTTAGATAAAGAATTCATGTTGTAACATTGCCTTCCCAGTCATTTCTTAGTATTTACACAGCATTGTTGAGCAGATGAGAATAAAAAGCTTCTAACACAAACAGAAGCTAAAGAAACAGAATGTGTCATTTCATAACATTTTGATAGTCTTATCTGTTCTTCAAAACATACCTTGAACACATGATCTTTCCGTGGTAAAACCTTCATCTTTTCCTGGGGCAATGATGATAATCAGTTGGTTGGTGTTTCCAATGATACTAGCAATCTGAAATATGTTAAGGCTTAATTGTAGATTGTATAATTAGGTTAAGCCAATTAATGCTATGGCTTGCTTTTGCAATGTTACTTTATTATCTGAATGTTTTTAGCCCTGGTTTCTTATTTCTAGCAGAATTTCCAAACAGTAGCTCTTTATCTTTGCTTGTTTTTGATTACTTAAATGATATAGCTTTGCTAGAGTCGATTGATACTTCAATCTGTTGAAGTGCTTTCTTGCAGAATGTGCTGTTTTCTGATTTTCTTATCTAAATATTAGTTGCCTAATGTACAGAATTAATTTATAAATACTGGGAAGTTCTCTGGATCAAGTAAATTAGCATGCTGGGCCAGATTCACCAGCTTCATTAGCAAACCCTCATATCAAGGCCATGTTCATACAAGTGTGAAAACCAGAACGACCCTTCGGAGGTTTTCCTGGCCTGAATAATTCTCCCATCAGGGAACAGGCTATCCTCCCACCTAAGGATAGAGTGATATTTCAGTCCTATCACCACATATTCACCTAATATTTCAGTCTTATTACCACAATCAATTCATCATACATAACTTCATCTAGCATGTACACTTTTGGGAAGAGTCTGACCATTAGCAGAGGAGGAATATGGAAAAGTCAAGGAGCAGGACTGGACACCCGGATGAGGAGCAGCCTGATGGGTAGGTTGCACTGGGGAGGTGAGGTGGGGTGAGATATGGGAAAAAAAAAATCCAAAAATTTGGCATTATTAATTGAGAGACTATATAACAGGGGAAAATAGCAATATAGTGGCTTCCTGACTCTATAAAATTCAGTGATTTTCTACATTTAATTATTCAGTGAATAGTTACTATTTTCCCACTACTTCTTAGCCACCTGCTAGGCTGTGAAGTTCGGGAAAAAACAGATCAAGTCCTTACCCTCTGAGACCTTTGTTTAGCATTGTTGTAGACATAAATATGTGACATGGAAATTTTAAGAAACAAAAACAAAAAAAAAAGCCTCACACCTTTAAGCCCTTTCTACATGTCAGGCACTGTGTGAGTACCTTCCACATTGATTTAGTCCTCCGAAGAAAACAGGCAGTGGGTAACCACCGTTATGGCCATTTTCTAGATGAGGAAACTGTGACCCTTGCTGCAGAACTGTGAATGAATGGGAATCCTCAAAGAGCTGCAGTTATGCGTTTGACTGGTGACAGTGACAGTGTTTTGACCTAGCAGATGATATAGCTTTTGTGGTGTTAGAGTTTTCAAAATAGTATTTGTGCGGTAAGATCGCATTCTCTGTTTCCGACTTAAAAAAATAAATTATTCAAACCATGAAAATAGATGCCTAAAATCCACAGGGCAGAAGCAGCACTCTAGGCCCTGTGGGACCACTGATGAGAAAAAGCCAATGTACCCCTGGGTCTCTGTTAGAAGAGTAACTTGTTCCAGCTGTATAATTCCTTTTACGAGATGCATGGGTCTGATCAGGAATCAGAGCTGCAGGATGGACAATGAGACTCATACACCGCAGAACTAATAACATATTCACCCAGGTTTGACTTTAAAATTATATCAGCCATGGAAATTATTTCACTGCCTTCTGTTGTGAACAATCGGGCTATATTTAATTTTAATCATTAATAGGTAAAAATAATAAAAGCCACCAAAATAGTCTATAGCCAATTTTCTGATAAAGTAAATTTGTTTTTCCCCCATTTGTGATTTAAATGGCCTCCAGAAAGTTTTTTGGAAGTAAGTGTTAATTAAAAATATGGAAATGGATTTAAAGCACATTACAGCACACAGTGGAAGAATAATCACAAGAGCTTTGGTCACACGACCATCCCATTCCTCTATGTATTTTTTAACTCTGTAGGTTATTGGTTGTTTTTCTGTATGCCTGTTCCTCAAGAAAACTGTGATTCCAATGAAAACAGTAATTACAATTATAACAAATAGGACAAATTGCCATTTGAGCAGGAGCATGCAGTTTTCATGGCCAAAAGCAAACTGATGCCCCTGTACTTTCCTGTTTACACAAATGAATTAAGTGTGCTCTCAAATTTCTTTATACATGCAATGCTTTTCATATCTTGCCATTTTTAAAAAGTATTCAATCCTTCATTCCTGACTTTCATTGACTTATTTTGGAACAATGCACTGTAGTTAGTGCCAACACAGCATAGAACCAGTGAACAAATTTTCTTTCTGAATTTACCAGAGAATGCCTGCTTTCACGACTCTGGTATACACATGTCATTTTACTTTTCTGAAGCTGTATTTCCTCACATATAAACCAGAGAGAAACATTTTTTGGAATTCATAATGAAGTACTAGGGTTCCCCTTCCCCTGAATGTTACGTGCGTGGGTTTCAAAGTCAGATAGATCCGGGTTTAAGTTCCGATCGAATTCTCCATGTTTTGGTTGCGTGGCATTGGCTGAGCTATTGAACCTCTTTTAGCTTTTGGCACTTTACCAAAAAATGAAGTCAATAAAACCTTTCCTCACAATGTAATATGACCTGAAGGACTTACTATTTATAACATACTTTCTAACTAGCCCAATCCCAAGCACAGGATAAGTTCTCAATAAATGAGAGCTGCTTTTTTTTTCATCATCAGTTTGTTTTCCCTGGTGGTGACCAACACTGCCCTTAGCGCCTCCCCATTTCGCAGCTCCAGTGGGTACCTTTCACATTGTATTCTGAGTGCCGGACCAGAGGAGGCTCACGGAAAGCAATGTGAACAGTGGCCCCTAGTGTCAGCCCTCCTAGAAATTCACCTCCTGATGTTACTTTCATCAGGAGCTAGGTAAGGGGTGTGGTATCTCTGAGGAACTCTATGATTTTAAACTATGCTGTGTCTATAAAACAGTTTAATTATAAGTCAGTTAAAAATAACTATCGGGCCAACCACGGTGGCTCACACCTGTAATCCCGGCACTTTGGGAGGCCAAGGCAGGTGGATCACCTGAGGTCAGGAGTTCAAGACCAGCCTGGCCAATGTGGTGAAACCCATCTCTACTAAAAGCACAAAAATTAGCTTAGTGTGGTGGCAGGTGCCTGTAATCCCAGCTGTTCAGGAGACTGAGGCAGGAGAATTGCTTGAACCTGGCAGATGGAGGTTGCAGTGAGCCAAGATTGTGCCACTGCACTCCAGCCTTGGCAACAGAGAGAAACTCTGTCTCAAATAATAATAATAATAATAATAATAATAACTATCAATAAAGTCAAATCAGTGAGAATCGGTTTGGTTGTTTGGCATTCTGTTAATCAAACAAATACTCTAGGGTTCCACTGATAAGAAATACAGATAGTTGCACTGATGCAACAATACAATGACTAGGTTTGCTTCTCCAAGTGTTACCATTTTTCAAGACAAATATTTAAACTGATTTGTAGCTGATCTAACAAACTAGGCGGTCCTGGAGATTTTTAAGTGAGTGGATACTCTGATGAAATACTCAACATCTAATGAATGCCCACTGTGTACCAAGGCCTGAGCTAGGGGTCCTTAGGAGGAATATGGCATGCCCCGTGTCCTCCAGTTGTCTCCTCACAGTGGCGAGAGATCGCTCTATCTGGCTGTGACTCAAGGCCAATGTGACACATACTATGAAGTGAAATAAGCATGATACTCTGAGAGCACCAGGGCAATGAGGAGAAACTTCACATGGGTGATTGAGCTGGGTGGGAAGTCCAGGTGGATGAGATGGTCTGGCAAGATGCAGGGAGAAGCGCCCCCAGCAGAGGGAGCAGCATAGGCAAGACGGGCTGAGCCAGCAGCTTCCTCCGTGCCTTGGTTTGCTTTGCTCTGCTTTGCTTTGCCTTGCTTTTTTTAAAAAAAAACTCTCTCTTGCTCTTCTGCCCCCTCTCCCCGCCTATATAACAATTATGGAGAATCCATTATGCTGCAGGCACTGGGCAAGCAGGGAAAGAGTGAATCATCTAGTATGGCTGGAGCTCGAGATCTGTGAAGACAAGAACATGGAGCTGAAGGCTTCAAAAAAAAGAAGGGCGCAGGTGGGACAAGCATCACTAGATGCCCCCAATGAGTTTTATGGCTCATTCAATGTTAGGGACGAGTGAGAGAGAATAACTGAAGACAGCTGCAAGGCTTTGAGTCCAGTAACTGAGAAGCTAGTGATGCCACCGAAAGATAAAGGATCTGGAGGACAAGCAGGTTTGGGGAAGGTAATTAAGGAGGAATAAATGGACAAGCTTCAGCCTGTCAAAGATTCCAGTAAGCACTAAATGCATAATCCAAATAGTCTTCTACATCAAGACAGAAAAATACTAAATCTGGGGATCTACACAGGCAAGCAACTTTGAGTTTTGTATAAACAGAGAAAAAAACCACTTGAAATTTAGTAACATAAGCTACAACATCTGTAACGGGACTAAAGATGACCTAGTCCAACTCCCTAATTTTACAAACAAAGAAACCACATCTCAGACATACTCTCAACTGAGCCGCAGAACCAATCCAGAATTCTGACTACACATTTAAGGGGAAAAAAAATCCACATTTTTAGAACATTCGAATCTGGAATAAGGATACCACCTAGATTTTTCAGAGCTGCTGCTATTTCAGTTTGTTTATTTTTAACTAAAGTAGTGTGATTTGCAGAATGTAGGTGAAAGGTCTCTTTTGAGAACATGTATTGCTATGTACACCTTTGTCCACGAAATCAGTTTGGTAATTTCTAAGATTTCAGATTTCATGAAAAGCCAGGGAAACTTAGAGTACGCAGACCCATTCTTTATAAGGGAAGACATGCTTCTTTAGGTCATTGAAATAATAACATCTGCCATGTATGGAATAAAAGGCTGCCTTGCATGGGAGGAAGGGCTTGGGTGCTCACTCACAGTGTCCTGTTTCTAGAATGCCAAGCACATACGACTAATTGGCAGTAGTTTCCTCCAAAGCAAGAAAATCCTGCCTGCTGACCAGAGAAAAGTGCCTAATACGGTTAAAGAATCAGTAAATGAGATTTTTTTAAAACAAGGAAGAAAAAGGGTAGGGGCTAGGGAGAACTAAGCAAAGAGGGAAATATTTATAACTGTAACAACATGTTTCCTGATAATAATTTATGAGCCTACTGGAGAAAAGGGAAACACACAAACTATGAATAAAATATCTTAACGTAAACATCATGCTTTCCGCAAATTTTCTTTAGTTAAAAATTAAGGCTGAGGTCGACTAAAGTAAATGACTACGTTTTCGTGGTCTCTTCTTTCCTTGATGCTAAGGGTTACCAACTGATTTACAACTTCCTGTGTTGTTTTTCAAATCTATATTTGTCAGCACATTTTTAATGTCAGATTACTTAAAATAGACATCTTGGCTCTAAGAGGTCAGAAATAATAATATTAGGTTGACTTCTCTAAAGATTTCATAGCACATTACAAACATTTTAATTGAGCACCAAAAGCGTTTTATTTCTAAATGAATATAGTTTTAAGAAGCTTCGCCCCCACCTTTCAATTGCGGGCTTCAGGACTGACATTGCAGTTCAATCAGTAGGCTTTGAAGTTAAGTAAATTACATGATAGCTTTATCCAAATAGTTTCAGCCTCCTCCTATTCAGGTAGTTTCAACTGTCAAAATAACAGGAAGTCCATGAAAAAAGAATGACTCGAACCAAAGACCTAGGGTTCTTCCATTGTAGTCTCTTCCTGTTCTAACCATTATAATTTATCATCTCATATGATTTCTGCAAATTATAGGTACTTGTTCAAAAAGAGCATTCTCAAATATGAGAGCCATGAAATACAAGCTATCAGAAGATGTAATGAAAATGCAATGTCCATAAAAACAAATTTTTTAATATTAAAAACCTCAATTTTAAGTAAAACACTCTAGAAGAAACCAAACAAAAATCTATGATTAGAATTGTTTGAAATAATTTTATACTGAATTCAAGGGTATGCCTTTTAGAGTATAACCAGTAAGCTAAACAAATATACTCTGAGTGGCTTCTAAAAATTATTTTGAAAAGCATTCGATTTTTTTAAGCTATTCGTAATGGAACCATACTTTTCCATCTCTCACCCTGAGGAAGTTGCAAGGTAAGGTCAATCTAAGAATCAAAACTACAATGCTGAATTCAGTAGCTGAAGAGCTCCGGTGTTTCATTTTCACAAGAGAGATGTTGAAAGTTTGCCCCATATGCCCTGACTCTTTACTTTTGACAAAATTTGATAAAGGAAAATCTTTTAAAAGTAAATGCAATCGGGGCCACCACAGGCCACATTTGAAGCTGAAAAACAAAAGATAAAGAGAGTGATAAATTGGGTGGGGGAAGTAGAGAGGCAGATTTTCTAATTGGAAAGTTAGGTGTAAACACTCTCCTTTTCTAAATAGGTGGCTTGCCCTAGTCCTGATCATGCTACCTATCTACCTCATTATGTCATTTATCTAGATCTCAAAAGAGAAGTCTTTTGGGACCAAGGAAATCTTCAAATAACATGGTATTGAATATATGTTTAATATTTTAAAGAGTGTCACTATATGGAAACAGAGTGATGGTATGTCCTTATTAACAAATTCTTCCGAGTTAATTGGGCTGCTTGAGCAACGTTAACAATTACATATAAAAGTAGCATGGACCAGCATCCTCAATATGGCTGCTCTCGTCTGTCTTTCAGTGATGGCATTAGAAAGATGATCCTTTCAATAATAACAGTAATTATAAGTAATAATAATAATACACTTCGAGCTTTAATAATACTTTCCCTTTGAAGAACTCCCAGCATTTTCATTCCTCATTATCTAGTTTGTGCTTGAAACAATTCGATGAAGTAGCCAGGTAGCAATTACCATTATCCTCCTTTTACAGATAAATAAACTGAGGCCTAGGGATTTTCTTAGCATCCCACAATTAGGTATAGAGCCAAGTCTAAAGCCTATAATTCAGTGATCTATCTTCCAGATTATTGCATCTTTAAAAAATATCTGGGTATCTGAAGAACTGTTCTATCCCTCAGGAAATGTTTGCACCACAGCCAGATCAAAACACCTTTTCCTTTTAAATTGCACTTACACTGCAAGAAGGCGCTCCTTTTCTGATTCATTAGAGAGGATTTTATTGTCTGAGGTCATTAAAATGGGAATACTCAGATTTCTTTCCAAATTGTAGTATTGGCCTTAAGCAGGAGTATACTTAAAAATACAAAAGATATCTAAAATACTCTGGAATCCGTTCCTTTAATTATCTAACTTTTTAAAAAATTATTATTCAAAACCCAAGCTAAACAAGATGAAATCAAGAGATATAAATAAAAATGGGCACAAGGTGTTAACTGGAGTGTCCTAGCCAGATTGCAAATTGGTTTACCGTGGCCTGCCAACTTAAATTTCTCCTTGCAGCTTCAGCTGGAATGGGTAATCTTCATTTCCTGTCCTGACTTGTTGTGCTGTGTTACCGTTCACTGTTTAGGTGATTAGCATGTGTGGATCTGATGGTCTCAAAGCTCTATTAAGTTATAAATGTTCAAACTACCAGTATGCTGTGGATAAAAATAGAACTTGCTATTAGATGTCTATTCATACTCTGCAGAAGCCTGGCAACATTTTGAACCTTTTCAAAATGTAAATACTGCATATTAAGCATAGGAAAGAAAATTAATGTGCTGCATTTGCAAATTTATTTCCAAGTCAAAAATGCAAAGAGGGAGGAGGACTCTTGTAACAGAATTGATATTCTACATTTACAGAGTATATTGAGAAGTCTGTAATGGCCCTAACACAAAAGCAAAATACTTTAAAAATGGATTAATTTGTTTCTCTGATAATCTTGGCTTTTGAATTTCCTCTTTTCATTTAAAATTTATGGCCTCAGTATGACATTACTAGAGTTTATTGCATTTTGCAGGTGGCATTCATATGTGGTTACTTTATGTGCAGTATATTGTGGTCAGTGTGTTGCAAGTTTTTGTTAAAAATTTCCAGAACCACACAAGTACTTCTTAATTAGACTTGCAAATGAGTAATGCCTTTCTTCAAGGGGGGAAAATTGTTAAAACATTACAGGAATTTCTGTGCCTTTTTTTTCCTTAGTTAATAGTCAGGAAAGTTTGCAATAAAGTTTACTTTTTGAAACTTTGACATTTTATAGTAAGTTCTGATTTACATATGAAGTCATCATCTGACAATTCCAAACAAATGTCTTTACAAAGCAAACCAGTATTTTGTGTGTGTGCCTGTAGCTCAAAAAAGCTTGAGCAGATTTATCTTGCTTTCTGGTATTCAAAAAGTGGAAAGTTATCATCTCAACCACACTTTTAATATCTCCAAAAACTTATTAAAAGATTCTAATAATAATTACCCCCTTAGTCATAGATTTTAGTGGCACAAACACTACACGCAAATCACTACACCCTCTCCAAACAAGCATTACTAAAGTGAAACAATACATCAGAGTTCGTACTATTGATAATGTTAACATGAAAAGTAGAAAAAGAAAGCATGAAGTGAAAAAATTTTTAGATAGAATCTTTATACCACTTCTCAGACACAGTAAGATCTAGAAGCAGAGTCTGAGTCCTATAAGCATGTTTTTAGATCTGAACTGACCCGGCACTTAGTTCCAAAAGACTTCAAAATTCTTAGTATTTATTCCCATGGTGAATGTCCATTTCATGTTGAATATGCAAATTTTTTAAAGATTTCTTATGATTTTATTTGGCTTGTAAATAAAGACCTTGATTTTTTGAGATACATAATGTTTGGCAATGAAATTTTATACTTACGAGGATTAAATTATGTCAAAAAGCCATTTACTTTATATTCTTCAAATAACCATAGTACAATTCAACCTAAAGCACAATTCAACTTTAAATACCATAGCACAATTCAACTAAGATGTAAACCATCTTAAATAACACTAATGCATTGTGCACATAATGAACAATGTAACTAACTTAATTTTCATGTAACAGATAACATCTGGGGAAATGTATATTGGCAAGTTATGCAAAACTAATTTTCTAGCAACCACATCTGTAGATGTTATTTATTGTATGTTCACTTAACAGTCCATTATTCTGTTTAGAAATCTATTCTTTTCTTTATTAGAGCTTTTAATGTACTCACCTTAGTTCAAATGGTCTGCTCATTATCAGAAAAAATATAAATGGCATTCACATGGAACAACATGATTGTTTTTATTATATCCATTTGTGTTCAAGCATTCAAAATGGCAAGAGAAACACATTTATTGCTTTACATTCAAAGTAATATTTAGGGAGTATTTGAAAGTCAAGCAAAACCAATCATTTGGCCAAATGGATGCATGTGTATAATCAGAAACTCCTGATTTTTAATCTCGGCATTAGGCCTCAGGCAACTCACTTAAAGGCCTTCCCTTTGTTTCTTGATCTGAAGATTATGGGTGCTATTCTCATATACAAAAAGGGAGGTTGCTAAATCAAGGGACAAAATAGGAGTGTTTTTTAAATAAACATTCTTGATCCTTTTCTGTTTTTATTTTTCCAGATTTAAGAGGTAACATATTAGACTTTTGAGGGAAAAAAATGAGACAATTACAATTCTACAGGAATGTATAAAAATAGTTATAAAACTAGCTTTATTTAATTTGCTTCAACTATTCATAGACTTGAGGAAATTATAACGTTCTTTCAGAAAATCTAACTTAATAAAGCTGACCATGTCTCTCTGTTTTAAATAGATTTTATTACAGAACCAGTGATGTTGTAAAACATGAGGTTTTGTTACAAAAAAAAATACAAAGGCCTAATTGTATTTTTGTAAAGAAACTATTGCATCAGACGGTTTCATTTAAACATATTTTCTGGCTCTGGGCTTTCACCACAATTATTGATTCTAATTTTCTTTAAACTCGCTTTTTAAAAAGGCTACCATTTTTAATGTGAAAAAAAAATCTGTGATGCTTCTGGGCATTGTGTTTATTTCAAACCATATATTTGACAGTGTACTTTATTATTATTAATAAAAAGCCTTTATACTTAGCCTCATCTGAAATTGGGACATTTCTTTCCTCTTGCAGTATCTCACTAACACAGCTAAGTGTAATTCTTCATAAAAGAGAAAAACAGAGCCAGGGTTTGGTTCACTAATAGTATGCAAAACATCCTGAAGAAAAGAAATGGTCACCCCCAAGTTTTTGTGTGCCAGTTAAATCAAATTAATAGTTATGTGGGCTGCACTCATAAAAATCAAGGCGAAGAAAAGCTCAACTCTCAGTCAGAGTTTCGGGTTCTTGGGAAATTCCAGTTTCCAAGTGTGTACGCAGCACACACAGACACACACACACACACACACACACACACACACACACACACACACACACACACAGTGCCAAAGACCAGGAAACAGAGTAGTTGGTGAGTCATTCAGATGAGCCTTATAAAGAAATCCAGAATCATGGATTCTTCACATGTACCCCAAAACCTAAAATGCAATAAAATAAATAAATGGGAAAAAAAAAAAAAAAAAAGAAATCCAGAGCACAGAGATGTGAGGGAAAGCAATGAGAGAAGCAGGTACACAAATACCTGCTTACATTTAAGTGTACAACCTGATGGGGAAACAGGTACAAGTAGGAAAGGGCCAATGGTAGAATCAGCTACTACCAGGCTAGAGAGGCAGCCTATTGAGAACTTCCACAGGGGGTGAGGGCAAGTGAGCAGGAAGGCCTAGCCTGTGTACAGCCAAGCCCGCAGCAAGACAAATACGGTGACAGTAGACCAGAGAAAATTCTACTGCATTGAAAACAATACTTTTATCTTGCAGAATATCTCAGTGCCTGCAGTAAATTCAGTAAACTCCATTCCTTTCTCTCTTCTTTTCAGTATCTCACTCATCCCCACCACCCCCACTCCAAACTTTCTGTTCCTCACTGTATATTAAAGACTATACCACTAAGTAAATACCTCATCATCTTCTCTTGTCTCTGATTCCCATGGGCAACTTATTTATTTTACTTCTAATATTTCAGAGGCCACTAAAATAGGTTTAGGTGTCTCCTTTTCCTAGCTTGGTAAAATAAAGAGCGATAGAAGGTAAAGGAAGGATGAAAAACAAGAGTGGTGAAAAAAGGTACACATCATTTTGTGGGAAGATGAAATTCTTGTATGCCCCATTTAGGAAAAATGCAATCGCTCATGGAAGTGCATAAGAGAAAAGAACTGTTCTGATATGTTTTCTCAGTATTCTATTTTGATTAACATTTAGTTGACTTCAGATAAACAATCTGGAATGATGTCACCTAACAGAATAAAAATTAAGTGCTTAATAATAGCAATAATTTCCAAGTATGGCAACTTAATGACGTATTACAGTTTACTGAAAACCACGAAGGACAAGAAGTCAACACACCAGGGTTTAACTCCCAGCCCTGTCAAGAACTAATTATTTGAACTTAGGCCAATCATTTAACCTCTTGGTTTCCAAATCTTTTTGACTATAAAGTTAGGACACGTTGGGGCTTCTATGTATTTATACTAAGCAGCAACTTTGTATAAAATCAAGTTAAAATTATTAATTCAATGCAAAACACACAAGCATTCAAAAGACCAGAAAAATAATTTAGCTACCTGTACATTCCGAATCCTATCTAAATAAAAATATTAATATTTAAATGACGACATGTAACATGCAAATTTATTTGAAATATTGTGGAGACATTAAAAATGAATGTATGATTAGTTCTTTTTTTTCAGGCTTCACAAGATGATAATTATTTGTTGAATTCATGCATTTTCAAAAGCTTGTCTTCAAACTTGTGTTTGAAGCTCTAAGCTCAGGGCCTGACTTTGTCACTATATTGTGGGTAACTTCATCTCTGGGCCACAATAACAAGCTTATATAAAGTAAAACAATTCATCAATTTACAACAAGGCATGTAGTAGGCATGAAAACTAGAATCCTCAAGTGGGCATGTCTCTACAGATCAATTGGGATGGTAATTCAAATTATAACTAAAATGTTGCTTGTTAAACATGGAATTAGAACAACAACTAATTAAATGAATCAAATGTTTAATGTTATTAATACCCTCATCTCCGCTTTCCTTCCCCCGAGTCAGGGTGAGATGGGTGCTGCCAAAGTCGGCTTCCTTGACTCTCCTTTTCCTTCATTTCCAGTGTTAATCAGTCTCCTTCTTAGTGGCACCCTATTGCTAAAGAATTGTTAAATGCTCATGCTGTAATCTTAACTTGCCCTCTGTGTTTTTGGAAAATCTCCTCCCTGATCTACTGGCTTCATATATTAACCTTTGCAGCCCTTATTGTCTTCATCACCAAGTTCTTGATGGTGACTTCAGCAGCTACATTCTGCTGAGTAATAGCAATCCCCATCAGGATATCAAGTGTATTAAACACCTAACCCTCTGCCAGAACTAGAGAAGAAATAGAGAGCATCTAAAACTTGGTTCTCCACTAACAGAGAGCTTCTAGTCAGGAGAAAGGGGATACTGAAGCCCTAAACAGTTAAAGACCGAGGTGGTACTACACGAAATCCTAAATTGCAGAGTACAGAAAGAGACTGAGACAATGGGAAAACAAGTGTTAATTTTGAGAAATGGAGGTCAAAAAGCACTGGAGAATCAACAGGGCGGTGGCATCAAAAATTCAAAGGAGGCGGCACTTTGACTTGTGGCATAACAGACTTAGAGCTATGGTACATATGTAACAGGCTTGGAACTATGGTACATATATAATGGAACTGACCGAAATTGTGGTTGCTCACCAAAGGCTGTGCCGTAATTCAACTTTTTTCTTCCCATCAGCAAGTGATAGAGGTTGTCAAGCCTGCAGGTGGCCCTTTCCCAGAACCTCTGGAAGAAGGAATCTCATGTGATATTTACTCAACATTCATAGAGCCCCCCACAACATTGGATAGAGAAATGAAGGTATGTTTCTTTTTGTCTTTTCATTCAACCTACCTCATCATTATATTCTCTTGGGGTGAGAGGAAATGTACTAAATGTTTTCTTCATTTTCTTTGCCCCTGATTTTTCCCAACCAAATACAAATATTTCTCTAAGTGTTGAATCAAAGATGGGTCCACTGATGGTAGTTCAGCAATTTTAATCTTTTCTACCACGTCCTCCCTGATTTCCACCTTCACCTCCCTCTAGGCACCACGCTGGTACCATGACTTGATCTGTCATAACCTTCACGAATAATAATATAAATGCAGAGTAACATTAAATCAAAATCTCCCTCCAGATTGACATTATTCCTGCTAGAATAGTATCCAATAGAAGTTTGAGGTTCCAATGAGAACATATGGACACAGGGAGGGGAACAACACATACCCGGACCAGTTGAAGGATGGGCAGGAAAGGGAATGGAGAACATCAGGACAAATAGCTAATGCATGCAGGCCTTAGAACTTAGATGACAGGTTCAGAGGTGCAGCAAACCACCATGGCACACGTACACCTATGTTACAAACCTACACATTCTGCACTTGTATCCCGGAACTTAAAGTAAAATAAAATGAATTTTAAAAAAGAAGTTTTAGGTTCCATATAAATCACCAAATGCTCTTGAAATCACCTGAGTGTTGTTTACTTTCAATATTGTAGGGGTTGGATCAAGAACAAGGCCCTGAGGAGTCTCAGCCAGAAACCTCAGATGTGGATCCTTCATTTGGTTTCACCATTGAAGATGTAAAATCAGTGCTGGATCAAGTCACAGATGACATTTTAATCGGCATTCAGGTACTCAGTATTGATAGTATGCTCACTTACTTTATTACAGGTTAATTAGCCAACCTTAACCTTAATGTCTATAAACACTCCCACACTGCTAGCATGAGTGATGCTTATGATGAAGTTCAATTTAACAGCTTCACATAATGCTCAGTTGAGTCATCAGAGATTCAGTAAGATCACAAAATAGATTTTCCAACAGCATCTAGTGTGGTGCATGTTATCAGTTAACAAAATCAATGACAAAACCCAAAAAATAACATGGTAAAGGATTCGTACCTTGTCAAACTGTAAACACTGCTCATGCAAAAGGAATTGGAGTGCATTTCTAAACAGTAAACACCGAAGATCAAACCTTAATTCTTAGCTAAGTCTTCTCACCAAATTTCTAAAGGCTTTCAGATCTTTAAACTACCTGTCAGACAGTTTGTCCCTTTTCACCTATCATTAATGGCTGAGCAGTTTACACCAATAACTACATAAAAATGGTGATGGCAACAGTCTATGAATAGCAGCTGCCAATGATTTGTCAACTGGCTTAGGTTTATGCTGAGTTCTTTCTCCTTCTGTTCAAAAAACAACCATTTCTACCTCAACTCAAAGACTTACAGGAATTCACATAATTTTTCAGGCCAAATGATTAAATAAGTAAAATGCACATTTTGAGTAAATTTGCAATTTCTTATAGAAATAACTATAAATCAGAGGGAAAACATAGTGCATATTTAAAATATTAATGCATCTCAGGAGACGATTTAGTTGTCATCTGAATAGGAGACCATATATTAAAAGCACACTGTATTAACAACTAATTTAAAAAGAGCAAAAGATTAGCTTGGCATAAACATACCTTGTAACTTTTTTAGTCATCAAATGTTATTGCACTATTTACATGAACATTTAATGATTTGGTGCCAACAGACTCAGCCAAAGTCCTCAGCTTAATAAGGGGTGTTTAGTGTTTACCAGAAATAGTGGAAGAACACGTTTTACACAAAGCTTTATTGTTAACAACCCCATGAATGTAATAACTGGTTATTGTGTAGAAGGGCAGAGTGCAGTTGAATTAAGCTGAGTTCAGAATATATCTCCTTTTTAGATTTGATAACATTTCATCTAAATATAGTTTATGTATAATCATGGCTCTGGGCTCCTTTGCGATCCTGCAGCTCTGAAATTATTGCAGAGGAACTACTAGACAGTAATTGCATTGTTTGCAGGCCCCCAAAATTGAAAACATCTTTACCAAAGCTGTGTTCCGTGTAGTGACTAGTATGTTTTTAACTCTTCATTGAAATTATTTTAAATATTACAGTCTGTCTGCAGCATTTATGACCCTACTCTATATGATAGCTATGTGTCTGTGTGTTATCTTCCCATTGGCCTGAAGCCATCTTGGAAGTTCAATAGCTTGCTCACCTAAATGTAATTAGGCATGGAGAGGACGTGGACCAGAGGACAGGGATGCAGATCCTCTACGTGCCACAATCATTTCTGTATTAAGTGGACATCAGCCTGGGCCAAATTATTGCCAATTTTTCAATGAAATAGCATGATGATGTGGATTTATACAATGGCTCAAGATGGCAGACCCCTTTATGTATTTTCTCTCTGTAATCCTAGTAAACTCCATGTGAGTTAGGCAGGCACTTCCCCTGATAAATTGAAAAATGAGACACAGAAAGACTAAGTTATTTGTCCAGAGTTTCCATGGTCAACAACTGATGAAAGACCCTGAGTGGGAGCTGTGACCTGGGTTCTAGTTCTAATTCCAGTATTATCCACAAAAACCTCATAACTTCTAATATCACAACCAGACTACTTTGGATTTTAATACTCCTGTGGTATGGCACTTTTTCTGTGTTTACCCTTGTGTTTTGGTCAAATTCCAAGTTGGGTAATTACTCTCTGCTTACCTAAATTCCTCTTCCTATTTTAGATGTGTAGGTCATTTTCCACTTCTAAAACCTGCCTTCCAGTGTTCCTGGCTCTAAGAACTGCCATATCCCTTTTCAAAGGTAGCTGTATGTCAGTGGTCAGTGTATATAGGCCATTTGAACACACTGACCTGCTGTAGGAAGATTTAATGAATTGCTACTTGTAAGGTACTTTTAATTTTCCCACAGTTTTTTTCTCCTACTTTGTTTAAAAGTCATGCTTTATTACAATTTTTGGGGAAAAAAACGGCAGTAAATAATTCCTGTTTTAAGTACAGTTTTTTTTCAAAACTCCTTTTCTATGTGGTTTCAGGCATATTTTACCTTTTATAATACAGAAATTTCTGAAAATGTAGTACGAATCCTTAAGTTTTTTATGTTAATTCACTTATTTTCCCATTGACTCACTTTATGGCTTAGAGATTTATTAAGAATGAAGTTGTCTTGGCCCTGAGATGTTAATTAAAATTATACTGAATAGAGCAAACATTTTAAGCCTATATAGTTTAGGTATTTTAATTTTAAAGATACATTCAAAATGAAATTATTTTGGCCCTGAGTTGTATAATAAAAATTATACCCAATGGAGCAAACTTAAATATATTTAAAGAATTACATTTCAGAGAAATATGAATGCTAACACTAAATTCTTACATTAAATGTTGGCTGTTGGCCCTTGTCTAAGCAATAGGGTAAAATAATATAAAAACTTTGGGGGAAGTTTGCCATCTTAGGACTCTATATGTTTTTAGGTCAACTTGAATTTTCCAGGTTAGAAAAGCTGAGCATGAGATCACCTCAAAGAAGTGGTCAATGAGAGGCTACTGAACCCAGGTCATGGGTTCTCCATTTTTTCCTTTAAAAAAAAAAAAAAAAAAAAGAACCAGACCCAACCATAGGATTTGCAGGATTGCTTGTCTATTCAGCAAGGTTCTGAATAATGACAAGGAGACATGGCTAATGACAGCCAGTTCTTGACTAGACGTGGAGCCTTTAGATCCAAACTCTGCTGGTTGTGACTGCACTAAAGTACTAAGCACTAAAGTCTGGAGATCTGAGACATTACTCATCTCTGTCAGTATGCCACTCTTTCAGGTCCACCTTCATGAACCTTTCCCAAGGCCTACGCTTGTTCTGATAAATTGTCTCAGTAAAATACCAGAAAGGTCTCCAAGTTAATGTAGAATCCCTATGAGGTAATGAAACAGAATCTGGTAGATGATAAGTACATCAATTCTTAGCTGAAAAGAAATGAGATTACTGGTGGTCACAGAGCAACGTTAATTGAAAATGGGAAGAATTGATTGCTTGAGTGGAGCAATTCTTCCCAATCCTTTGGAGTTGTGATAAGATTATTTCAAACTGTGTTAATCCCTATACGTATAAGAATCCCATATTGGGATTGTTAATCCCAATATGTTGTATGCCATAAATTTATTTTAATAAGGCAGAAGTAACAAAAATTTTTAAGTATTTCATGACATCATAACAACAAAAGATAACATTGGTGAAGTATATAACGAAATTGGAAGTTGGAATTATGAATTCAAAAACTACAGTGTGATGTTAACATAATCCTATTCCCTTACTTAGTTTTTAAGGTAAGAGCTAACATCCCAGGTGGGGGTGAAATGACTTACCTAAGGCTATGCAGCTGAACTAGTACCTAGATTTCCCCACTTCGAGACCAGTGTTCCTTTCAACCCTATGTAAAATTATGCATAGATGATGATTTGTTTAGGATCAGGGCATCTTAAAGAAAGACAGCGCTCCTCTGTGACCTGGAGGACAGTTCCAGACCCTCCTTTCCTCCTCCACCCAACCATCAAGAAAGGAAGAGGTAAGAAGCCAAAGGCCAGAGCTTGATTCCAAGGTTTACTAAAGTTTGAACCAGAAAAGAATGATACTTATGTGAATTCTGAACCCATAATTGTTGGCACGCATGCAATCTTTCCAGAAAGATCAAATTTACTGTGAGGTGAAATCAAATCTCATCAGATAAAGCAGCATGGACATTTCAAAACTATCTGTTATAATTACACTCTTGTAAATAAATACGAAAAAGTATATCTGGGCTTAAAACAGTATTTTTAATATTTTTTAAATGTCATCTATCTAAATTAAAATAATAAAAGGTGTCAAGTACAGTTACCCTGAAGCCCCCAAATAATGTTATAGCTATTAAAAATCTAAACTTTGAATTTACATACATTTATAGATATCTATAAATATCTATTATAAATATATATTTAATATAGATATCTATAAATATCTATTGTAAATATAGATTTACAAATATATATAAATATGTTTATATTTATATATACTCCTTATACAGTGTTAGACATTTTAAAAAGCACCTAAACAAGAACAACATAAATTTTACCACATCAACCCACTGGATTTTTCTGTACATAGTTGTATTATCCCTTGTGAAAAAGGGAGGACATTTCCTGGGCTACTAATGTTCAGATAATGTGAAAGCATTTCTGGAATTGTGCAGGTATCGATGTGAGTCCACAGAAGATCACTGCCAGAGGCAAAATGCTATCACCACCTCGGCAATCACAAAACCTGACAGCAAATGCTTACTTCTTTCTACCAAAAATATACCACAAAGTGGCATCATTCCAAGGGTTCTAATGTATGATGAATACTCTTAATTATGGAAATTGTTCTAATTGTAAGATTACTTGTGTTGTTATTTCGTAACAGAAGTTTTCTGGGATCTCATTTAGAATGAATTACACAGGAGACGCAGACATCCATTGCAGATGGGTGGAGAGACCCACAATACTGCAATAACTAAGCCCAAAGCAGTTATTCTGATTCGGTGCTCATTGGTAAAGTCTGTCTGAAAATACAGATAAATTATCCTATCTTCCAACACAAGGCTATGTGAAAAATGGCTGTCCAAATACCACTTCCTGTTCATAGCAGACATGCTATACATTGGAAATGTGCAAAGAAATATGATAAAGTGTTATCACATCACTACAGGCTGAAACACAGCTATGTCTGCAAAACAGGAAGGTGTGTGAGGGATAATGTCTGTCTTTAGGCACTATAGTATGTCAAAACCACAAAGACAATGTGCAGCAAAAGATAGCTCCATCATAGCCATGTTTTTTATGATTGTCTTCACAGACCGAGATAAACGAAAAACTGCAAATACAGGAAGAGGTCTTTAATGCACGAATAGAAAAATTGAAAAAGGCCTGAGGACTCCGTACAAGGAGAGTGATGCTAAACTTCACAGAAACAAACAAAACCAGCCAGAATAATAGACTCTCTGGAGCGTCATATCGCCATCACTTAGTTGTGAAAGGAAAACCAAGCCCCACTTTTTATTATCCTAAGTAATTAGAAAAGTATTCGTCCCAATTTTGCTATCTCCCGTCTCATAACAGCCTCTGATGGGCTGCACCAAGCATAATAAGAACATTTTGTATACAAGAGTTTAAAGAATTATATTTAAAAAATACTTTGACGATAGTCCTTTGATGTTTTGACTAATAAATGCTATTCATCTTCAAGGAGAATGAAACCAACTTTTTAAATAACCGGAAATAAAGAAAAATGATAATAATTTTATCCATTTTGACCTAAATGAACTGCCACATTACTGGAACATTGTGAAAAGATACCAATACCACACTGCTGAGGATAAAATTTATTAAACAATAGCAATTCAGATACATATACTAGGGTTTTTTTTTTTCTGAAATCATTTGGTTTTCTTATTTAAATGTTTCAGTGTGAAACCAATTTTCTGAAATTATATAATGCAGTTTGAAGCACTTTAATTTATTCTGTACTGTATTTGTTATTTCTAATCTTGTTACTCTCCCAGGAGAATACATGACCTATATAAAAAGAAGCAATGTCTAAATGGTTATTAAAGACCAACCTATATATAGATTGTAAAAATCTTAAATACAAATCAAACTCACAGGGCTCCCAGAATTAACCATTATATTGCAGTGGAACGATTTTTTAAAATCTCAAGTCTTTAAATACCTTTATTAAAATATAATTTCAAAAGAAAAATATCAATTTGCCAGCTGATTGTCCCCAGCTGGACAAATTTATTAATTACTACCAAAGTCTTTTCCAAAGTTCTTATACTTCAGAGTATACCGGAATGGAGAGTATTGCTAGGAGGTAGCAATTTCTTCAAAAATTTTCCAGGTTATACAGTACTTGGATCTGGCTGACACTTGATTGAATATCAGCTTTAACCCTACTTTCTCCATCAGTTCAAAGAAACTGCCCAAAATATATTCATTTGGGGCACAGGCAGATCTGACAGCACTTGGTAATTTTCTAACTACACTGATCAGCAAAAGAAGAGTACCCCGTAAGGTAAAACGATGTTTATTGTTCCTGCAGTTCCAAGACTAGAAGGCCTGAGCTGTGTTTCTTCTCTGAGCTGTCCATCCTGAATGAAAACGTTAACGGCTGTAGATCAGTAGGAGGGCTCATGACGTCTGGATTCCATCAAGCAGTGTTTTCTCCAGAGAAAACTGAAACTGAGGAGACTGCAAACATAGAATAAGGGAGCTTCCAGAAATCACCAAAAACAGCTTCAAGTGCAGTTGTTGGCACAGAGTAGGCCTGCATTTCTCATAAAGAGTGCTTATTTGAGCAAAGGTATCAGAAGTATCAGGACTCTAAGACTGAATCAAAAGAGCACTAGCATCCCTAAATACTATAGGGATTTAGTATATATAAATATAGTATATATACTATAGCATATATATAAATATATATATATATACTATAGCATATATATAAATATATATATATGTTATTTTATATATATATATATATATATATATATATAATAGGGATTTACTGTATACTATATAGAGACAATATATGTAAGCATGCCTAAAGCTGTGGCCTCTAGACTGAGACTCCCACAGTGTGCTATTGGCTTCACACTGGTGAGTATGTGACCTTGGACAGGCTACTCAACTTCTATTTGCTCATCTATTAAATGAAAAGAATACTTATTTTGAAGTGGTTATGAGGACTCAATATGCCGCTGCCCATCCCTAATACCCTTTGCCCAGTTGCTTGATTAGGCTGTCTGCCAGAATTCCTATCCTTCTCTGTCTCTCCACTGGCACCTGTGGGTCAATGTGTCCTCTCACTCTGTTGAAGTCCTCCCATGGTAGCCGCCCTACCACTCTGCTCTCCTATATTTTCCATAGTGGAAAAACCCAGGGATCTCTCTGGCAACCCAACTTTAAGATCTCATAATAATAGGAGTAAGAACAACCACAACTTTCAAAAGCATTTTTTGCCCATTCAAACAATTAGATACATGCATAAGTGGTCTTTTTTTAAATACAATTAATATTGCTCTTTACATTCCTTTTTCATCAAGTAATATATCTGAGAAATAATTCCCTATCAGTGCATTTTAACAGCCATGTAATATTTATCAATTTCACGATTTGTTAATGGGTCCTCCTGCTGAACTTTTTTGTTTCCTGCAGTTTTATCGCCATACTGCATTGCCATCCTTGTGCACACATCTTTGTGAATGCGTATGGTTATACCTGTAGGACAAAATTCTACAGGGGGATTCCTAGGTCCAATTGTACAAGTGTTCCAATTTTGTTAGATATTGTCAAAGATATTTCACCATTTGTATGCCCATTGACAAGGTATGAGAATACCTCTTTCTCTACATTTTACCAACAAACATACATTAGTTTTTTTGTCTTTGATATTCTGATGGAAAATCATGTCACACATTATTTGCTTTTATTGTTTAATTTGCTTTTATTGTTTTACTCCACATGGATTGAACACTTTTTCATGTTTATAAGCAAATGTATACATATATTCATTTAACATATATAATGTGTGATAACAATATATATATTAGGGTTATTAGGAAGACTCTATTCATTTAGTCTCCCTAATAATCCTAAGAGATAAACAGATAGGTAGACAGAAACTACTAGCCTTTAATAGTTAGCTTTATTTTATAGTTATGGAGCCTAAAGCTTAGAGAGATTATTAACCTAAACCAAGTTATGTAATTAACAGTTGGTGGATCGGGGCTTCCAAACCAGGTCTGTCCTATTTTACAGATGACGAAACTGGAATACAAAGAAAGTTTAGGTAACTTTCCATGATGCTGCAGCCAGTAAGTGGTAGAATTAAGTTTGGAACTTGGGCCTGTCTGATTACAAAGCCCATGTACTTAACTTTATCTTCATCTAGCCATCTCATAGTTGACATGAAATAAAGGGAAAGCTGACCTTTCCTTTTCCTTATTATATAATAATAATATTAGAATAAGCAAGTTTGTTATAATAAGGGAACAAACTTGCTTATGCTAATGAATGTCTTAACTATTTGGAAAACGTATGCAAGGGTAGAATATATAACTCATCTCCATTTATCTATTCATGTATTATGTATTCATTGAGCATCTCCTGTGTGTCTGGGCACTTAGTGGTGAGCCAGATAGACATGGTATCTGCCCTAATAACTTAGTGGGGGCACTTAATAGTAACTGTGATAAAGACAAGCTCAGGGAGTTATGAGAATATAAGGCAAAGGAGCTTGGTGGCATCAAAGAGGTCAGAGACGCTTCCTCTGGGTATCAACATCAGGGCTGGGCCTGAGAAGTAAAATTTAGCCAAAGGGAAGGTGAAGGAAGATGCATTCCTGACAGAGCAAAGCATGTGCCAAATCCCTGGGACACAAGTTGAAGCTGAACAATTGGCCAGAGCCAATGTACTTGTGGGGTTATGGAACACATTATAGATGTTTATTTTTGACTTAAAAACAATGACTCATTTTTGACAACAGTTAAGTAGCAAGTGACATCAGGTTTATGTTTTGAAAAAGATCATCCCTCTGGTACTAAGACTTCTATCCATGGAGACCTGGAACAGGGAATTTTTGTGTATATATATATATATATATACTTTCAGTTCTGGGATGCATGTGAATTATGTGCAGGTTTGTTACATAGGTATACATGTGCCATGGTAGTTTGCTGTACCCATCAACCCCTCATCTACATTAGGTATTTCTCCTAATGCTATCCCTACCCTAGCCCCTCACCCCTCGACAGGCTTGGGTCATGTGTTCTCATTGTTCAGCTCCACTTATTAATGAGAACATGTGGCATTTGGTTTTCTGTTGTGTTAGTTTGCTGAGAATGATGGTTTCCAGCTTCATCCATGTCCCTGCAAAGGACATGAACTCATCATTTTTTATGGCTGTATAGTATTCCATGGTATATGGGCCACATTTTCTTTATCCAGTCTATCATTGATGGGCATTTGGATTGGTTCCAAGTCTTTGCTGTTGTGAATAATGCTGCAATAAACATACGTGTGCATGTGTCTTTATAGTAGAATGAATTATAATCCTTTGTGTATATACCCAGTCATGGGATTGCTGGGTTAAATGGTATTTCTCATTCTAGATTCTTGAGGAATCCCCACACTGTCTTCCACAATGGTTGAACTAATTTACACTCCCACCAACGGTGTAAAAGCATTTCTATTTCTTCACATCCTCTCCAGCATCTGTTGTTTCCTGACTTTTTAATGTTCACCATTCTAAATGGCGTGAGATGAATCTCAACGTGGTTTTGGTTTGCATTTCTCCAATGACCAGTGATGATGAGCATTTTGTCTTATGTTTGTCAGCTGCATAAATGTCTTCTTTTGAGAAGTGTCTGTTCATATCCTTCACCCACTTTTTGATGGGGTTGTTTTTTCTTGTAAATTTGTTTAAGTTCTTTGTAGATTCTGGATATTAGCCCTTCGTCAGATGGATAGATTGCAACAATTTTTTCCGATTCTGTAGGTTGCCTGTTCACTCTGATGATAGTTTCTTTTGCTGTGCAGAAGCTCTTTAGTTAAATTACATCCCGTTTGTCATTTGGCTTTTGTTGCCATTGCTTTTGGTGTTTTAGTCATGAAGTCTTTGCCCATGCCAGAGTCCTACTGCTAATGATGCCATAGCACCATTTCATAGTAATTTCTAAGAGTGGGAAAAGTAAAGTGTTTGATTTTTTTTAAGTCACAGAGTCCACCTACTCTAAGTAGTCTTTGGCATAAAGGTTGTCCTCTGAAGAGCCAGTTTAAAAATACTACCAGCCTATCCCTTAGGAGCAGTTTTTCTCTTATCATCCACAATAAAGTGTGTTTCTTCCATTTGCAGGAATAATTTGGAAAGCTTTTTGCATAGATCGCAAGATAAGTTTCAAAGAGAAAATATATTCATTATGTGATGAACGAGCCACAGGCTGCCACTTTTTCAGGTATTTGCAGGCACTATTGTGCCTAAATATAACTGTGGAGTTCATTTTTCCAAAATCTGAATATAAAGCCCCTATTTCTATCCTTCATTTGACTGGAACCATTCAATCATCCTGGTAGATAATAAGTTTGCATGTTCTTAGATTGCATTTCATTATGCTTCAGTTCCCCTAGAGAATAAATGTGCTCCTTTTCCCAATAATTGTACAGGAGAAATACTTCTGACATCTCAAATTTCAGCCTCTGGAAGACGTCCCTCTTCTGGACATGAAAGTCATTTGTTTCCTGGACCTTCATTTGTTAAATAAGAGAAATCAAGACCCCTCATGACAGTCAAAATACCTATTAAGTTTCCAAAGAAAAATGAATCCAGATCAAAATAATTCCATCTTTTTGGAATTCACAAGTTCCAAACCAAAGAGAAAATACTAAATATTCCTTTCACTTTCAGAATGACTTTTCTTTTCACAGAAATACCTGCAGTGAAGAAGATTGGTTTATCATATTTTATTTGTCAGAGCTGCCAAAGTGTTATATGTTAATATAATTTTTAGCTTCAGAGAATGTTCACTGAAGATGTCATTGATGGCCATTTTGGTGTTTGTTTCTTTCTTTTAATCTAGCTTATAATTTATTCTGGTCACTTTCTAAATACCAGAATGAAAGAAGACAAATAAGGTCCTTGACTTGAGGGAGTTTGTGTAATAATTTGTTTATAATCTAGAGACAGATGACACACAAGTGAATGTTCTTTTTCAAAAGAACATGCAGAATTATGACCACAAAATGCTTATAAAGATAATCCTCAAACCCAGATAAACCCACTTACTTAAAATATCTTTGCAGAATTCCAAATAAATTATGTGGATACTATACTCCAAAGGAGGAAGAGCATAACTCCACTGATATATGGGCTGTACACAGTGACTTCCAAAGAATATAATATGGAAAAAAAATAGTGCTTTTATAGTTAAGAAACCTGACAAACACTGCTTCAGCCAGGTGATCAAGGTCAACATCAACAATCAATAAATCATGTTAATGCATGTATCCTTGTTATGAGGTGGAAGTGGTGAAGATCTCCGTGATCTTCATGCCAAAAACCTAAAACCCCTGTCTAATCATGAAGAAATCATCAGGTGAATTCCAATAAAGGAGCACTCTATACCTAACTAGTACTCTTCAAAACTGCCAAAAATCATCAAAAAGTAGGAAAGTGTGAGAAAATGTCACAGCCAAGAGGAGCTTAAGGAGAATGACAACTAAATGTTTGAAGGTATCCTGAATGGGATTCTGGAACAGAAAAAGGAAATCTTAAAAAATATGAATAAACTATGAACCTCAATTAATAAAAATGTGTCAATATTAGTTCATTGATTGCACCAAATGTACTATACTAATGTCAGATTAATCATAATAGTAATAGGGGAGACTGCAGTGATGGAGTGGGGACAGCATGGGGGAATTCTGTACTATCGGCTCAAGTTTTCTACAAATCTGCAACTATTCTAAAAAAATCTAAAACTGTTTTAAAAGAATAAAATCTTTGCATTTTTTTAAAAGAATCTTAGTCAAAACAAAATTAATTAGAAGTAAAAATGTCCATGGTCAGATTTCACTATTAATAAAATGACAACCCCTTCTAAATGTCACATGAAAAATCAAATATAGTCATGTTGCAATTTAGAAAAAATATGCTCATAAAAAGAAAGTAATGCCTCCCATTTTAATTAGGTACTTGTAAATGTCATTCATTCTGGACCTCTTCATACCTTCTTAGTTCCATAGTAGAATTTGAAACTTTCCAAAAATGTGCATACTTTATAAAAGCAGAATACATTGATTTCTTTTAGTACCAAACTCACTGTATAACATAACATCATAATATGTTCTATCAGCTAATCTTAAATAGAGAGATCAACCAGGCTGGGTACAGTGACTCACACCTGTAATCCCAACACTTTGGGAGGCCCAGGCAGGAGAATTGCTTTAGGCCAGGAATTTAGAACCAGCCTGGGCAACATAGAGAAACTCTTGTCTCTACAAAAGAAACTTAAAAATTAGTCATACCCAGTGTCTAGTCATAGCCTGTAGTCCCAGCTACTTGGGAGGCTGAGGTAGGAGGATCATTTGAGCCTAGGAATTCAAGGCTGTAGTAAGCTATGGTTGCACCACTGCATTCCAGCCTGAGTGACAGAGTGAGACCCCCCATCTCTAAAATAAAGAGAGAGAGAGATCAACCGTTTATAGAATGGTCCCAGTCTCTCACGCAGCTCACTATGAGATAAGTCTTCTTTAGATTCTGCTAAGACTTCTCTAAATGAGCAGTCCTTGTTTTATATAACATGGAAAAGATAATAAATACATAAACAAATGAGGAAATGCCATCCGGCTACTTGAAATAAAGCTTGGTAGTAATCATATCACTTGCCATCCTATCACCAAAAAGAGAAATTAAAATAGCCTGGTTATTAATATTGTCATTGAATATTCATCTCAAATCAAAAAGAGGAAAAAAGTAGACCTTGTTTTTATAGCAGTGACACTTTATATTAATGCATTGTCAATACATGCTTAGCTTTCATAAAACCAAGGCCCAAATTCAACCAGAATAAAAGTAACATAGTACTCATCTTCCAGCCTCACATGGGAGTTAAACTGTTCCAATGACCAACAAAATATAGATTTTCTTTCCTTTTTCAGCATAAATATTGATATTATTATTTTTCATCAACTCTCTCCAGTCCCTTTTTGGGTTGTTATTGAACTTTGTAGATTAGGATAAATTTAAAGTTTGCAATGAATTCGTAAAAGTCAGAAATTCCAAATAAAAAGTGTTCTCACTCCATTTTGCCAGACCCAGAATTGTTGCATCTGCTTAGCATGCATAACTGAGTGATCAAACAAAAGTAATGGCCAACAACATTCAATTTAAAAATAGTACAACCATAAGACCACAGCACTAAAAGTCCTAAACATCTTCTAGTTTCACCCTTTCACAATAAAGAAACTGAGGGCCAAGAGAATGAAAAGACACTGTAATAACACATGTAATTTATGGCAAAGTCCAAACTAGCATCCACATTATCATTCATTCATCCAAACATGTTTATATTCAACAAATGTTCACTGGGTGTCTTCTGTGTGTCAGAAACTATGCTAAACATCCATCAGCAAAAACAGTTATAACCACACCCTCATGGAATTTATAGTCTAGTAGGAGAGATAAATTTTAATAAATCACATAAACATGTTTAAAAACTATAATACATCCTATGAAAAAGGGTACACCCTGCAACAAGAGCTTATATAGCGAAATTTGACCAAATCACGGAAGGGTCTGTTGGGAGAATCATATGTCCAGGATGAATTGGGCACTCATTAAGCAAGGAGAGGAGGAAGTTTTTAAGCAAAGGGAACAGCAAGTGCAAATACATTTGGAAATAGAATACGGAAGGTAGAGGGTGTGAAAGGAGGCCTGTGTGGCTGGAGTCTCTAAGTGAGAAAGAGCATTGTTCAAAGCTGAGGATGAGTAGGTAAGTGGAGATGAGGTAGTGTAGAACCTTGTAAGTCAGAATAAAGAGTTTTTGTCTTTGTCCTAAATACAATAAGAAGTTACTAAAAGATTTTAAGCAGAACTTGAAGGTGGTTAATGAAGGACAGGCATTTTGCACTATGCAAAGATTACTCAAATTGCAGTGAGGAGAATGAAGAAGAGACCTGGGAGGATGGGGTCACCCCAATTAGGATATTTTCCAGCCTAGTGCTCTTTCGCTTACCCTGCATATATGTCAGAACCTGCCCACCAAAATCCATTTTCCCATTCTTCCTAACCATGTGGCTGGACTCCATTTCCCAGATCCCTTTACAGTTAGGTAGGGCCATGTGATGAAGTTCTAGCCAGCGGAATGTGGGCAGAAGTGAAATTGGCTACTTTATGGGCTTAGCTCGAGACCAAGCAACATTTCCTCCTTGTTCTCTCCTGTCATGTTCTGCTGGCTGCATAACAGTGAGGACAATGAGAATTTGAATGTAACAGTGCGCCTATCAGCCTGGGTTCCTGAATAAACACATGACAGGAGAAACTCACCAACCTGGAGCACACATCCAGACTGTGATGAGCAATAAATATAAACTTCCACTTCTTAGAGCCACTTCTTTCTTGGGTCCATTCTTGACAGCAATTTACCCTGCCCTAATTAACTCAATGGATATGTCTCTCTATGTTATGCATACATAATATGTCTCATATGGGTCAGTGTCTATAAACTGGAAAAACAACTAGCAAATTCATCAACTAGGGACCTGCTTATAGTTTTATTATAAGGTAATTACTTCTTAGCTTATATAAGCCCACAGTCCCTCCTAAACTGGCATTCTATGAAATAATTGACTGAGCCTCACAAGTATGATGAATTACACACACAGGAATTTTCTACCAGCGTCCACACCTTAACTACTTTCTCCTTCAAGTGAGGCTAGTAATGTTTTAAATGTCTATGGTTGGCTTGGGATTTCTCTAATAAGAAATGTAAAAACAAGACCCTAAATTATTAATTTGCAAGTAGCTTTCCCCTTAGGCCAAGGTCATTTTTTCAGCTGATATAGTCTTTAATTCACTAAAAATTATTTACTAAATAAATACTTTGAAAACCTGGCTAAGTCCCTTAGCAGAGCAAATATTTGCATGTTGGCTCCTATGGCTATTAACTATATCCAGTTCTAAACACTAGTATGTATTTCTGAAGTATTAATCTGGCTCAGATAGTAGACAGTTACATAGGTTAAAATAAAAGGCACAGTCAGATCATACACAAAGTTGAAAAGACAAACAGAACTTTGCTTTTCCCTCCCGAAAACATGCTCAGTCACTAGTTGTTCCCTTGTGATGGGTGCCGCCTGAATCAGTTGGCATGTTATTGGCTACAAGTAAGCAAAATCCTAAACTCAAAATGGCTCAAAAAATGACAACAACAACAAAAAAATATAGGGAGCCTTCATGACATCATGGAGAACCGAGATCATTTCCCGGTCTGTGGTGCCCTCGCCAGCACCTTGGCTTTTGTCCCCAGTATTGTTCCTTTATAGTCCCCAAATGGCGGCAATATCCTCATAAAAGGACTAAATACTCAAAAAAATTTTAAGAAACATTTTTTCTTCTTTTATATATCTTCTTAAAAACAATAAAAACTTCCCAAAGTCTGCCAAGAGAATTTTCCGTGTCCCTTTGGCCAGAATTGTGTCGCATGATATACCCTAAACCAGATATTGATAAGTGAAGAAGCCTCATGATCAATTTAGATGAGTTAAGATTTACTAACTAGGACTAGAGGATGGCCTTGAAAAACACAGCCAATACTTGAACAAAATTGGGATTATGTTAAAGAGAGAGGATAAAGAAGAGCGATTGGGCAGGTAATTGCCATTTCTACTCCACAGATCAATCTTTCTCTGTAATATTTTATATCTTGGAATGACCTAACATTCTCTTCATTCTTCATTCCCAAATTTAGATATAGATGATAGGTAGATAGATAGACAAATAGAAATTTTCTCCTTTTTCAAAGATTATGCTACTGGTGCTAATTATTATCTCTATGTGTGGGCGTGGTTTAAAAATAATTGTCATAGAAAAAGCTACTGCATTCTAACATGTCTGTGAAAAATCGCTAGAAATTTTTGAAACCAAATCTATTCAGCTCTTAGGGTGCTGGCCTCATATTGAATTATTATTGTCATTTCCTTTCTGCTGAAATTTTGATGACATGGTCATCACTCATTCAGCCAAGTGTGGCTATTTCAGATTTAGTTAAGTGTCTTTATTCAAGGTGTCCTCATAGGCTCCTTTATTTGTTAGAACTATTTTAAAATGAATAGACAGATGAAGCACCAGAGAACTGAACAAAACTAAATGGAGGAAACAAAACAAATCAAATAATAAGACAATTACGGAACTTGGAAATTGTTTATAATATACTATCCAATGATAAAAGGATGAAATCTATTATTTACTATGACTGATGTTTGTGGGGAACATTGATAGGTATAGAAAAAGAATTCAAACAAATTGGAGGGTTATCTCTTAATGGTGAGACTACAGGTGATTTTTTAAAAATCTTTTTGTGTTTTTCATGCATTCTATATTAACTTTTTATAAATAAGAATTAAACACTGCTTCTGACAGGTGTATGCTGCATCCCAGCCTTCAGTGTAATTTGCCAGCCTCCAGATCAACCCACTGAATCTTGGAGATTCTCCTCTTCCAATAGCAGCCATTAGAATGCAGCAGGTACTTGTTTGACCCAAGGAAGCCCAAAGAGCATCCCAGAAACAGTTCTTGTTCTGGAAAAGCTTCCAATCTAAGTGAGATACAGTGACAGGCTTGTGACATCTGGTAAATAGACACACTGCCCTTGCAGTACTGAGATAAATTCTAGAGATAGATTCCAGAAAGTATTTGGTCGAAATCAATTTCATGATGGTGGGCCTGTCAGATTGCCCCAACTAAGCTTCAGGTTGTTTATAAAATGCATGAAGTTGAAAACAGGTAAAAAGAGGCAACAGTAAGAAACCTTTTCCTAAAACTCAAGAGATATCCTGACTTTTTTAAAAACTAGAAAACTAGTCTTAGAAGAACACATGTTAAAGAATATCTCAAAATGACTAAAAAAATGAAACACCAGATGCATTCCCATTAGAATCAAGAATGAGATGAGGGTTGTGATTTGAAGTAGTTGATTATTCCATGTTTAACATGTGTCTCCAGCCTAGGCTATAGCTCTAGAGGGACAGGAACTGTTTCTATCTGGTTTGGTGCTCTGTCTCCAAGGTTGAGCACAGCGTCTGGTGCGGAGTAGGTGCTTCGTAAATCTCTTGTGAAAGAAAGTGCAAAAGGCAGGCTGATATGCTGGTTGATTGGCTGTTTTCACTACTAGTATTTTGATTTTCTACCACTGCAATAAGACAGCATGTAGGACTTAAAAGTATAATTAACAAGAAGCTAAAATCATTATTGTTTGTAGACTATAAGGCTATCTACAATGAAAACCCATGAGAAAATCATTCAAAAAATTTCAATAAGAAATCAAAAGAGAAAATAAATATTAAAACATAGATTATCTGGCCGGGCTCAGTGGTTCACGCCTGTAATCCCAGCACTTTGGGAGGCCAAGATGGACAGATCACTTGCGTTCAGGAGTTTGAAACCAGCCTGGCCAACATGGTGAAAGCCCGTCTCTACCCAAAATACAAAAATTAGCTGGGCGTGGTGGTGCACACCTGGAATCCCAGCTACTCGGGAGGCTGAGGCAGGAAAGTCGCTTGAATCCAGAGGGTGGAGGTTGCAGTGAGCCGAGATTGTGCCACTGCACTCCAGCCTGGGTGACAGAGGAGACTCCATCTCAAAAAAAATAAAAAATAGATTATTTATACATTAACAATGGTTAGAAAATATAATGGAAAAAAATCTCTTACAAGAGTGACAAACTTACAGAGTACTTAAAGTAGCACTAAGATATAAAGGACCTGTTTGAAGAAAATTATAAAATACTTCTAAAGGACATTTTGCTAGATGCAAAGTTAAATATGGGATAGATGTCAAGTTTTAAAATTAACTCCATTGAAAATCTCAGGAAGTATTTTTGTATTTGCTGATGTTAGTCTGAGGTTAACATGAATGTTGAACCAGTGAGAGTTCAGTATTTGAAAAGCTGAAGAGTAGTAAGGGGTGACAGCTTTCAGTTTTAAAAACATTATAAACCTAAAATACATAAAAATGCGATCTTAGTGCAAAAAGTAGAAACCAAGTGAATGAAACAGAATAGAAAACCCCAAAATAACCTTAATACTAATAACTTGTTTTATGGTAAAATTGATTTGGGTGACTGAGTCTGTGGACTTTGGAGTCACTCAATCCTGAGGTTGCCTCTCAGCTCTGCCTCTTAATAGATAAGCAACTTGAGCTAGCTCAGCCTCTGTTTGCTCATCTATAAAAGGGGATTAAAACTAACTGCTATATCTTTGTCATATTTTAGGTGATGTCGCTTTAGGTTTGTTCATCCAATCCCATGCTAGAATGTTGTTGTAAGAACCAAATAAAATATATATGCATTAAAATTAACAATTCATTAAATATATTTAGCACTGTACCTAAGTATACAATACCTGGTAGTTATCATATACTTTACAAACCAATGAAAAAGTAATTTAATGATGATAGGACAATTATTGGAGGAACAATGTTTATATGTTATATATTTATATTTGGTATGTTACATTTTATGAAGCATACCAACAAGTGAAAGCAGTAAATACACATGTTAGAACTATAAAATAGCGATAAGAAAGTGTATGTAATGATTGTCTTGACCTTGTAATAGGGAGAGCTCTAACAAATAAAACTGATGAAACATCATCACAAAGAACAGGAAAACAGAATGATTTTAATATTCCTGTAGAAAAATTTTAAACTGGTCCATATAAATAAGAAAATGAACAATAAACAAACATAAAACAAAAAACTGAGAAACACACTTTCAGGAAAATGTATGACATAACTTTAATAAAAGACAACTCTTTAAAAACAATACAAAAAAAAGCCAGCAACTCAGTAGAGAAGTTCACAAAGGATCTGAAAAATCATTTACAAAGAATTAAAGAATAAGTACACACTGTCAGCAGTAATAAAAAAGTATTTAATTTTATCAATTCTGGAATTTAAATACATGGAGAATTTAAATTAAAATTTCAGTGTATTTAAGTCCAGAGAAATCTATAAAGGGAAATGCAAAAGTAAAAATATTTTGTACACTGCTATCTTAGCAACTGTCTAAAATTGACTCAAATATGTGAAGCATTGTACATCTCCCATTTAACCCCTACGTGTTAAGGAGTACTTTAAATTTTCAAATGAGATTTCAGAACTCATTTTTGCTAAATTGCAATATGCCACTCTCTCTGCCACTCCATATTCCTTTCTTTTCTAACGTGGCACTTATGACTTTTGCACTACCAATAATTTGCGGATCATAAATGTCAATTTGGATGAACGTGAACTAAGCACATGATGAATGACCCCTGAGAAAACAGGTAGACGTCCAGTTCTAGGCTTGACTCTCTTGCCACTAGCTGTGAGGAAGGCCATGGATGAGGCCTGTCACTCCTCCAAATGCAAAACAACTAAGTCAGCATTTCTCCCAGGGAAGTCTGTAACTCCATTCCTGCATCCCATTCCAGCCCCTCAGAATCAGAAGGCGGGATCTGGAAATCGGCATTTTTTTTAAGAAGCACCCTAATTCATAGTTAAGTACTTTAAAATTTGAAAGTCAATATAATGGCAGAACTCTAAGTCCCTCCTAACACCAAAAGTCAAGTTCTTTAAAGGAAAAAATATGCATGCTGAAGAGTAGCTCCACTCTGCACATCTGAGAGTGACCACCCACCTCAACGCTCAAATTTGGGTTCTCAGATCTTTGTTATATTTGAGGTGATCTCGCTTTAGGTTTCTTCTAGCAGTCCCATACATCAAATTACACTCATCGAGACTGCCAGTCTTCAAAAGTGCTTTCAGAAAGCATATAAATTCAATCCCAAGTCCTGATGATTCAGACACTTAATCACACCATAAAGTTAATGGAATCCAATTTGAACATAGACACCTCAACAGCTACATTACAATGAATTCACAGCATTCATAAAGTGTGGATTTCAAAGTGAATCATCAGCCTAATGGAAAGTTCAGAGCAGAATGCTTCCCTCTCATTGGTCACTGAGCAGATCCTCAGCTGCCAGAAAAGGACCAGAGCTGTCACCACAACACTTGTCACCAGGCAACCAGCCACACTGCTGGGAACTTTTCAACACTTGAAAAAAAAATACAGGTTATTATAGAAACTTTCAGGTGCTCCATAGGTTGTTTGGACACTCCCTGGTTTATAACAGTAGTGATGTTTAGGCATCAGACTCCACCTGTCACTTTAGGACTTCTCATCATTAACAGCCCAGAAACAGGTGGCTCTCTGGCTGCTCCGAATTTGACCCGATTGCCATAAAGTGTGTTCCTGCAGTAGAGCAACTCTGGGGTAAGAGGAAATAGAGACTGTGTTTCCAAGTTCCTCCAAATCTATTATTTAAACAGCAGGAAATAAAAATGTGATTGGTCCACTAAACATCCCAATCTCAGGGATGTTTGGCATCCACTAGATGAAGACATCTGGATGACTGACTCTGAGCTTCCTCTCCAGGTGGCCTACCCAAGTGGCATCTCAACTCTGAACTGAAGGTGGGCAGGGCTTACAGTTATGACGTCACTGTGTGAACTCCTTCTATTGGGAACGTCTTTCACATTAGCTTTTCCACTTTGGATAAGGCAGCTTTGCCTAAAAGAATCTCGAGATCCACGCAACAGCTGAGATCCACCTTCTCAACTAGGCTTTCTGTTCTTCAAATATTTGCAGTCGTGGTGAAGCTAAGTGGAGGGTAGACCAAATCCTTTCTGAAATTTTTGCTTAAAGATTGCTGCTGGAATCCACTCATTCTTAAAAACTTATTTACCTGGCCTGGCGCGGTGGCTCAAGCCTGTAATCCCAGCACTTTGGGAGGCCGAGGCAGGTGGATCACAAGGTCAAGAGATCGAGACCATCCTGGTCAACATGGTGAAACCCCGTCTCTACTAAAGCTACAAAAAATTAGCTGGGCATGGTGGTGCGTGCCTGTAATCCCAGCTACTCAGGAGGCTGAGGCAGGAGAATTGCTTGAACCCAGGAGGCGGAGGTTGCAGTGAGCCGAGATTGCGCCATTGCACTCCAGCCTGGGTAACAAGAGCGAAACTCCGTCTCAAAAAAAAAAAAAAAAA
>NW_022437018.1:3924011-3945506 GCF_009761245.1 Sapajus apella
AAAAAAATAAAATAAAAAAAATAAAATAAAATAAACAAATAAAAAATAAAAAAAAAAACTTATTTACCTGAAGTAGGAACTATGCATATAGAGGAAGGAGACAGGACTCTCAAAATGTCTTGTATACTTTTTGAGTCTAATGTGCTCAACTACAAATTTAATCTACTGAAGTGGTTTCATGAAAACGTTCCTCTCAAATTCCTTTTGTACAAAATCTTGATGCATAATGTATAGAGTCTGAAAATGGATTAAACTACATTTGGAGATGGATTGAGTTGTTTTTTTCTTAAGCAAGCAGCAAAAATGAGCAGGTTTTTTGTTGTTGCCTTTTTTAACCCTTCTTGCTCTCAAACAATCGCACATGGATTATGTCTTCTCAAAGCTGCCTTACATACAATTTTCTTTTTTTTCTTTCTGTCAAAAAGTGAAATGTAAAACATTTTAATTAGAAATGTGAAGGGTGAATTAAACTCATTTCCTTCAGATCTCCTAGCTAAAGCAGGCAAATAGAATGGTAAAACCTTCTGATGTATTCCTGGAAGATAGATCAGCATCTGAATAAGCAAATGAGTATAATCTTACTGAATAAAATATTTCCTGTTACTCCACAACCTTAATTACCCTGAGGACTATGGCCATAGAGAGAATGCCAGTCTGTGTATTGGCAGAGGCAGGTGTTGTAGATGCTCACAGACACCTCTCTACCAATGCCAATCAGGGCCAGAAGGGTGAGAGGAGCAGTGGCCAAGGGCAAATGCCAAAGTCTCCAGGGGATCAGAGGGATGTGGTTACAGTCTTACCCTTGTGTCTCAATGGATAGCTCAATGAGTTTGCAATGCTGTGTTTCGTTATTTGCTTACTTTTTACATATCGTGTGAATACTAGTAAATTGTAACTGAAAGAGTTATAGCTAGAATGAAGAGATTTGCACTCGAGCCCTAAGCCTGACCCTACATAGTTATGTGACCTTAAGCTCACTCGCTCTCACTGGTTTCAAGTTCATCATCTGTGGGATGAGGAGAACCATCCTCCAACTAGCTACCTTTCTCCATCCTGGGGCCACTGGGAAGGACAAATGAAAAGGATGGGAAAGCACTTTGTACAGTCTCAAGCTTCATCTACACTGCTGAATTCTCTGCTTTGAGCTAACTACCATTTTCTGCAGAAAAAAATGGTGGCCTCCTTGTCTTCTCCCACCACTACTTCCTCCAGGTTTCCCAGTGCTGTGGGTGAAGCGAACAAGTTGTCCTAGGGGAGACTTCCAGCTGCTGCACAGCCACCTGCTTGCAGGGGGTTCTTTGTATGTGGCCCTAATAAGAGCTGCTCGGCAGAGAGCCCCCCTACCCATTACACTAAGAAACGCGGCTTCAGATAAAACACAGTCACCCCACTCCCCACCTCCCGACGTTCCTCACAGTCTACTCACTGAACCATTCCCCTTGACTCACCTTGCTCCTGACCTTGTGACTAATCTTCTTGTGTTTGTTCGCCACACCCCTCCAGTTTAATAGGTAGTCCTACTGGGTTTTTTGCTTCTTCTCCATCTTGATTTAAAATAATTCACTGAATCATACTCCCTTTCCCGACGACTGGTCCCTGCACCTTATACTTCAGCCTTGTGAATAGGACACAGACAAAGAAAAAGCTTTATATGCAGATGTAAGAACTGAGATGTGCCCCCTAAAAATAGGCAGTCAGAGGTCTTCGGCCTGCACTTGGGGCATTTTCTCTTTTGGAGCAAAAACTTGGACCAACTGAATAATTTCAAATTCTATGGAACAGGTACCTTGGGAAAAGGTGATGAACGAAGAAGGGGAAAGGGAAGCTTTCCCCCTACTCACCTTTTCTTCCTACATTAAATGGTACCACATACCAGCAAATGTCAAAAACATAAAGGAACCATATTCTGCTCATGCCTCTCCACATAGATGTTGACTCAGTAGATGAAGAGGGATGAATGGGAAAGGAACGTTAACTCAGACTCATTCCCCATAATTTCACAATAATATAGACCCCAAACTTAATTTTTTTTTTACAATGTACTGAGAGCAAGGGCTTGTTCACTGGAGTATTTCTAGAACCCAGAACAATGGCTGGCACCCAGTAGGTGTTTTAAAAACATTTGTTGCCTGAATGAATACATAAAAAGAAAAAAAGGTAATAATTTGAAGGATTTCTTATGATCTGATGCTGATAGAGAGTAGAGTTACTGATTTAGAGAACAAGTATCCAGCAGTACAGCTCGCTAATACCTTTTAAAACGTGTTGATGCTCATAAATCCAAAATAAACGACCTGTAAAATCACTTAAGAAGAAATAATAGGCATTTAATCAGGCTTCCAGAGGAAAGTCTGAAGAAAAAGCAGATAATTTCATGAAGAATTATTAAATCCCTTCAAATTCAATCGCTGGCCCATCAGACACACCACATGTCCCTCTGCCCACAGGGCCATCACTTTAGGTGGTTTTCCTCAGTGCTTCCTTAAAAACTCCTAAATTACAGCCACCTCCTGGAGCCAGAGAAAAAGGCTTTGGATTGACTGAAAAAAGGGCAAGTCCTCTTACAGGTCTAGCCAGCACACTTACCATATTCCACAGCGAGATCTTAAATAAAGGGGGAGAAACTGAACACATCACCCACATACTAAAGCCAGCATCTTCAAAGTCTTACACACAGCTTTAGCTTCATGTCAAAAGGGCGCTTCCTCCAGCAAATAAAATTCAAAACACTGTGAAATGCCAGTCTGTGCCTCTGCTTTATAATCCTGTTGAAGTTTCTGGAATTTAACAGTGTTCTGGTACCTTCCATTCCATCCTGGATTTTGCCTTTAGTCTGCTAATGAGAGTGACTTTACCTTTCCTGGAGTTTGATTAAGGTCCTGAGGGTGGCAGTAAAATGGATCCATGTTTTTATTACAAACTCAATTAGCAGAAGTTGGAATTGCTCTCTTCAACAAAGTTAAATAAATTGTTAATGAGAAATTTACCTTCACTGGATTTGCTAGTTGCCTTATTACCTTGGAGTCAACACTATTAAAGGAGAAGATGTTTATTAAACCTAAGGTGTTTGCTAGATGGAATGTTAAAAAGAAGATGGCAGGATAGTGCCACTGCCTGCCTGCTTCCAAAACCCAGAGGGGCTTCTGTGATCTAGCCAAAATAACTGACTTCCAGACCTCATTTGGGTCCCTTCATCAGAGAAATAGCAATTTACCCCGTAGAAAAAAGTGCCAGACATTCCTAGATAGTATCTAAAGCTTCTTTTTTCACTCAGTGTCATGGGGACATCTTTAAAGATGTATCCTAACAAGAAGAAAGATTACCCAGTAGTAGATGTGTCTGAACAGGCCATAGGAACACTTTTCTGTCTCTGCTAATAAGGAAACTAAAACATCCCACCTTGAATGTCAGCAGCATAGAAGAAGGAGCCTATTTACTCAAGAAATTTACATACAGACCTCAAAACCACTTACCCAAGGAAAACAATAATGTCTCCCTGATGTGGCATTCCCAAAATGCCTCATTTTAATAACCAAGACCAGCTCTAGGCAAAGTTGTGAGGCCAGTCAAGGTTCTTTTCAGCCCCTTTCTGTTTATGTCTCTCTCAAAAATGCTCCCCTGGTACCCCCACTATGTAACCCCTGTAATAGAATCTGCAGACTGATTCACTCTAGTCCATTTCAAGATCCCTCCTCAAAGCTACCGTATGGCTCCCAGGAGTCAGCAAAGCTAAGGGCCTCATTTCCCAGAGTCCCCTGCTGCTTGGGTTCCATGTGAAACTCAGCTTGAACCAAGCAGAGACTCCCTCATGACAGCTGGATAATCAGACATCAAGGCAGAGGCTGCACCCCACTACTTCTGCTAACCAGCACAGTGTGGAGACATGTGAGAACAAGAACAGAGCCCCCAGAGTCCAGACCCTATCGCTGTGGCTACTGAGAGGCAAGTACAGGTTGGGATAGACGTGGTGAGGTGCAGGAGCCAGCAGTCATAGAGGCGACCTCCGTATTCACCAACTTCATCATGACAGAGGCAGCAACTGCCTCCGTGGGCCAGTCCTGAGGTGGTGTTCTGATGTGTAATTTCTGGAAGCTCTGTCTAAAGAATTCTAGCCTTTCTAGTGATCTTTGTAAACTCTCTTTCCTTGTAGGAAACTCATTTCTGCTAAAAGTGACTACACTGAATTCTGTTGCTTACAACTAAACTCTGACAGACATGCTTCCTTCCCACATGGGCAAAAAGTGACTTCATATTTGGCCCTTCATCTTTTCAGATGACATAGTTGATAAACTAATTCACAATAAAGAGTCAATAATTAATAAAGTAACTTCTTATGAGTAATGGCCTTAATAAAATCAGAAGATTCTAATGGTAAATATCCAACCATGAGTGATCTATGATGCTGATGGAGATTTTTTTTTTCCTAGCCAAGAAGGTAAAGGTTTTTTAAAATTTAAAGACGTTCTTATTAGCTGTTGCCAACGATGATAATGTTGGTGGTGATGTTTAAAAGCTGTCCTAACTTGTAAAGTTCCCTGGACTGACAACTTCAACTCGCCCCCTCCACCTAACCCTCTAACTGGGGCTAGAAACACCATGATCATGACCCAGTTTCTTGCGTCTTACTGCAAACTTCATCTATGGAATTTTCATGAAACTGTGCAGAGAAAACTTGCCATGTAAAAAAATGAACAAGGGTTCTAGCATCTCTCTGAAAATTGATAATTCACTGTTAGATAGAAAACAGAGAACAGGCAAAGGAAGATGGCAAACAGGTAGAGAGAGATGATTGACAATGGCCACCTGCACATCCACAGATGTTCCTGAATCAGCTGCTTTGTCAAGGCTCCACCCCAGGGGCTTCTGGTAAAAAGGTAAGGCTTGTCCTGGCTTCCAGGATCTTACAGCACAGGGGAATAAGGGAAATTGCCATTTCTTAATCACCTACAGTTTGCTAGACTTTGTCTCTGTTGATTTTGTTCATTTAATAAATACTTGGTTTTTGTTGTAGTTATGAGACAGATAAATAAGTTAAGTTCCTTAATCTCTTATAGAGGGAGCCAGACATGACATTAGTACTTACACAAAATGTTTTCAGTTATAACTGAGGCCAGTACTACAAGGAAAATGATAGTACATGATCTAATGGAGGAGGAGGAGTTAGCATGCCTTGGTCTGAGAGTTCACGGAAGCCTTCCCAGAAGAAAGCCATTCCGGCTGCGTTCTGGAGCCAAGCATGAATCAACCCATTTGAAGAAACAGCATCAGCAAAGGCCCTGAGCTGGAAGGAGCTTACTCCAAGAATAAGGCCCATATTATTATCCCCATTTTACACATGAAGCAGCTGAGATCCACAAAGATTAGGTAACTTCCTAAGTTTATGCACAACGCATGAACTCGAAGACAGCGATCTACTATATAATCCAGCCTCTCCTAGAGGCAGCCGTCAAAAACAATTAGAAGAGCCTCTCATGCCCCTCAAGGCCACTGTTCCTCCTGAAGCAGCTGAGGACAGGTTTTCATTCGCTCACTCTACTGGGCTCCAGATCAAATTAAATTAAAAGCCAGCTATTTCAGACGAAAATGTCCCGCGTCCTTTTTGGGAATGAAATCATCTTCCCTCCTCCCCAAGGCCTTTCATACCATTATGGTGCAGTCCCAAGCTATCAATGATAGTGAAAAAATGGGGCTTTGCAATAGAGGAAAGAGGCTATTCAAACTGCTCCTGATTTCTATAAAAGAGAGATCTTTTGATCTTTGAAACAGCCATAGGGCAGTTTGATCTTTCTCAAACTCATTTATTTTAGATTCTTGCAAATTTCTTTTCTGTGGGTTTACTTCCTTAGAAAACTCAATATTCAATTGAACAGTGACTTTTATACATTGAAATGCAATATTGAATAGCTGAAGCCTAATAAATGCCATCCTGGCTATATAGGATATTTTAAAAATCATAAAAGGGCTGATTGAGCCCTGTCCAGGCAAAGATGACAAAGCGAATTCAATGCTTCTTTTGAAAATGAGTCATGGTCAGAAATACTCACTTTGACCAAAAGCATTTCTTTGAATGCCAGAGGTAAATTTGCTCACTTTCATTTTCTGCCTGGGTTTCAGATCGGCCCTGCAGAACTGAACAAAATCAACTCTGAGAGGCCTTGGCAGCTGTTCCAGATGTAAATGTGAACAGGATAGTGAGATTGGGCCTATGTCCTTCAATGCATTATTTTCAAATTATGCAGATAATATTCATATATGGGTTGATAAGCCTTTGTATTTTTTTTCAGGGAGGACTAAATCATTGCTATCCTCTGCTGCATTAACATTCCCCAGGACCACCCTTTTTTTAATGTGTGTTTTTTTTAAACCTAGAAAAAAGACGTTTCATTGTCATGAGCCTCTAATTTACTGACACAAAAAAATCTGACATATGTTCCCAGTCATGGGGGGCTCATGGGAGGACAGGTATTAGCCAAAAGAAACAGCCTTTGATGTCAGGGAACCTTTCCAAATTTCATTTAAGACTCAAACAACCTGTGGGAAATCAAAGTTCTCAATCAGAACTTCTGTCCCACTTCTCTGGGTGCAGCTATGGCTGGAACTTTTGTTTTAACTCTTTGTAGATTATTACTCAGTTTGAGAATGTGTCTCTCTCATGACCCTTCCAACATTATGAACTTTAAGAAGCTCGAAACTTTATTCTCCATCTTCATCTTAACACATATACTTTTTCTTTCTTGGGTATGTGTTTTAGGAAAATGCAAATTATGATTGCCAAAGAGCCAGTTGTTTTTAACAACATTCCCCTTGGTGTGACCTCCTAAGAAGGTCTGATTTTATAAAGTATTAAAGGAACATCCTACATTTGGCATACTCCCTGTATTAGCTAAAGGCTAGAAAGGGCAGGTTCTCCATGGAGGAGGAATGATGACTACTTGGAAGAAGATGGTGGGGAAGAAGCAGGCATTGGCTATCCACAGAAGATTTAGGTTTTGCTTTAACAATCTCCCTTAATGCTTGCTGCCCCACACTTTCCTTATGGTGTCAGGATTCCAAGAACATTCTTTGGGAACCAGAGACAAAGGTGGCTCCAGTATCTCAGAGCCTGTTGATTAAAGAGTTGTCATTTTCCATCTTTGGACCATTGAAAATAACTTTTACATAAGAAAGTTTCTCTCAAGGGTGAGTAAACTATCCACACCTTAAAAATAATAATTGATAATGAATGTCGATGAAAGGACTCTAAAGAAAAGATTCCCAGCAAATCAAGGGTAAACTTCTGAGCCTGTGTGACTGTATTCATTGACATGCCCATGCTTGTCTCTGGAGCCATTGGCTATCCAAGAGACATTGAGGGAGAGAAACTATTTTTTCCTTAAAAGCAAATGGAGGTTTCCTTTTCCTTCCACCAAGAACACTTTAAAACAAATAAGCAAAAAACAATATCTGGATTTGTAGACAAATCGCAAATGTGTTATTCATAGGTTTCTTACTCTCCCGGGCCTAGGACATAAGGTAGCATGTTCTGAGAGGAACGTGAGATATACAAGAGCTAATGTCATTCAAGGCATAGTAATAAAATCCAAAGACAAGACAGCACCACACACATCTCGCAGGGCATGTGCTCTGTGTCCAGTCTAACATGGGTTTGAAAAGCACTAGTGCAACGAGATCGTCTTTGACACTCAGCACCTCTTGTCTCCTTTCGTTCACTCTGCTGTTTCCTGGCTATAATTTGGGCAGGAGATTGAATCAAGCTGTGGACTTCTTATAGAATAACATCCTCAGACATTCACCCAAGAGTAGTTTGGGCAAAGTTTTCTGTGTCAGGAAGTAAAATGTTGGATTTGAAAATGAAGTACAACCAAGTAGAAATATAAAATGGCAGAGGAGGGCCAATGCGATGGCTCGCACCTGTAATCCCAGCACTTTGGGAGGCTGAGACAGACAAATTGCTTGAGCTCAAGAGTTCAAAACCAGCCTGGGCAACACGGTGAAACCCCATCTCTACAAAAAATACAAAAATAGCCAGGCATGGTAGCACACACCTGTAGTCCCTGCTTCTGGGGGGTCTGAGACAGGAGGAACACTTGAGCATAGGAGGTTGAGACTGCAGTGAGCCCAGACGGCACCACTGCACTCCAGCCTGGATGAAAGAGTGAGACCCTGTCTCAAAAATAAAACAAAATAAAATAAAATGGCAGAGGAAGTCTGCCTGCCTAATTAGAGTGGTAGAACAAAGTTATGAAGCATGAATGCTCAATACCAGGAGAAAAATGGAGGATTATAGCTTTAAATAAATAGGACCCACTCTTAACAGCATTTTCCCCAACCCAATGCAGCCTTCCACACTGGACTATCTGCCAGTTGCTCTGGCAAGAGTGTATCACCAAGTAGAATGGTTCTGTCAGCACGGTCATTGTCTATACTTACTAATTCTGGGATAAAGTCAAGAAAATTCCTCCAATTCAGAAGACAATACTAACTTCAGTGACTGTAATCCTTACATATCCAAAGATCTTCTAGGGAAGCAAGAGAGAAAGCAGCAATAAAATACTAAAGCAAAAAGATAATTCTGTGAAACATCACTTCTAAATGAAGCAATGGGGTACAATTTGGAGACAGTGTTCACCGGTAATGAATCAAAAGCTCAATATTTGCCCCCTCAACCTCCCCAAACTTCCTATCAGTAAAATGGGATCAAAACAAGCAAGGGAAAATACATTCCTGTTTCAATTTCTATTTCAGTGCAAAATACAGGCAGATTTTACCTTTTAATAAATATGGTTCACAGCAAAATTGGGTTTCACCTCTTGGGTAATATTATGCCTTTTTAAATGAAATTTTACTCTATTGTATACGTGATGATTTGCATGTTACTCCTCCATGTCTTCACCAGATCCAGAGAGTATAACACCACCACATTGCTATCATTGCCATCATTACAAACAAGTATTTTCCAGCGCAGGTGGTTCCATAGTAGACTAGCACACCAAGGCTTACTGTAGGGAAATGTCAAAGGGAAGGCCAGTTCAGGGGTCATTTAAAGAGATCTAAGCCATCTAAATCATCCTCCTAAAAACCCTTCAAAATCCTAAGAAGACAAGTAAAATTAATTTAGTTTTAAAGTAAGGATACTTTTTATAATTAGTACCTTGCCCTTTTGTTTAAACTGTCATAGTCAAATACATTTTTGATGATATATGAGCACTTCATGAATAATATAGGCACTTGTATAAACAACAGGTATGGAACATATATTCCATTTTAAACTTGTCATTTTACATTTTTGCAATTTAATAGCAATTAGATCCTAATCTCATTATCTTAAGGCTGTGCAGTTTGTATCTTGGATTTCAGGACAACGAAAGGTCATCTCTGAGAAATATGAAGCTGTGGCCTTGTTCAAGAACACGATTCCCAAATATAACACTGTTTGAATGGGAATATATTATCCATTATACATTGATGCATTCAATAATCCAGTTTCCAGAAATACATTTTGGCAAATAGCAAGGACCGAATTTCTATTAATGAAACTCCTACCTCCCCGCTTTAATGACTAATATCTTCCTTGAATCAGGTATAGAGAGCAACTGATTCATCTACTGATTATGGTAAACAAGCACCATAGGGAGCTTCATTGGCATTTCATAGAAGGCTTCTGGGAAAAAGGGATGTATCCATCCTCTGGTTCACAGGACAAAGAAGCCCATGCATGAAGTCACCATAGCACTTAGAGAGCAGTGTCTACTAACCATGATAGCCTACAATTCCTTTTGATTCCCCAGCTCCCTAAGGGGGCACAAAGCCTTTCCAAAGAGAGCTTGAAGGCCTTGTCTGCCTGGATCTGGATGCAAAACTTAGTGTGGTTCAGCTCTGAGGCTCTGACTCCACAGGCTCAGAGGTTTGCTTGCATTACTTTGAGATCATAGGTCACCACCGCAGAGCCCAGTGAATTCACTCTCCCACAGTTTACCCCAGGAGTCCAATGGGCAGAGAGTGTGAGAGGGTGAAAGATGAATCTGTGTAAATTCATCACCATTCCCAGAAAAAGAATCCCAAGCATGTACTCAGCTCAAATATGAACTGGGGGACATCCAAGGAGCTTGTCACATGACATTGGACTTGGGAAAAGTAAGTCAAAAATATGCCTGCTTACTTAGTTCATGATTAACTACTTAAGACAAGTTGCATGGATGCAAAACACATATGAAAAAGTGAAAGCATAAGGCAAATCCACAAAGAGACAAAAAGCACTAATGTCAGTAATTCAAATACCATGATATTTTGTATCCAACTGAGTTAGTCAGAACACTATCAGCTATTGGTGACAAAAATGCAACTCAAACTAGTTCCAACCAAAAAGGGAATCTATCAGTTCCTAAACTTGGAAATTCAGTCCTGCTTCAGATACTGCTGGATCCCAGGTACTCAAATGATGTCTTCATTACGCCTTCACTCTGTCGCCATCTCTTGGCTATGGTTGTTCGGTTGGATTCACTGATCTCTTCACAAATTCCCAAAAAACCTATAGTTCCAGGCTTCTTTCTGTTGTTTGCAACCTTGAAAAGAAAAAAAGAGGCCCTCTTTTCTAAGAGTGCCAGCAGAAATCCAAGGATTACATGCATCAGCCCAGTTTGGGTTGAATGTCATCCATAAGCTTTACACTGCCCCTAGAGGATGGAATATGCCTATTAGATCTACTCCTGTTCAAGAAGTGTTGGGAGCCCCACCTGAACACCGATCAAAAGTGAGGAAGGGGACAGTCTCCAAAGGAAAGGCGAGAGAGTGGTGACAAAATAAGGAAAAAGGGTGTTGGGCAGACAAACAACAGCTAACCATTTTATCCGCCAACACTCAGATGGCAGTCTGTGGATTACACTTGGAAATGCCTACAATTCTCTATGTGCCTCTATTGTCTCTATGAGACAATCTCAGTGCCCTCTCAGGCATTTGCTCTTGAGTTCAAGGACCCTAGACTACATCAGTCAGAAGACTCATTGTGCCTTGCTCATTCGTTCAACTACTGTGTACCTCCCCAGAGCTAGTTACTGGGGATACAACGGCAAGAAGATATGTAAAGTATGACAAGAGATGGGATGGGAAATGACGTCACAACTAATATTTATCATTAGGTGGGAGACACTGTGATGAATTTATTTACATATTTTTAAGGGTGATACAGAACACAGAGAAAGAAATCCTAGCCCAGCCTTGGGAGATCAGGGAATGCTTCTAGAGGAAATAAAGTTGAGGTTTGAAAAATGGGTGAGAGTTTATCTAATCAAAGGGAGAAGTTAGGTAGTTCAAGCAAAGGAAACAACACAAGCAATGTCTCCCAAATCGAGAAACAGTATAACATTTTAGAGGAACAGAAAGACTTGTATAAACTCAAATAGTTTATTAATATAAACATTCTTCAGGGCAAAAACTAATCTTATTCCACTTACTGTGTAATCTTAAACAGGTTATTTGAATCCTCTGGGTCTCTCTCACAATGTTGTCGTAAGGATCAAATGTAGTAATATAGGTAAAATACTTAGTAAATTTAAAGCCATCTACACTGCAAGGCACACGTCAAGAACTGAAACTATTATGTAGATTCACAAAATCTTGAGTGATTAAGGAAAGATGACTGGCTCTGTATAATTGGGTCACTTGAGAAAAACATGCTTGATCTTTCTGGTGTCTGTTTACCCACTAAGGCCTCCTTATACTCATGGTGTGAGGTTAAACTACAGTCTTCAGACAGAGGAGACAAGGGTTGTGTGTCTTTTGTATCAGTGATCAGAAATTTAATAACAGGGAGCGGGCAGTATGGAAGAGTGTGCTCTCTAGGAAAACAATGGAAGCGTTCAAAGAATATGCGTACAACGCACTGTTGCAAAAACATCCTTGGCAGGAAGGATCCTGAGATTTTTTTTTTTGGAGACAGAATCTCACTCCTCTTGCCAGGGCTAAAGTGCAATGGCAAGATCCCGGCTCACTACAACCTCCACCTCCTGGGTTCAAGCGATTCTCCTGCTTCAGCCTCCCGAGTAGCTGGGATTACAGGCATGCACCACCACAACCAACTAATTTTTTGTATTTCTAGTAGACATGGGGTTTCATCATGTTGGCCAGGCTGGCCTTGAACTCCTGACCTCAGACGATCCACCCACCACGGCCTCCCAAAGTGCAGGGATTACAGGCATGAGCTACTGTTCCCGGCCGGGATCCTGGGATTTTTAAAAGAAAGGAAGAAAAAGTTTGCATGTCATGTTCTAAGAATATAATCCACAAAAAAGGATATGTTTGGAAGATACCTGGAAGGAGGAAGAATTTAGGGTACAAAGTAAGAATGAAAAAGTATGAATTATGAATCTAGGAGAAGCAGAAGAAATAGTCTGGGCGACTCATGCTCTTAAAACATCAACATAAGGTATGTTTAAATTGTAACCCAGGCCAGAGAGTCATGAATAATCAGTTTGTCTTGGAGAATTCTGGAATTATAAACAAAAGGATACAACGCATTGTCCAAGGTAAATATTGACATAACTGAAGAGGAACTAGAAAAACTCTTAATGAGGCCAAAAATGCTGCATCTGGGGCAGATGTTTCACATTCTTACAATAAACACCCAAGTACAAGAAGTCCAAGGATGAGGAGTAAGAATGGTGTCCAATAGGTTGAAAAAATGGACTTTGAACAAAGATCTTCTCAAATTTAAAACAGTGATACTATAAAAACGTGAATATTAATTTTTAAGACCATGCCATTTTTTAAAATAAAGGCAATTGTCTCTGCCAGACTCTCATTTGCCCACACCTATGAGGGGATTAGTGTTCATATCCTGAAGCAGCCATCTGGTTTATACGGTGACAAACGCACGGTGGTTTCTTCCTCAACTCCCAGCTGCCCAGGAGTGAAGTGGTCTGGGAAACCCCAGCACGACAGCTGGGCCTCTGCTAGGTCTAAGCCCTCCAGCTCCTGCAATGACAAACCTTTTTGCTGAGACACACCACCACTCTGCCATCGAGGATGGCTAGGGAATGACTTCACTAATTCCTTCGGATTCACGCCCTGCTTCCTCCCAGGAGGATGTTCAGGTGGGGTAACCTGAAACAGAATAAACAGAAACCCATTATTGCTGCTTAGTGGGAGCCTGTGAAGGATCTTGTCAGCAGAAAAGCGCCATGGCAACCAGTTCTTCAAAGCATTTTTTAAAACTACAAGTTGAATTTCATCTGGAAACATCCCAATTACCCAATTAAACTAAGCTGCAGTCTTTTTAGAATAAGCTCCGATCCTGAGTGAATAGCTCAAACCCAAACCATTGCTTTCTGATATCCAGAAAATGTAAGTTTGTTGGTACTGTATTTTAGTAGAAAGACAGTTTATTAGCAGGAAGAACGAAACCAGTCTGCATTTGCACAAAGTCTCAGTGCTACGGTAACATATGAGTGTATCCCATTGGGAGCCATGAGATCCTGGTTTTACTTTTCCCACTTAACAGATGGGAAAACTAAGGAGCTATAAGTAGACTCATCCCTGGGGGACACAGAAAGAGGCCAGGGTAAGGCAAATCTGGATTTTCTTGCTTTTGCATGAGAAATCAGTCTCCAAGCCCTGTGGTTTCCACCCCTGAAATGTCTCATCCCTCACCTTCTTCTCCGCCCTCTCTCCACTGTACAAGACAGACTTAGAGGATTTGCCACCCTCTTCTCCTCCTGCTGTTGCTGGACATGTCAATGACAGCACAGGGCACACCACAGTCCACGCAAACACACACACACACACACACACACACACACACACACACCATGTTGAACTGTCTCTTGTGGGCTGAATTATGTGCCCCCCTAAATCCATATGCTGAAGTTTTAGCCCCCAATAGCTCAAAATATGACTGGACTTAGAAAGAGGGCCTTCACAGAGGTCATCAAAGTAAAATGAGGTCATACGGATGGGCCCTAGTCCCATAGGACTGGTGTCTCTGTAAGGAGAAAAGATTAAGACACAGAAAACACACCAACCCAGACAGGGAATGACCATGGGAAGACACAGTGAGAAGGTGGCCACTTGCAAGCCCAGGAGAGAGGCCTCAGAGAAAACCAACCCTGCTAAGACCTTGGTCTTGGACTTACAGCCTCCAGAACTGTGAGAATAAACGTCTGTGGCTGAAGCACCCAGGCTGTGGTGCCTTGTTACAGCAGCCTTCACAGACTGCTCAACTGCTCTTCGGATGGCAGTTCAGGTCTCCTCAATGTCACAAGCTGATAGAATTATCCGCTACACCCTCACCCACCACAAGTCTGGTGCTCCAGCCACACCGTGAACTTTTAACACTCTTATTAATTCCCAGAAATATTCCCCATCAACTTAAAATTAACTTCTCCACCTTTGCCTTCTATCAAAGTGGCATGCCTCTTTCTTCCCCATGCCTCAAGGCCAGGCCTGGATAGCCAGTTCATAAACTGCTCCCCAACCCCTTGTAGGTGTATTGCTAAGACTTGAGTGACACTTGCTATGTGCCAGGCTCTGTGCAAAAGCATTTCCTATCCACTGTCTTATTTCATCATCATGCCTAACCTACAGAATAGATATCCTCTGCTGATCCCATTTTATAGATGAGGAAACTGAAGCCCAGAGAGGAGAGCCAACGTGTTTGTCACACAGGAGGGGGCGGCTTCTCTCCAGAATACCTGCAGTCCCTTAGCTATGTCATATGTCGTCCTTCTTTGTTCTGTGCTCCCACTCCGCTTCCAATTTTTAGGCCACTTTTAGGGAAGCACTTTTAGGCCACTCTGCTTTCCTTGGAAGTTGAGAGGCAGTATGTGTAATGGGAAGTCTCTCTGTGCCTCAGTTTCCTCAACTGTAAAATGGGGATAACTGACTACATACTGTACTTTTATTTTATAAAGACTACACAAGCTACTCCATTAAAGGAAAACACTTGAAACTGTGTCTGGCACGAAGCAAGTACTTAATGAATGTCTGATACTAATTGGTTAGAGACTACTGTTCCCCCAACACATTTGAGCTCCTCTGTCCAGGTTATCTGGGTATGCCCAAGACCCAGGAGCCTATTGCAGTGCTCTGCATGGCTTGGGCACAAGGTATAAAACTATTCTAACATGAATTGATTATGTCACTTTTAACAGATACCACCTTTTGATCATCTTCTTCCTATCAACAGTTAAAGCAAAAACCAAGGTTTACCTTCGTCTACCGGGCACTCACTCTCTGCCCCGGTGTCTGACTACCTGTTCAACCTCATGTTTTCCTTTCTCCCTTTCCCTGTATTCATTCTCGCCACACTGCGACCACCCTGCTTTTCCTCAGACATCCCTACCTCACACCTGTCTCCGAGGCTTTGCTATAACCTCTCCCTTACTGTGATGTATTTTTCACAGTACTTGGTAGTTTCTTACCTAGCTATCTATATATTTATCGTCTGTCTTCCCCATTAGAATGAGAGTCCCATGAGGAGAGGAGCTCTGATTCACTACAGTATTCCCTGTTCCAGAACGGTGTATGGCACAGAGCAGACAATACCCCATGGTTGAATGAATGCATGAGTCAATCTCCAGACCCCATAGCAATGCTGAAAGGTGGGTTTTAAATGCCCATTCTACAGACTGAAAAACTGAGACTAGGAATTAAGTTATTTTCCCACGAGTACACATTTAGTAACAGGCAGAACCTGGATTTTATCCACATCTCTCTGATTCCAAAATTCTTTCCATGACACCGGGATCTCCTAATCTTAAGAAATTCATGTGCCACCTCCAAGAGTTTCACCATCTTTCACATAACATCTGAATAGTATTTGCCAAAACTTGAAGTCATTTAAATATTATGCAAGTTATTCTAGATTACATATACCTGAAGTATAATTATACCTACCTTTAAGTCTTTTCTATATTATTCAAATAATTTTATTTTGAAAGAAAAGCAATCATTTCTGTGGAATAAATCACACTAGAATAGATATGTATTCATTATGATTCAAAATATTTGTCAGTATCTTTGGAGGCAGGGATGTGGCTCCTGCATTTGAAAGCACTGATCCATGCTGCCTTATTCTACAAATCCTGGGCTGTTCCTGAGCACAGCCACCGCAGGCATCAGAACCCTCCACATCCGCACTGCCTCTTCTCGGCTGCCCTTGTTCATTCAGCTTCCTGCTCAGTTTCCTCTGCTCTTTGACAGGACATTTCTCATTGAGGAAAGGCGAGAAAGAGGTTTCTCGTGCCCTCAAAGCATGCACGTGCTTGTGCGCATGCACACACACACACACACACACACACACGTGCGTGCACACACACATGCACGCACACACATACCACGTCAGGAGCTCACGTGAGCCTGTGAGCATTCCACCTGCCCAACTGAAAGCAAAAGCAAGATGCAGGAGAGAGAAATTAATTGAAAACTTGAGGCTGTCAAGCCATACTGAGGAAAATCTCTCCCTGAGTTAAAGATCAGGAACATAATCAAGGAAAGTGCCTTCTATAAAATCCTGATTGGTTGATTGAAATCTCCAGTCATCCTGAAAATAATTGCCTGGAAGAAAGTACTGAGTGACCTGTCTGCTCAGAAAGGAGCCGCCACGCTGACAATGGAAGGTGCCCCCAACCATCCTCCCCTGCGCAGGCCTCAGCGATGATGAACTGAATCTGTTTAAGGAAGTATATTGCCTCATTATTTTCTGCTCTGACATACATGCATATTCCTCATGGATGTTAACTCTCAACAACACAGAGGAAGTGTTTGTGCTTTTTGTTTCTGCAGCTCTTTCATTTCCATGTCAGTATTTCATCAATATTCAGTCGGTACTCCTCCAGGCATGAGGAACGATGAAGATGGCTAAGGGCCCTGCTGCGGACCCAGCAACTGAAAGCAGGCCGGTGTGGGGGCAGCGTTCTCCTCCAGGTCCCCAAAACATCCTCCTACGAGGGTCTTCCTCTGTCCTTGTCTACTCCCCAGCCCCACAGTGTCCATCAGAAATGCAAATGTCATCACATTCTGTGAGCTCAAAATCTTCAGCAACTCTCCATTGCCTACATTTAAAAACCCATCATCCTTAACATGATGTGCTGGAACTTACAAGGTTCTATCTAGCCCCTGCCTACTTCTCCTAAGCATCGCTCAAACCCTCCCAGCATTAGCTCAAAGCCCTCCATGTTCTCTCACATCTCTACATCCGGACCTGCCTGCGTGGTTCCCACCACTTAACAGGCCCACTTATCTCTTCTCCTCACATCCTTATCAGCCTTGGACATTCTTTTCTGTCCTTTAACATCCTGCTCAATGAAGCCTTGTCTTACCAGCCCAGTGCCCCTGTCCACTGACTTATAGAAAAAGGCCATCCAGAGTCTCAGAGAATCGCCCTTTCCCAGCAGGCTCCCATTGTCCAAAGTCAGCTCATGCTCTGCCCTACCTCCTCAAAGAAGTCTTCCCTGATTTTTTTTCCTCTGCTCACTCAGATCTCTAACTTTCCTGAGTTTCTGTTATGTAAATCTGTGCCACAGATCTGAACACTTTTTTCTTTCTTTTTCCACTCCACCAAAGATTTGAACAAATGCCAAAATTCTGAGCAAGTCATCCTCTTTCAGGAATCTGTCCCAAGTAAATAATCAAAAACCTGATCAAAGATTTACAAACATGGACATTCATTGAATTTTTTTGAGACAGGTTCTCAGCCTCCCAAGTAGGTAGGGTAGGACTGCCAGAGTACACAACCACACCCAGCTAATTTTTTAGTTTTTAGAGATGGGATCTAGCTATGTTGCCTAGGTTGGTCTCAAACTCCCGACCTCAAGCGAGCCTTGTGTCTTGGCCTCCCAAAGCACTGGAGTTACCGGCATGGCCCACCTGGCCTGACCATGTCATTTTTCCTAATAATAAAACTCAGAAACAACCTAACTCTCTAACGGTGGGGATTCCTATATAAAATATATCTATATGGTCATTAGAAATATTTTAAAGAACATTTAAGGATATTGAAATAATGGCCATATAATAATGTTATGTAAAGAAAAAAAAACAGAATCTAAAATTTTATGTAAAATATGGCCAAGCACGGTGGCTCATGCCCATAATCCCAGCACTTTGGGAGGCTGAGGAAGGAGGATCACTTCAGACCATGGACTTCAAGACCGGCCTGGGAAACACTGTAAAATCCCACTTCTACAAAAGATACAAAAATTAGCTGGGTGTGGTGGCCCACACCTGTAATCCCAGCTACTCAGGAGGCTGAGGTGGGAGGACCCCTTGAGCCCAGGGAGGTTGAAACTTCAGTGAGCCAAAAGCGTGCCAGTGCACTTCAGCCTGGGGGAGAGAGCAAAACCCTGTCTCAAAAAAATATAAATACAAATACAAAAGATAAAACGGTAAGTAAAATTTGATCCCATGTTTATTAGATAGATGATAGATAATAGATGGATAGACAGATGATAGATGATAGATAGATAGATAGATATAGATAGATAGATAGATAGATAGATAGATAGATAGATAGATAGATAGAATGTGTGTATATACATTTTATAGACAGAAGTAAGATACCAGATGAGTAGCATGGACTCCAGAACCAGGCTGTGTGGTTTGAGTGGCTTTGACCCTGTGGTCTTGGGAAAGTTATTTAATCACTCTTTACTTCACATTTCTCACCAATTAAGTTGAGATAATAGTAATACCCTCCAGGTAAGACTACCGTGAATATGAATAAATGTATGTACAGTGTGTGGAATTACACCTGGCAAATAGTAAGTCATCTTTGTTACTATATATTTAAAAAATACTTCAAAGAACCAAAATACCATCCTTTCCAGGTGGTAGAACTTTAAGTAATTTTTATTCTTGCCTTTACTTTTTTTGTGTTCTTTTTTATTTTTCAAATTGCTTATAATAAGCACATATCGCTTTTTTAATCTAAAAAATATATGATGCTTTTAAAGAAGTAACGCACCATTCAAAACAAATTTTATTCTTCACTCTCAGCATCTTGGCATGGAGGCTTTGGGATTTTGGGGGTTCTTTTGCAGCAGGGGGGTGAGGGTACTTTATTTCATTTCATAGCAAGAGAGAGAGAGAAAACATCACATAAGCCAGTCTGCTTTGCCTAAGTCTCTGTTCCCAAGGAGCACAATAAAAAACCCCTGGGCACTGGGATAAAAGAATGGCTGCAGAATCTCCCTATTAAGAACGTGGGCATTGGAACTGACAAGAAAGTGGCACCGTCACTTTGAGCAAGTTGCAGATTTTTCTTAATTCTCAGTTTTCTCATCTGCAAAATGAGAAAAGCAGTTATTCTCGCTTCATAAGGTAGCTAAAGCAATACACAAAATTGAATAAGGCCCGTCACATTGCAGGGACCCAGAAACTTTTAGAGATGATCAAAACTTAGAAGGGAATGGCTGAGCAGCACAGGTGTAACTGAGAGAACAGCTTTGGAGCCAGACGAACTTGGATTTCCATCATGCCTCTTGTCCCTACTTGCAGTATGGTATTCAAGATCAAAGGAGGGCCTTCCACACTGAACCCCAATTATCCTCTATTTCAACATCCTATTTATAGCCTTTTAGAGTGTTTACCAAGCATTTGTTTTTTGTTGGTTTATTTCTTTGTTTCATTATATTTTATCTGTCCTCACAATTAGATTATAAACTCCATAAGAGCAGGAACCAAGCCTACCATGTTCATTATGCTATCCTGAGTGCCTAGCACAATACCCAGAACAAAGTAGTAATCAGTAACTATGCGTGCGTGTGTGTGTGTGCTCGTGCATGCGTGTGTGTGTGTGTGTATGTAAAAGAGGCATGTCCAAATGAATGAATAAATCCGGACCAGGTGATTTTAGATGCCTTAGATGCCTTTTCTATTAAGGAAATTAAATGATATGTAGTGTCTGACACATAGTAGGTGCTCTTTCAGTATTAATTTCTTCTTTCTATGTATTCATCAGATTTGCTGTTATCAAACCCACACATTTTCTAAAATTACTTTGACTGTCTGCATAAATGCTGTCCGTGATGCATCTTAAGCTACTCTCCCTTGTGCCTGTGCAACTGCTTGATAAAGGGAATTTTTTCACAGAATAGAGCAAAAAAGAAAGCTTAGAAAATATAATTTTTATAGTTCACACCCCATGCATGCCAGATACAAAAATCATTTTGATGGGCTAATTAGTGATGTAAAAAAATAAATTACAAAAATAAAAAATAGAAATGTAACACTGGGTTTTGGCAGCCAAAAGAAGAGGTTCTTTTCAATCTAAAAGTGGTCATCTTTCCAATTTGTATTGCCTTAATTCATTTCTTAAACAGAGGGGAAAAATTGGTGATTAAGATGTGTAATGGAAAATTTTCAGAGCAAAGTGAGGAGGTGACTGGAGACCATATGTTGCCCAAGAACGGAGCCTTCAGCAAACATTGAAGAAGAACAAATGTGCTGATTTGCATGCTGTTGGCGATTATGTCCTGATGAAAGAATACATCCCATTAGTACTAATGGGCATTATATGCACTTGCTATTAAAACAACATATAACCTTTCCTGAGACCAAGAGCAAAGGAGACACCACCAATACATTGCCAGCAGAAAAGGAAGAGCAATGTAAGTTGCTGAATAAGAATTTTTTCATATACATTCACATTAGAAAAGACCCTATTTGTAATATTAGCAAAGCACGGACTCTCCTAGCATCCTATGTCAAAATCAGTCCCCCACTGTCAGACATGCAGAAACCACTGTGCCTGTAAGCAATGAACGAACCTACAAGGTTAAGACATAATGGACCTTGTTATTTACCTTGATGTATGAAGTTCAGCCCAAACGATAAAACTTACAGTTAAATCATGCAATAAATATAAGCTCAGCACTCACTATAGTATACAATAAACAATGCTGGCACAAACTACTAGGCAAAGTTAAATACAATTCGCCAGAAGGTAACTTGGGTAAAGTTTTCAGTGTTAAAGAGTAAAATCATGGCCACCTGCTTCCATCAGCCAGTGCTATAAAACTAAGCAGTCCAAGCCCATCAGTTCCTCCTAAATCAATACTCAGAAGAACAGAAGTCAATCCCAAAGTGGTCAGGTTAAGGTTCTCAGGAAGGCTACCCTTACTTCTTTCTCAGACAAGACCTATGGTGGGCTAGAGAACAAATTCAGTGACATGAGTCACAATGAAGTTGGAGTCAATGTCAGAGGAAGGCTTCCCAGGTTTCCCACAGATGTTATCATACATCTGAACTGGGAAAGTATATAAACCAGGTGAGATGGCAGCAGATGTCAATAGCTATTTATCCTAGGCCCCGGGGAAGGACAATTCCTGCCTTAGCACTGCCCCAGTGACCTGAGACTCAATGATGTGGCTGTAAAGAATTGCAACCTAGGGCAAGACCTGCTTGAAGACAGAAATCATATTGTAGCCATCTTTGAGTTTCCCATAGTGCCCAACACTTTGCTTTGTGTGTGTGTGTGTGTGTGTGTGTGTGTGTGTGTGTGTG
>NW_022437018.1:3945606-3945675 GCF_009761245.1 Sapajus apella
GTGTTTATATATATATAAACACAAAGCAAAGTGTTGGACACTATGGGAAATATATATATATTTATATAT
>NW_022437018.1:3945775-4007909 GCF_009761245.1 Sapajus apella
TGTGTGTGTGTGTGTGTGTATATATATATATAAACACACACACACACACACACACACAAAGCAAAGTGTTGGACACTATGGGAAATATATATATATTTATATATATATATAATTATATATAATTATATATTTATATGTAAATTTATATATTTATAATATATATATAATATATATATATATATAAACACACACACATTTTTTTTTGAGACGGAGTCTTGCTTTATAGCCCAGGCTGTAGTGCAGTGGCAAGATCTCAGATCACAGCATCCTCCACCGCCTGGGTTCAAGTGATTCCCCTGCCTCAGCCTCTTGAGTAGCTGGGACTACAGACATGCACCACCACACCTGGCTAATTTTTTTAAAAAATTTTAGCAGAGATGGGGTTTTACCACATTGGCCAGGATGGTCTTGATTTCTTGATCTCATGATCTGCCTGCCTCACCTCCCAAAGTGCTAGGATTACAGGCGTGAGCCATCATGCCCATCCTGCTTTGTATATATTACATGCTCAACACACAGGACTTGTGGGATTATAAAGATAACTTTACATCAATTACCTATTCTTTCCTTTTATCAGGCACTGTTCCTTTTCCTAAAGTTCCCAGTATCCAGTTCCCAGTACCCTCAAAAATGCCACTTCAAAGAGCTACCAAAGCTGACGAGCCAGTCAGACACAAGTTCAATCACATTTCCACTACTTGATAAGAGCAAACACTTCTACCATGCCAAATTTGTGCCAGACACTATTCTAAATACTTTTATATACTAACTCCTTTAATCCTCACAATAACCTAGAGATAGATACTATTATCATTCCTGCATACAGATGAAGACACTAAGGCACAAAGACAGATGTTTAGCCTCTTGTCCAAAGTCACAAAGCTAGCATATTGGACCTGGGTTCAAACTTCATTTCTAACACTTATTAGCTGTACAGCTTTACCTAACCTTGCTTGCCTCTATGCCTTCATTCAACAAATACATAATGAATGCAGACTCTGTGTTAGGAACTGTTCTCAGCATAGGAAATAAAGTGATGAATGGGACAAAGATACACCTTTTCCATGGTTGGAGACTAATCAAAGCCATAGATAACATGTTATAAACAAAATTATTTTATGTAAGAACAATAAAAATAAAGGTGATATGATAGAGCAGTGAGGGAAAGCCCTTTGTTAAGGTGGTCAAGGAAGTGCAGTGGCACTTCTCTGAGGTCATAGCAAACAACCTGAAAACCAAATGATAAGCCAGCCAACCCATTGGTCAAAGGCCAATATTTCACAATAAGAAGATACTTGGTTGCTAGTGCCATTTTTTAGGGAGAATGCTCATAGGTGAGGGTTAACATGTAATGCAAAGGTTTTTAGGCTTACTGTCCCTTTCCACAAGTCCGCTCACATACCTCTTCCACAGATCTTGTCCTCCAGCTTCTAATCTTCCTGCTCTCAGGCCCTTGTCCAGCCAACCCACGCATGTGGCTAAGTGTATTCTTACCTTGAACCACTTCTTTTTTTACACAAAGTGGAGGACCAATATACGCCATGAAATTCTGTCCATTAGATTGTCTCACTTCACTGTTCCCCTTCACAGGGTAGAACTCTAGAGCATTAGCTGTCCATTCTAGGCTTCCACTCACATACTGAGCGGACCATCTGTTCTTTCCTCCTTCGCTGTTTCCTCCTCTGTCAGCTGGTTATAAGGAATCCTCCATGTGGCCATAAGCGTGTGCTGAGAAAGAGAGCCTAGGGCCAAAGTGAGGGATGGCATAAGGGTCTGGACCCCCGTTGTACACCTTACTTGTGCCTTCTGGCCCTGTTCATGGCCAATTCCAGATGATGATGATAATGATGATGGTGGTGGTGGCCATGATGTGCCTACCCATTCTTAGTAGACCTGAGAGAATCTAGATCATAATAAGCAACACTGGCCACAAAGCTGTTGATGGTACAAAGTCAGATGGTCTGTCCACCCAGGGACTAGTAGCATGCCAAGAGCCACTTTTTGAAAGCTATATAGTTCTCTACTGCAGATGTTATGGCCTTACTCTAGAATCCTAGAGGTCTACATTGTTGTCTTCCTATTGGGGCTTGCTATAAACTCGACATAGAGTCCTTTCCATCATATAGAATTATAATACCATAAGACTTCCCAGGTCTAATGGTCCAAGTGGCAGGGCTGGTTGCACTACAGACTGGATTGGCTATAGAGCTCTTTCCTGGTCTTGATGCTACTCAGAACTGTCAGTATTTCATGTCATATATAAACGGATTGAGGTAGTATTGCCAAAGGTGAAATATTCTGCCCCAGAGCCCAAAAAAGGCTACTAAAAACTGTTCTTATTAGTTAGTGGTGGAACGATGTAATGAAACATTTTTTTCTTTTCTTTAGAGGGAATGTCTCAGCCCAAGTTTCCAAGAGCCATTCTAGCACTGTCTCCTGGGGTCTTTGCCAATGTGTTAAAATTGTGTGTCCAGGGAAAGTGCTCTCATACTGAGTAAATTCTCCATTATCCAACTTTAGATTCTGTCCCTTGGTTCACCACCTTTAGAAGACAGAATAGCTTGGGTAACTATTCTGTAAAATAGACTCTGAGATGGTGATATGCACACAGGATGTTTATTGACATGTGCTCTCAGGAACAGTGCCTGTAAGAAAGTAACAGAAGTGGAATTGAGCATAGGAAGAAGTTGAACTGATGCACTTGCAACAGAAACTTCAGCTGACCCCATGGGGAGGACTGGAACCAGAATGGCTCTTCTGAGCTGCTCTTGAACCCCACAGTTCCCAAATGCAGACTGCCCCTGGACAAAGGACACACCATGAACAAGGCAATTCTCCTCCACTAAGGCAATTCCTGAAGAACGGCCCACACTCCCAGCAGCTGGAGGCATGAAGAGGAAATCAGCATTGGAGAGCCCATTAGGCACAAACCCTTGTAATAAAATGAAAACCTTCCGAAGCCTAAGTTAGCAACTTCACCTTTAGGAGAAAAGCAGGTACTAAGAATTCCAAAGGGCAAATGCCCCAAATTATAAGTTATGAGAGTAAAATATTGGAAAGAAATGTAAATACTTCATGTGTCTCCATAAAATAATGAACTTTCCTTTAAAAAGGTCAATTGCTCAAAGAACAGTGTATCTGTGGCTTCCACAGTACTGCAGCTTTCACAGACAATGCAAGCAGACACGTGCTATTTTGGGCCCTGTTGGACCAAGAACAAAAGCAGAGTTCACAATATGGCTCAACGCGGGTTGTTTATATGTTATCACATGCCCAGTCACTCCTGGCTTTATGTTTTCCTACATACTTTGTGACTGTCCTTACGGAACAGAAGATTTTATGAAAGTAGTTCCCAGAATGGCAACATAAAAAATACTTTGGCATCAGAGAAAGGAGACCTGGGTTTATTCCCAGCTGTCTAACTAGCAATGTAACCTCAGATAAGTCACTTCCCTTCTTTTGGCCTCAATTTGTCTCTAAGATTGGATCAGATATTGAAAATACATGGCTAGCACATACTTCTTATGCTTCTAACTCACTGTAGACATTGGTAATGCGTGAAAGTACTCTCTTCTGCTGAACCTAGATATGAAACTTAGAATCCTTCTCAACAGAACGCTCCAGGAAATCACTACTGACTAATCCATGTTGATAATGCCACATGGAACCTACAGATCACCACGATCTGGAATGAAAGTTCCTTCTCCCATCCACAGGCTATGATTTCATGCTCAGAGCCATGCATGAAGAATCACAAGCCTGGGTAGCTCCAGCAACTCTTGTGTATAGACGCCCTAGGATCCCATGGCAGCAGTCAAACCATGGAGACACTCCGCTGCTGAGGCAGAAGTTCTGGACTGTATTTCCACTTTCTCTAATGCCCTTCACCCTCTCTGCCTCTTGGAGTCCATCCACAGCTTAGGTTCCAGCCCCATCCATCCCTAACCTGACCCACTAAGGAACCTAGGGCACAATAAACAATCACACAGGGTCAGATTATCACCCAAAAGCCAATCTTGAGATGTGTCCTCACGTTAGTGCAAATTAGCTCTGATCTTGCTGTGTCATTAATAGTAATTTTCCTGCACCCTGCACAGGAAGAAAAGCTTTTATTTCCACAAGCATCACAAAGACACACCAACTCCATCTTCCTACCCTCACAATTTCATGAGCGCTACTTTCCTCCCCTCCCAACAAATACACACGAGTAAGAATCTAACTGATCTATTATGAGCAAAATAACAGACCATTGCTGAGACCATTTGAGCTCCCATCATCCCCAAAGCTCTCTTTCCCCTTCTAACACTCCTCCCCTCATACCACCTCTCTTTTCTGGCTTTATGTAGCTCATTCTGCATAATGAGGATTTTTGCAAGACACACACTGTGGTTCTAAAAAGAATCTAGTGTCCTCATTAGGGTCAATCTTTTAAGGCGCTTCAACTATTTTGAAAATGTTAACCCTGTCCTTGTTCCTTGATTCACTAGTAATGCTGCCAGATGCAATGTATCATTCAATAAGTCCAGCCACTTGTCAAAAATAGTAACTGAATTCCCCATATTGCCAATTCAAAGCTTGATCTCCCAAAGCCCAGATACAAAAATACATTAAGTTCCACTGTGTTCAAATTTCATTTGGAGATTATTTGCTGATAGCTGCCAGTTCCCAGGACCCTAAATCCTAAAATGAAGCCAGAGTTAATATCTCATTAGGTAAAAAGTATGACAGAATGTGGACTTTCAGAGACGGGGGTGGGGGGCTCAAAAATCATGTAGTCCAATCTCCTTGTTTTACAAATAGGGAAACTATGCTCAGGAAGGCTAAGTGACTCACTCAGAATCACACAGGTAATTAGTGACATGGCAGAAATTAGAGCCCCTGCCTTATGGGCACCCCCACACACATATACACACATGTCCATCATCTTTTGTTATTCCAGATAGTTACAAGGTACCATCTTTTGGGGAATCTAAGGGACAAATGGAGTCACATTTCTAACACTACCTCTCCTCAAGTGATATGGTTAGGCTTTGTGTCCCCACCCAAATCTCATCTTGAATTATAATCCCCATAATCCCCTGTGTCAAGGAAGAGACCAGATGGGGGTAACTGGATCATGAGGGAGGTTCCCCCATGCTGTTCTCATGACAATGGTGAGTTCTCAGGATATCCGATGGTTTTATAAGGGGCTCTTCCCCTTGGCTTGGCACTTCTCCTTCCTGCTGCCTCATGAAAAAGGTACCTTGCTTCCCCTTCACCTTCAGCCATGGTTATAAGTTTCCTGAGGTCTCCCCAGCCATGCTGAACTGTGAGTCAATTAAACCCCTTTCCTTTATAAATTACCCCGACTCAGGCAGGTCTTTATAGCAGTATGAAAACAGATTAATATAGTAAATATCTGGCAAATATATTAATGTCCTAACCAACAGCCATTCCCATTCCACCCGATTTTCCCTTACCCTAAAAGAAATGAGAGAATTTAGAGAAAAAAAAACACCCTATTTTTTTAAAATACCAATTTTTATCAAGGCCATAGCAATATAGACTTCATCAGAAAGAGATATAGGCTACCAAATTAATGTAGCTCAGAGTACCTATCTATTGAAAGATTTTCTCAGCCCAAAATACTTTCATTTGCTGGCTGTGGTATCTAAAACTCCATGGCAAACCTTTTGGCTTAAAGAAAAGTTTCACAGAATTCTCTTAGGTGACTATTCATTCCTCTTATTCAAGCTCCTAGTATGTTCCAGGCACTGTTATAAGCAAAAAGAATGGGCATAGAGAAAAAGAAAACACAATTCCTTCTCTCATGGAATGTAACTGTTGTGGGGAGAGGCTGACAACACACATGTAAAATCTATTGCATCTCAGATAGGGTCAAGAGCCACGGAGAAAAGTCCAGCAGGGAAATGTGCTGGGAAGGGCTACGAGTCAGTGATCAGGATCCCACTGACAACACGGCAATTTAATATAGACCCAGAGGAGGTGACAGAGCAGGCCACGTGGACACATGGAATAAACATGTTCTAGGCTAGAGGAACAGTAACTGCAAAGCCTTCAAGGCCAAGCAGCAGAGGAAGCAAAAGAAGAAGTGGCAGGAAATGAGATGAGAGAGTTGAATCAGGAAACTTGGGGAGAAAATCATATAGGGCCTTAAAAACCACTGTGAGCTATGAGCCATCCAGTGCCTATAAGAGGCAGGTGACAGGATTTGACTTACATATTAAAGGATCAGCCTACACAATGATAGATTACTTCACATTCATGAGGAGGTCTAGAAAAAAAAACAGGCAGGTAATAGCAAATGTCAGCAAGGATGCGGAAAAATTTGAACCCTCATGCATTGCTGGTGAGAATGCAAAATGGTGCAGTCACTTTAGAAAATAATATGGCAGGTCCTCAGAAAGTTAGACAATCATTACTACGTGACTCATCAATTTCACTTCCAGGTATACACCCAAGAGAAATGAAAACATATGCCCAGGCAAAAACTTGTACACAAATGTTCATAGCAGCATTATTCATAATAGCCAATAAATGGAAATAACCCAAATGCTTATCAGCTGATAAACGGATAAATAAAATGTAACATATCTATACTTTAGAATCTTGTTAGAAAATTTAAAGAAATGAAATACTGATACATGCTATTACATGAATAAACATTGAAAACATTATGCTAAGTGAAAGAAGCCAGTTACAAGGGATAAAATTTTTTTTTTTTTGAACAGAATCTGGTTCTTGTTCTCTTGTTGCTTACATTGGAGTGCAGTGGCGTGATCTTGACTCACTGCAACCTCGGCCTCCTGGGTTCAAACAATTCTCCTGCCTCAGCCTCCCCAGTAGCTGGGATTACAGGTGCGCACCACCACACCCAGCTGATTTTTTATATTCTTGGTAGAGACATGGTTTCACCATGTTGGCCAGCTGGTCTTTAACTCCTGATCTCAAGTGATCCACCTGCCTTGGCTTCCCAAAGTGCTGGATTACAGGCGTGAGCCACCATGCACGGCCTCACAAGAGATAAATATTACAAGATTTCATTCATATAAAATGTCCAAAATAAGCACATTCATAGAAACAGAAAGTAGATTAGCAGTTGCCTAGGACTAAGGGGGCAGGGAAGGTTAGGGAGAAATAAGACATGACTGCCAATGGTAATGGGGTTTCTTTTTGGAAGTGACGAAAATGTCCTAAAATTTATTGTGGCGACAGTTGCACAACTCTATAAATATATTAAAAATGAGAGAATTGAACACTTTACATGTGGTATGTGAATGCTATCTCAATTGTTGTTTTTTCAAATCAGTCTATCATTCAGGCTGTTTTGGTAAAATTATAAAGTGTCAAGGGCAGAAGCACGGAAACCAGTTAGGAGGCCGTGGCAAAAACGAAGTGTGAGGTGATGGGAGCTGGGACCAAAAAGTGAGTGGTGAAGGTGAAAAGAAACATTGAGTTTCGTGTGTCAACATCTTTTCTTTTTCGGAAACTGAATATAAGAATACGAGTTAGAGGTAAATATCAGGTTTGAGGTCTGAGCAATTAATAGGGAAATTTCCCATGTATTGTGAAAAAGGCATTGCTGGCTGGGTTCAGTGGCCCACATTTGTAATCCCAGCCCTTTGGGAGGCTGAAGTAGGAAGACTGCTTGAGCCCAGGAGTACAAGACCACCCTGGGCAACACAGAGAAACCCTGCCTCTGCAAAAAATAAAAAAAAATTAGCCAGACGGGGTGGCATGTGCCTGTAGTCCTAGCTACTCAGGAGGCTGAGGTTGGAAGATCACTGAACCCAGGAGTTTGAAGTTGCAATGAACTATAATCAAGCCACTGCACTGCAGCCTGAATGACAGAGCAAGACCCTGTCTCTGAAAGAATACATATAAAATAGAAAAAGGACATTGCTGGAAGAAAAAATTACTGAGGGGACAGGAGACCTGGAGTTTCATTTTGGCTATGTTAATCTGAAGACCCTATTCGTCATCTAAGTGGAATTGTCAAGCAGTCACCTCAATCTGGAATTTGAGGGAGAGACGAAAACTGAAAGATAAGTATAGGTATGATCAGTATGTAGGTATTTTGAACCTGAGAAAGATACCACAGTCACCTACCAAGTGGGAGTAGATATAAAATGTAAGAATTCCAAGGACTGAGTCTTGGAACGTGGTAACATTTAGGTGTTTGGGAAATGAAAAGAAGCCATTAAAGGAGGTGCAAAAAGAGTGGCTGTTGAGATGGAAGGAAAATGCCTAAGTATAGAGTCTTAGTGCCAAAGAACAAAAATGTTTCAATGATGAGGAAGTAATCATTTGTGTCAAGTACTTCTGATAAGTGGGATGAGGACCGAGAATACTCCGATGAGCTTAGTAGTCTGGAGATCACTGTGTGACCTTCACAGTATTCGTCTCAGCGGAGTGTTGGGGGCAGAACACTGATTGGAGTGACTTCAAGAGAATGAAAGGAGAGAGATTGGAGAAAAACATAAAGACAATTTGTTCAACTCGTTTCCCTGTAAAGAAGATCTGAGAAATAGAGTGGCAGCTGGAAGAGGTGTGTGTCAGGAGAGGTTCTTTTTCTTTGAGATGTGAAAAATCACAGCATGTTTGTATGCTAATGGGAAATATCTAGGAAACAAATAAACAGGGAGATTAATGATGCCAGAAAGAAGGAAACAGCCCGGGAACCAAATCTTGAGTAGAGAGAAGAGCTGAGGTCTGGTGGCCAGTAGGAGGGGCTGGCCTTAGGCACATGGAAAGCCCATTATAGCCACAAGTGGCCAATGGGCACAACAGCACAGATTCAGGTAGGTGTGGAAATTGGAACACATAGACATCTGTTGATTACTTCTGTGTGAAGCAGGAAGCAAAATCATTCGCTGAGAGTGAAGAGCAGAAGAAGAGGGAAAGGGATACTAGAATCTCGAGGAGAGGGAAGTAAAATTGTCCTTAGTAAAGGAAGGGAAAGACGAGGCCAGGCAGCTCTGGCAGCCCTTGTGGTTATTAACTAAGGTGTAATGGTTCAGCATACACGCTTTATTCAGCCACATTGAACTGCACAGGAACAAGCAGTGAGTGGAATTTAATCCAGGATGGGGTTTTCCAGAGGAAAATAATGAAGAGAGAGAGGGTGAACTAGTTGATGGGATGCAATAAAGTGAAGATAATGATGGTACAAGGAGTCTAGGCTAGGTAGAGAGAACCAAGAACCTTGAGGAGAGGAGGGACAGTGGAAAGACGGTAGGAAAGTGTGGGTCCCAGTGGGGAAGAAATGTAAAGAGCTTGAGGAGGGAGGAGTATATCACGCCATTATCAGCTATGACCACCTCTGCCTGAATTCATTTACAGGCATTTGTTAAATTGAATTAAATTTTTTTTAGAGACAGGCTCTCATTATGTTTTCCAGGCTGGTCTCAAATCCCTGGGCTCAAGTGATCCTCTTGCCTCAGCCTCCTAAGTGGTGCATGCCACTGCAAAAACTGGATTAAATTGTAATGGATTAATACTGCCAGCAAAGTGACATGGTATGCTAGTTTCCTGCCACTGCCATAGCTGGGTGGTTTAAACAACAGAAACGTATTGTTTGAGTTCTGGAGGCTAAAAGTCTGGAATGAAAATGTTGACAGAGTTGATTCCTTGTGAACATTTTAAGAGAGAATCTATTCCAGGGCTCCCTCCTAGCTTCTGGTAGCCTCAGACATCTTGACTTGCGAGTGGCATTCTCCTTGTGTCTTCACAGTCTTCCCTCTGTGCGTGTTTGTTTCTGTGCTCAAATTTCTCCTTTTTATAAGAACAGCAGTCATTACAGGTTAAGACCCACCCTAATAACCTCATTTTAACTTGATTAACTCTGTAAAGGCCCTATATCTAAATAAGATCACATTCTGAGGTGCTGGGAGCTTAGGTCTTCAGCATGTCTGTTTTGAGGTTCATGGTTCAACCCATAACACAGAGCATCATAAGTTATAAATGCTGAGAAAATGCACAGAAGATTATACTACGATAACTTAAATTGAGAGTGATCAAACTGAACTTACAAAAATTCCTTCAGTTGAGAAAGGTGATGTTCATTGGAAAGGTCTCCAATCAGTCATTACCTTTCACCTCTACTTGAAGGCAATTAGTAGGTAGGGGTGTAAGACTGAGAAGTGAGGGGAAGCTAGTAAAGTTACTTGCATAGTGGTCCAGACAGAAGCCCTGGGGGAAAGCCACTTAAAGGCTTTTAGCCAGGTTCTCCCAGGCAGGAACCAAAACACTTCTCCACCAGGGCCTGAAACCCCTGTACTTGGTACCATATCTATGAAGGAAGCTGGTCATACCAATAGGATGGTTTCCTGAAGCTGGGAGAATTCCAGCCCTACTGTTTCATGACCAATAGAGCTGGAACTCTCCTAGCTTTAGGAAACATGATGGCAACCACTGGTCCATAGCAAACCATGCAAGCCTTCAACACAAGACACTTCTCTCTCACACCCAAAGCACCTGGCAAACCAAATGCATTCTACGACATAAGCAATAGGTCCCTAAAGACCTTTTGAAAATGTGTGGGAAGTGGATGCCAATGCCTGGAGCCTCACTTGAGAAGCTTTTTGCATTTTGCTAGGAGATGTATCAAAATAAGGATCAAAGTGTGAAAAGTTGGGGAAGCTGACTTCTAGAAGAATGATTTTCAAACTGCAACCAGTAAGACTCATTGATTGGCTGCCATTTGACCTGATGGAAACTGATCCTGGCTTAATTCATAGACATGAGGACTACGAAGTGGGCAGTTAGGTCACTAAATTTCAGTCTTCATAAGTTCGAGTTAGCACATTACTAGTTTATTGAGCACACAAATTCATTGTTCTGCTAACAATTCTGATTCCTACACAATGCTTGGCAACATTGCCAGTTGCAACACAAGTTCACACACAAACAGCTGGAATCTCCAACTCTCAGGATGAATCCTTTGCTGTCAGCATATTATCAGTGTTATCTTGGGTGGGTTGGTTGTGGTTTTTAAATTGCTGCTGTTCTTGCTTTTCAATTACACATTACTGTGGTTTAGTTACATCATTATTAATTTAGTTTGTTGTCATTGTTTGGGGAACCCTGCTGTGTGAATGGGCATATTGGCACCAGCAGTATTTTTGGCCTATTATTACCCAATAACTTAACTGCAAGACATGTATATGTTGTGGTTTAAATATGCATTATCCAGGCCATTATTCCAAAGCAAATTTTGTAAACATTTATAATATAAACCTATTGTGTAAACATATATGCTATATATTCATATTCCCTGCAAGTTTGTACAATGACATTTTATTGGTGATAAATTTGTGTTCTTTATATAACTCCCAACATATTATCAAGTTAGTAGTATAATAAAATTACTAGATTATTTTTATAGGTATAGGTCATTGTTTTATATGTATGTGGCTCTAGTCGTTTCTTATAAAATAAATAGTAGGTTGTCAGCAACAGAGCAGGTACATTTTCTCCTTTTGTTCCCCAGATTATGAAAGGCTACACCTTACTTTTCTAGGTTTGTTCCCTGCAGGGATTGGTAGCTCAGGAATCTGAGAATCAGAATCTTTGGCACTTGTGTTAGATGACAGCTTAACAAAAGTTGTTGGGATAGGGATGTACAATATAAAGTGAAGCAGTTAAGACCAAGGGACAGGTCAGATCCTGAACACAAGTGCAGGTGACATGACTACAAAAACCTTTTCAGCCTCTTTGAGTTTTAACATCCTCATCTAGACACTGAAGAAATGTATCTATTTCACAAGGTTGCTACCATATTAAATGAGACAGAACATGTAAAATTCTCAGCACAAAGAGTGCTGAGAATCACTTTGGCCCATCGCTTTGGCCCATTCTTCATTGGCTAAGGCAAATCATGTCACCGCTTGTGAGTTTAACAAGGTGGAAATGTATAACTGCCCTGCAGAAAAGGGACCATAAGAAAAATGGAACATTTGGTGAGCAGTAATACTATCAACATTGCTATTACTAATCCAAAGATAAAATGAGGCAGGCAACTCACCAAATGGTTCATCTGAGGTTTACTCATGAATGGAAAGGTATAATACTTGAGGTTGCTGACTGAAGGTGTAATCTTTAGCCCATTTTTTTAGTATAGTGGCTGACTAGTAGAGTCAAAAACTCCTGTCAATGCAATCTAAGCTGCATTTAAGAATAATCTCTAAGTAGGTCCCACACTCAAGGTAACTGCCCATGTTTCTCTTATATACAAATTCCAGTAGGAGACAGCTCCATCCACCATTGCACAGGTGCTCAGAGAGGCGAGTCCAGGTCGCCCTCATTGCTGTGACTTCATTTTCAGCCAGATTCTCCCCATGCTAAAGCTGCTCCAACATCTTAACAAAGGCAATATGCTCCGCAGCACCCATCCCTCCCTGCTCTTCCCAGCCCCCTTTCTTTCTAGCCTTGCTCCCTGAAGGACCAGGTCTTGCTAAACCACGGTGGTTCCTAAGGAATAAGTAACTAAATGATTCTTGGGGAAGACATTTTAATAGTCTACACAATTTCCTGAGAGCTAAACTGACATGGCAGAATATGTCCCCTCTCAAGGGTTTTATTGTTACATTCACCGAGGACCTACAATGAACCGGGAGCTAGACACTGAGGAGAGAAAGCATACTTTTCCGTAATTCACAGTTGAAAGGCAGTGGCCGGTAACTCAGGAGGATGTGTGAATGGAAAAGCTGAAGGAGCCTACACTGATCCAGGGAACAGACTCATATCTAGTGAAAATCAAAACGCGAGCTAACCTAAACACAGAAATACCATTCCACCCAGCAATCACATTACTGGGTACATTCCCAAAGGAATATAAATCATTCTGTCATAAAGCCACATGCACACATATGTTCACTAAAGCACTACTCATAATAACAAAGACATGGAATCAATCTAAATGACCATCAATGGTAGACTGGATAAAGAAAATCTGGTACATATACACTGTGGAATACTATTTGACCATAAAAAGGAACACGATCATGTCATTTGCAGGAACACAAATGGAGCTGGAGGCCATTATCTTTAGTAAATTAACGCAAGAACAGAAAAACCAAATACCACCTGTTCTCACTTACAAGTGGGAGCTAAAAGGTGAGAACATACAGACAGAGGGTAAGAACACACACTGGGGCCTATCAGAGGGTAAAGGTTGAGAGAAGAGAGAGGATTAGGAAAAGTAATGAATGGGTACTAGGCTTAAAAACTGGCAGGTAAAATGATCTGTACAACAAAGCCCCGTGACATGGATTTATCTATATAACAAACCTTCACATATACCCCTCAACTTAAAATAGAAGTTGAATTATAAATAAATAAATAAGCAAAATAATGATGCCCAGTGAGATAAAACACATGTAGGTGATAAGTGAAGCTCTGATCTCCTGCCTCTATGTACGAACTTCCCCAAACTTCAGCCATTTTCATGCTACCTTCAGAAATCATGCCATAGTTATGTGCCACCTGCTGTATTATTTATTTAATCTTTTTAATATTGAATAACTCTTTTTAAACTGAACTTAAACTCAACCTTTTCCTAAGCAATAATAGCTGTAAACTCACGGGTTTGATGTGCTAATTATCTTTCTGTTATACATTTTAATAACTATTAAAATATTTTAAAATATGTTTCTATACCCCTAAGGTCACTGATGTCCCACCAGTGATGCCCATATTGAGCTCAAGATGGTAAATTCTGCCACCTGCTACCTCCATAGAGTGTGGTTCACCTGCGTCATTGTAAGGATGCTAATTCCTTTGTCATTTCTCCCCTTCGCCCTTTATCCATAACCCACACTCAAACCAGGGTCTGATTTTACTGAAAGCAACTTCAGGAAATAATTTAACAACTCTGCGTTCGTATTTCTTTTTTGGATGTTTAGCTCATCTGAACATCCACACTTATGAGAGGAGACGTTCTACGTTTTTAGTCCCTTGTCACAAAATTGATACCAGGAATTCACTTTTCCAGCCTCTCTTTCAGCTAGGGCACAGTCATTTAATCCAGACTCTGTTCATCTGATGATCCCACATGAGACTGAATTCAATTGTTGGTTACACACAGAAGAGCCACCTGGAGTTCATCTATAGAAGACAGTAGATATATTCAGTCCATTTCCCCATCAAGTTCACAATCCGGTGTTGTCCAAATGGGTGTCTTTAGGCAATTGCAATGTGGTGAGATAAATATTCTAATTAGAGCACACACAGAGCACCCCATGCAGAGGTTTGCAGGGAAAGTATTAGGGTAGTCATGCTTGAGTTGATTCATGACGAAAAGAGATTCCCAAGCAGATAAAAAAGTAGGTAGCTCAATAATTATTAACTATTATTATAATCATCATTCCTGCCAGATTAGAGTCAGACAGATCTGGATTCAAGTCATAGACCCATTAGGAAGGTCAGTTTGCTCACCTATAATCTTGCTCCATTGGATCTGCAAGGAATAAATAAGATGATTTAAGTAAACCACATAGCAAAGTATTTGGCACAAAGTTCATTACAAAAGCTATTTCTCTTCCCACCTCTATTTTTTATTAGAATGCCCTCTCTACTTCCATTCTAGAAAAATCCAATTTTGAACTTTGGATTGCATTCTTGGAAAAATTATAAAATTTTACTTGAAACACTGCTTTTTCTGTGAAGACACAATCTTCCCTCCTTCAAACTTCTATTTAAGGTGATCTTGACCTCTCTTGTACTTACTCATTCCCTTCCCTTGTCACTTCATAATGCCTGGCTCATAGATGGTCCCTGTTTGCTGAACTGAATTAAATTGCCCCCATTCTCTTCTTTGTTGCCTAGTCTTAACGCCTGCTCTTCTACTTTTTTTTTAATTCTTGCGATCTGCTTAGCTAACGTTAGGACCACTATAAGACTTAGACTTTAAAATAAAAAAAAAACTTGTCTAACTCTCTGGGCAATTAAACTACCATTATGTCTCTGATCTTGAGATTCTAGTTATGCCTTCACCATTGGCCAGTTCCTTTCTAAACTTTCCTTCCTTCCTTTACATGATATGTATTTTCTCAGCCCCTTATGTGCCTATATGTGGTCACAGGCACTTGGCATACATTAATGAGTAGGACACACCTCATCCCCAGTCCTTGCTCTCAAAGCACTTACCTTCCAATCTAGGAGACAGTCAATAAGCAAATGACACCAACAGTGACAACTGTAGTGATGCCACAAAGGAAAAATACAGACAGTCTTGTCCTAGGCCCAGACCATTGCTTGTCTTGCCTCACCTAACCTCTCCTGCTGCCTTTTCATCCTCTACATCCTTACCCTAATTTCTGTATGTCCAGATTCTCATCCCTTAAGTCCTAGTTCCAATGCCATCTTATCATGAAGTTAAGAGAGTTTGGAGAAAGAATTGTATGCAGTGAGAAGCCTACAGATAGATTTTTACATACATCTTCTCACCCTTGCTATAAGCTCCTGAGAGCATGGCCTCAAATACTACATGGTAATGGTTACAATGCCGCCTAACACAAAGCCAGGAAAGGAAGTAATCAGTAACTCCTCATGAAATGAACAAAGGATGCTCTTCCTTGTTCTGACAGACTGCATTTGAAGAGCTCTGGCTACACAGAGAGAGGCGTCATCCACACTCCTCGTAGGAAATCCTGTTGTTTCTACCACCATTCAGGCATATAACCTTACCCCAAAGGTAAGGACGCACTCACCAGACAGCAACGCCAAGAACTTAGAACACTCTGCATCATGATCCCCATGGTAACTAAGCCTGTGCACAAAGGAATCAGCCATAAGAGTATCTTAATCCAGAAAGGCTGTTTTTTCTCCTATTGATAATTCTGTTACTATGGCCATAATAAATGGTTACCTGAATCACACAATGCTGATTGATATCCTAAATTTCTAAACTCATTATTCTATCATATATTTACCATGAATGTAAAGTATGATTTACCAACAGAATATCTGAGGTTGTTGATGGGAGCCCTGGATGAGGTCAACACTTACTACTGTTGGTAAACAAGCAGAAAATAACAGAGCATTGGCCAGGGAGGTACACACCCTTATTCCCGTGTTCTCACAAAACTTGCTACTTTCCACCATATATTTGGTTTTTATCTTAGGTGCCATGCATAAACAATGCATTGTGCACTGCTGTGAGGAGTGGAGAATATACATGCTTCTGTTTGTTTGGGAAATGTAAGAGCCGTGGGGCTTTAATTACCCTGAGCTGGTAGAGATCAATTAGAAAAACAAACATATTAGTAAAATGCCAAGAGTTCTTGTGCTGTCAGAGAATTGTAACTTGAAATCATAGCACCCTAGAGCTTTAGAGCTGAAAGAAATGGCAGAGATCAAGAAGGCCAAGCCCTTCATTTTGCACACAGGAAAGCTGAGCCCCAAAGAGGCAAAATAGCATGCAGAGTGGTTAAGAGCTTGTGTTCTGCTCTCAGACAGACTTGCTCAAATGTCAGGTTCATGATGTACCAAACGACCTTGGCAAGTCACTCAACTTTTTTTGACCTCAGTGTCCTCATCTGAAAAATGGGGACAACGACAGACTGTAAGGATTAAGTGAGCTAATGGATATTAGGTTATTAGCACAGTACCTGAGCTACTAAACAATCAATAGTGCTTTTACCATTATGGTAAAATAGTCATATGGATTATTAGTGACATTACTTTTGCTTAAATGAATACTCCCTTACACATACCTGCGTTTATTTTTATAGAAGATAAAATATATGTCTTGTCCCAATAATCATATGGTCCAAATTAGTTTCCAAATCAAGTTTTACATTAATTCTACTTTTTCAAGTATTTGTTGAATCTTCTAGGAATCACATACTCTCCAACGTCACAGCTCTGGAAATGTAGTTAGTTCACTTAGCATAAATATATTCTTGTCCTAAATGGGTAGTCACTCAAGAACTATTAGTGACTTACCAAGATGTTTTACTTTGGAGAGTGCAGAATCTCTTAGGATATTTGACTAGAATTCTTTTGCCCTTCCCAAAAGCCCCAAATTAACAAAATACAGTGCTTTTTGTGGCTTGATCTAAATTGATAATTTATAATCCATGACTCAGAAAAAGATGACTTCAGAGCATGACATGCAAATGCAGAATTCATGGCTGTTTGTTGAAAATCTAAGCCCTTTTTCCTTGACTGCATTTACTATAATTAGAAGATTGGCTGTTCTCACAAGGGGTTGCAAACACACCATTGGCGATGTCATATGTGAGATGCCAGAGAAAAGATTAATACTTTTCTGCTGAGTGGCTGGAAGCTGTTGGTCCCCAACGCAGCTTGGTGTCTAAATAAAATGAGATTCCAGAAAAGGGAAACACCAGGAATTTGAATGATGAATCATACTAAAGAAAAAAGAAGGCTCTACTCATGCCACATTCTCCATGGGGTGGTAGGTGATAAGAACGGAAGGACCATTTGACCATCTAGCCTGGAATATGAGGGTGTTTTCAGGGGCAGATTCAAGTTTTGTGGGGCCCAAAGTTTACATAATCGGTGGGGTTGGGGGCTCTTTAAGTTTAAAAAATACAAAATCGTAAATAAATATGAATGAGGCCCCTCCCAAGGTCTTAGAAAAGGCCCTGGCAAGTGAGGATCCTTGAAGCTTTTTTAAAATTCTTTTGAGATAGAGTTTTGCTCTTGTTGCCCAGGTTGGTGTGCAATGGCACCATCTTGGCTCACTGCAACCTCTGCCTCCCAGGTTCAAGCAAGTGTCCTGCCTCAGCTTCCCGAGTAGCTGGGATTACAGGCGACTGCCACCATGCCTGGCTAATTTTTTTTATTTTTAGTAGAGATGGGGTTTCACTATGTTGGCCAGGCTGGTCTCAAACTCCTGACATCAGATGATCTACCTGTCTTGACCTCCCAAAATGCCGAGATTGCAGACATGAGCTACCGTGCCTACCCAGGGTCCCTGAAGCTTAAACTTAATAACTGCATGATGAATTCACTCTTTGATGCTTGATAGTTTATAGGCCATTTTCACATAGGTCAAATTTAACAGATTAACTAAGAGCCTAAGTGGAATCCTGGTTTGACCTGGGGGAACTCTTTACAGCTGTATCACCTTAGGCAAGTGTCATAATGTCTCTGATCCTTAGTTTCCCCAACTATAAAAGAGAAAAAAAATAAACTCTCCCTTACCTAGTCATACACTTTTCTTAAAAATCCATGTAATGCACTTTAAAAGGTGCCCAGCATATGGCAAGAGCTCAAGAAATAGTATTGCTTTTACTATTTCCTATACTATCTCATTCAATCCACATCTTAACCCTGTGAATATTTGTTCAGAAAATAATGTATTTCCTCTTCGGGGTCAACTCTTGATTATGTGGGAATTATGAATCGTTGGGTCCATGACTATTGTTTCTCTTTTCTAATGCCTACCTTGACTTCTTGTCCATTTTACCCCAGATTGAGCAGAGTACAGGACAAAAATTGAAATTCAAATCAGTTAATCACCAACAGCCCTGGAAGAAGGAAAATATATTAGTGGTCCAACCACTTACTCAACTTCCTCCAGACCCGCTGTTCTGTGTCAGTTGTTGCCCCACGTAATGGCCATGACCATGGGCAGTGAAGACCATGAGGGCAGGGGTGTAAGATGCCAGTCCTGGACTAGCCACTAACTCTTGAGAACAGACACTTCACCTGCTTCCACTTGCACGGATCGGCCTCTGCCGAGCTGCAGCTACGCCAGCACTTCTGTGAAGCCCATTTTCAGTCGGGGCATGAATGAGGCCAAGCGAAAAGTGCATGAGCTCTACCGTGCCTGGCATCAGGAGGTGCCGCACCCGGTGCACTCAGTCCAGCTGCACATCACTGTGAAACAGGGACGGGATAAAGTCCGAGAAATGTTTATGAGGAATGCCCACATCATGGACCCCAGGGTGGTTGATCTTCTGGTCATTAAGGGGAAGATGGAACTGGAAGAAACTATTAAAATATGGAAGCAGCAGACACATATTATGAAACAGAAGAGCCAAGGCCAAAAGATTTCCTATCCAAGTTCTATGTTGGCCATGACCATGAAGTCACTCAGTGGAAACGTGCATGCTGATATTATTTTAGAGAACAAATAAACTCACTATACAATGATCAAAAAAAAAAAAAGAAGAAGAAGAAGATGGAATATATGTTTCAGGGCTTGCTTGGCTCTGTTCTTTCTCCTGAAAATTTAGATGATGCCTTTGATTTTATAAAGAAGAGGGTCTTTTTTTTTTTTTTTTTTTTTTTTAAGGTAGAGTCTCACTCTGACACCCAGGCCAGAGTGCAGTGGCGCAATCTTGGCTCACTGCAATCTCCACCTCCCATATTGAAGCGATTCTCCTGCCTCAGCCTCCCGAGTAGCTGGAACTACTACACAAGCCGCCACACCTGGCTAATTTTTGTATTTTTAGTAGAGATGGGGTTTCACCATATTGGTCAGGTTGGTCTTGAACTCCTGACCTTGTCGTCTACTGCCTCAGTCTCCCAAAGTGCTGGGATCACAGGGCCTGGCCAGAAGGGGGTCATTTTTTTTCATGGAGAAGAACAGCCGTACTTCCTGGGAGAGAGAACCTTACAGTCCTGACTGCAGGCAGGGACAAGCTTCAGCTCTGACATCAAATAGCAGGGACTGGAATTCAGGTTTCACTACTCACTACCAGCAAATTCTTTTTGGAAGATACTACTGGCACCTGCCTCGCAGGGTTATTGTGACGATCAAATAAAATATGCATGTAAAGCACATAGTATAGAGCACGGGATGTTATATATGTTTAATTCCTGCTAGGAATTGATTATGATGATAATTAAAGAAGTTATTGTAATTACACAAAATTATTTCAATTACTGAATATTATAAAAATAAAAATTCTTATTTCCTAAAGCTATGAAAGTCCTGAGATTATAAAAATATACTGTCATCACCTTTTAACAACTGTCAGACAGCAATTTCAACCAAACTTTGAAACAAGAGTGTAACAGACAGTCAAGGAAGACGCCCCAAAGAAACCCAAAGTATTCAATTGTTTCTTATAGTAAAAAGGGTTGGAATATATTTAAAGGAGTGAAACGCCTTCAGAGGGCAGAAAGGTTTCGTCTTACCCACCAAGATGAGTTCTGGCCACCTGGGACTCCCTCATAGGGAGAATGGTGAGGCTACATCCAGGCATAGCAAGAAGTGCTGTGATCTATTAGTAACACCTGCCACAGACATGCGGCACAGGGTCTATTGACATTTACTATATATGTCTGCTATCTCTGGATTCTCTTCTCCTGGAACTAGATCATTTTTCCAGGCTCTGCCACTAGATAAGGTACAAGATCATTATTTTAGGTAACCAATGACCTCAATCTTCAGCAGCTAGAAAATACTACTATTTATGCAAGTGTAGATAAATACGTACTCATAATAAGTCTACCAAGAAACTGCCCACAAGTGAAAGGGAACCTGTAAGTTATGTCTTGTTTATCTTTCTATTGCTTTATTATATGCTATTTCCACTCTCTAATTCTGTTTAACCTCTGCAGTTCTCAGAAGTCAAAATCTTTGTGTTAATTCTCTGTTGAGACAGGGGAAAAAAAAAACCTGCTGATTTCTCACATAATATTTCAAAACAGATCCTGTTTATACTACTTATGAATTACATACCTAGCACTTGGAACTAGTTTTGGTATAGCATACGTGCTCAATAAGTACTTTTAATGAATTAATCGGATGTATTTTATGTCATCTCCCTCTTAGGATGTGAGCTTCTGTAAGACAAATATGGTGTATTACTCATTATTTGCTCCTTTGCCCTCATTCCCTAAAGTGATTGGCACAGTATCCAGTACATGGTAAGGGCTCTATAAATATTTGTTAAATGAATGAAGTATTAATGACAGTACTGCCAACTTTCATGGTCTCAAATTTCTTCTGCTATCTGTTAAGGCCTCTTGCTACATAAATCTTTCAAATCAGTGCATTACAGAATTTGAGAATATTTCACTTGAAGAGCTCACCAGAGAATATTTCCCATAAAAAGAACAGCCCCCTATATTACCTTATGACTCACTAATTTCATAAGAAGTGCTGTTTGCTAAATTCCTCCAACCTGCTTTTGCCTGGTTTTGCACTTTCTCTGCTATCTGCTTTGCTCCCAAAACAGCCCCTTATACATTGGGAACCACAGGAAACCATCAATGAACCAAGATTTCTTCCTCATGAAACACTTTTCTGCTAAAGCAAAATCTTTCTTCTCTATTGTCCCACTGTAGCAAATCTCTCCCAAACTTCCACAGTGCCCTTTTTGTCTTTAAGGAATTTCCATTTGCCACGTTCAGTAAACACCTTTAGTGATCAATGACTCGGCACCTGACTTTTAACACTCAGTCAAGACGTGCTGTGTTTCCATCATGTGATGGTTAAATTTAATTCAAAACAAAGAGATTTCTTCACACTCTTATTCCATTTTGCTTCAGCTTCCAAGGCAATTTGTGTTTGTACAGAAACCAAGTGTGCTCTCCGCAGGCAGATGGAGATTGGCGTTTATTCAACAGGTGCCTGCCTACTACCTACCTACCTACCTGCTCATCTTTCTAGTCTTAATCTGTTTTCCTTCCACATGAACACTTTTTCTTTAGTTGAATTTTTTATCTTATTTTACTGCATTTATCTTTGTAAGCCACCTTGAATCTGTTTGGAATAAGGTGGTATTACAATTCAATGAATATAAAAATAAATTGACATGCAAGCCTAGACATAGCTCCCGCCCCCCCGATGCTTAGAGTCTTCCTAGAAAAATAAAACTTACTTACTTGAGGATATATGCAAGGGAGTGACTGGCAGACAGCAGCAGGAAGGTAGACAACAGGTTCCTATAGAAAGCTACGTCTCAAGGGACGTTACAAATTATCCAGCGGAGATTCTGTGTCCTATGCGGAGTCACCAGAGTACTTAGTGGCAGAATCAAAACAAGTCCTCATCTTCTAACTCTAAACCTTATGCCTGCTTCATTCCCTCAGCCTCTCACCCCTTGCCTAATAGTAAGGCAAATGTATGTAATAGTCCATTTAGGAAGATCCCTCAACAGATATGAAATAATTTGTCATCATTGAGCAAATGCCAATGTCCTCTAAGGGTCACCCAAGCAAACATCTGCTCTTAATACTTGAGATACCAATTCAATTAGCTGAAAGACTCTATCTTGATTGTGAATCAATTAAATTTAATTTTTAAAAATACTCATCTCTGGCTTGGCACAATAGCTCATACGTATAATCCCAGCACTTCGAGGGCCAAGACAGGCAGATTATTGGAGGTCAGAAGTTTGAGAGCTACCTGACCAACACGGTGAAACCCCCGTTACTAATATAAATACAAAAATTGGCCAGGCGTGGTGATCAGTGTCTGTAATCCCAGCTACTCAGGAGGCTGAGGCAGGAGAATCCCTTGAACCCAGGAGGTGAAGGTTGCAGTGAGCTGAGATCGTACCATTGCACTCCAACCTGGGTTGCAAGAGTGAGATTCTCAAAAAAAAAAAAAAAAAAAAAAGAAAGAAAAGAAAAATACTCACCTCTCTCCAAGAAATATTTGAAGCAGCTTATGGAAGGAAATGAAAAAATTAATTAAATTGGAACTAAAAATGTGATGCAGCCTGGAAAACATAAGTACTTTGATGGTAAGTGACAATAGCTATTATCTTTGTGCCTTAAACCTAGCTCTGAGCTTCCTGGAAATCCAATCAAAAAGGGAAACACAATTAGTTGCACGATTCTGTCTGGCTGAGGAACAGAATCACATCTTTTCAGGAGAAAGAATTATTCTTATGTCAAATTCTGAGATAATTTTCTCATAAGAAACAATATATGAGGGATGTAACAAATAATATTTTCAATAATAATCCTAAGCTAAAACCACAAAATCTAGAAAGCATTTTCAATTATAACAAAGATCAATACTTTGTCTTAAATTATATGAAGATTATTCTGTGAGGGACCCAGCAATCAACTTGATCAATTTTAAAAAATAGGTAATCTAGAGAAATGAGATTACATGAGCCTTAAATTATCTTCTCTCAATTTTTCCCTTTCAGGTATTTGACAGGTTGTAGCTATTACACAGTTTCAAGACCTTGCTCTCTAGCAAGAACACAGAGGGCAGTTATGCTGAAAACTGCCGAGTGCAGAGTTGAAACTTTGACAACATATAAGCAGATATTAAATTTGACATCGCCTCATGCAAACTATTAAAGCCTTCCTGACTGAGTGGAAGGCCTCCACTTAGAGACGGGCTAAACTTCCTAGTCAGGAGGAAAATTTAACAGCCTCAAGTTACCTTACTGAGAGTCTACTTGATTATCTCATCTGTAAAAAGGGAATGAAGTTACTCAGCTCACAAAGTGGTCAGTGGAGAGTGATTGTGATAACATGCGAGCACACTTGGCCCCTCGTTAATTCTCAATAACGTGTTTGCTGCGTGTATGTGTAAGTGAATAAGTTCCCATTGGTACTATAGATCCCCACTGAATGTTGAACATTCATCATGCTAAATGACCTCACAAAACCAGCTGTTAAAGGACTTCTATGTTCTTTCCCTTATAACCTGTGATTGTATCACATTTCCCATTATGTAGTGCAGGGGTCAGCAAACTACAGCCCTTGCGCCAAATCCAGAATGATGCCTATTTTTGTAAATAAAGTTTTATTGGAGTACAGCCACGTTCATTCACTTACACATTGCCTATAGCCGTGTTCCTAATATAACAGCAAAGTTGAATAGTTACAACAGAGCCAACATGGCCTGCAAATCCTAAAATATTTATGAACTAGCCCTTGATAGAAAATGTTTGCTGATCATAGAGCACATGTCCTCTTAGATGGCATAGACACCATTTCAACTCAGTCCATCCCAAACTAAGACTTCCATCTGCTCGTGTGTGTACAAGCACACACATGCACACACAGACCACCTGACCTCCACCTTTCCCTTCTGAACGCTACTGTCAATCCAGGTCCCTGCCGTTAACGCTGTCATCTTCTGAATCCAGTTGTTATCAAATCCTCCCATCTTCTTTTCCTTTAAAAACTCTCCCAGCCTTTCTATTCCACTCTCACTATAGCCCAGACTGTAATTCGTTTCCCTGATTCTACTGACATCTTCTTTCAATCCATCCTCTATGCCACTGTCTGTGTCATTGTCCCTAAATGCCATTTTTACAGTATCACAATGCACAATTCACAACTCTACAGTGGCTCCGACTTGCCTTCCACACCAGGTCTGAACTTGCTGTGCTTGGGTTTAAAGACAATCACAGCCTGGCTCCACAGTGCCTGTCAAGCTCCAGGTCCCACTTCTTCCAGCTCTACTCCGGGCACTCTGGTCTGGCACATCTCCCTCAGCACCCACCTTGCTAAATCTCACCTGTGTTGCTCACTCCCACCATGGCTTCTGTTACAGGCTGAATTGGGTGCCCTCCCCAAAATTCATATGTTGAAATCTGAACCCCCAATACCTTGGAATATGACCTTATTTGGACACAGGTTCACTGAAGATGTTATTAGTAAAGCTAAGTTGAGGTCATTTGGGAGTAGGATAGGCTTTACAAGTATCCTCATAAAAAGGGGAAGGTTGAAACCAGAGACACAACGTGAATACCACATGGTCCTCAAAGCAAAGATCTGAGTGATGTGTCTACAAGCCAAGGAAAACTCAAGATGGCCAAAGATGGCCAGCAAATCACCAGAAGCTAGGAGAGAGACGTGGAACAGACCCTCCCTCACAGCCTGCAGAAGGAATCAACTCCGCTGAAACCTTGATCTCAGACTTCTGGCTTCCAGAACTGTGAGAAAATACATGCCTGTCTTATGTAGGACACAAAGTCTGTGGGGCTCCATGACAGCAGCCCTGAAAAACAAACGCAGCCTCCGACATGACCAAGGCTCAGAAGGCTTTCTAGAGGAAAAGTAGCCCTGAAGGCTGTGTGAGACATGTCTGTACAGAGAAGGAGATGAAGACAGCTGCAAACAGCAAGGGAACAATTAATAAGCTCAGCAAACTGGCCTGCGTCCTCTCTTCCAAAAGGAAGCCAAGCCTGCTTCCTCGAAAGTCTGCAAGGCATTCCCCAGCTTTGTAGCACTCCTACTTGGTCAGAGGGAGAGCAGGAGTGAGGGAGGCTGAGATAAGGAAATTGACTCCAGGATCTGTCTTCAGTGAGCTGCTTTTGGATGTCTACTCTTCCCTTCCTGTCCTTTCCTTGCTGAAAACCTAGGCCCCAACTTTTGTAAAAGGCAGGTTCTGAGCCAAGCGAATCCTCTTCAGGACTCTGAAGCCATGCCCTCCCTCTGCTTCTGTCCTGGAAGTCTCGCCTTCTGGCTGGAGAGTCCACAGTCCCTAAACAAAGGCTGTCTGCGAGAGGCTGCCAAGACCTGTGCATTGTCCAGGAACTTCAAGGAGGCTAAATTGAGACCTACCAAATCAGGCAGGAGACTTCTTTCAGAGAATGTGGCCCAGGAGACGCGTGAGAAGCCGAGGAGAGCTCTGCAGCCCTGTTTGGCTCTGACATGCAAGCCCATGTGACTCTGGCCAGTTGTCAATGAGAAAATGAAACCCCTCCAAGTCACCGGACTCCAGGAGGCCAAAGGCCAAGCCAAACCTTCCGCCACCAGGTCACAGACTGTGTGTCTGTGAGCTCATTACCTCTTCCCCAGAGATATGAGTGGTATGGTAAACTTCTTATCTCAAATGAGGCAGGGTAAACAATGATCGTATTTCTTGATCCCAGGGAAAAACGAGGCACAAGTGCTGAAGTGAGAACAAAACTGATTAGATGGAGGGAAAAACTGGGCTGGCTTCAGGGGCACAAGACCTGTGCCTGGTTCAATCCTCGGCTCCCGCCGTCTGAAATTCTTAGGAACATTTGAACAAGGGGCCTTGCATTTTCATTTTGCTCTGAATCCTGAAAATTTTGTAACCATCTCTGGGTAGGGTGTGTGTGTGTGTGTGTGTGTGTGTGTGCACCCACTTGTGTGCACATTTACTTGTGTGTGTCTGCATATAAGTGTGTGCATGTGTTCATCCAGGGGATGAATTGATAAGTGATGAGCAGAGAAGGAATAGCTCAATTTCACACCTGTGAGTAGAGGATATGAGAAGAAGCTGATTCCTGTTATGTGCAGCAGTTAGCGTCTACAAAGTTTCCATTTCCATTGAGTTAGGGAATACTGAGCCATGGCTCCTAAAGGAAATATGAAGCTCAGTTCCTGCGAGTCTCTAGTCACAACAATTTCATTAGTCTATCCATATATAACCTTTTATTTGCGTTTCTGTTCAAAAGCCTTATTTTATATATACACATCAAATATATATTTATTATATGTTATAATACATATATTATTTCTATTACATACTATATATACTGTAACAATATAGTATATAATTATTCCATAATTATTAGTATTATAGTATTATATAATGTGTATATAGAGTATAATTAATACTACATATTACATACCATATATATATTATATAGCATATATAGTATATAGCCAATACTATATTAAATATAATATTAAATACTATACATTACATACTATATCTAGTATATACACAGTATATATAGTATAATATGTAATATTAATTATATATTATGTGTATATACCATGTAATATACAGTATATATTATATGACATATATAATAAACAGTATATACTATGTGACATAATATATACGATATATTGTGTACAGTATAAATAATATGTGTATGATAGTATAGTGTATATATTGTATTATATATGTTTTATAGTGTATATATTTAATATACACTATAATACATAGTGTATATAATGCAGTGTATATATATATATATACACACTACATATTATATATAGTTGATTCATTAACACTAAGCCTCCTGCCAACTTCACTGTAACTCATGTCTGAACAAACATGTTTTCTCTATAAGGCACTTTTCCACCTTCTTGCACTTAGGAACACTAGACAGCACTTCCTACTTGCTTGGGGGCCATTGAAACAGTGAAATCACCATCAAAAAGCACAAACGTGAAAAACATGGCACTAAACAGACTTGTTGACTGTATCAGAGATGAAACAAGAAGGCTGAAGGCAGTGGTGTACAACCTCAGCTGGGCACATGCATCTCAGGTGACTCAAGTGTTCTGCAAGGCTGCATGGTGCCCATGAATGGCCATGAAAGTGCTCCAGGTATTGGTTTGGAGTTAGAAATATATTTTAGCAGTAGGTGAATTCACAAATACAGAATCCACAAATAATATCAAATGATATTCAACTAGGATGAGGAGCCTAGGATTCCATTTCTGTCACTGCTTTGTGACATCCAACAAATTATTTATCCTCCCTGTCTGTTGGTTTTCCTTTCTTTGTCTGTTGAATTTCTATTCAACCTTCAAGAGAAAGGTTGAAACAGGCTGAATGTGATGAACCACCACCTCCTCCATGAGGATTTTCCAATAACTTCAGTTAGAAGTGAATTGTTTCTTTCTTCTAAATATCCCTCAACATTGTGCCTATTCTGCTATTAAAATGCTAATTTAATGATGCTTTTTTATAATTCATTGTTGATCTTCTATTACTCCAATAAGTATATTTTAAGACCTGTGAGGACAGGGATTACATCTTATTCACCTTTATATCCGAACACTGCTGAGCCCACTTTTTCATCAAAATGCAGGTGCTGAATAGTGATTGACTAACTTGAAATGACAACAATAAGCCTGGCCTTATCTACCATCATGGCTTTTATTTTTTGCATTTTTTTACTGTGGTAAAATACACATAGCATAAAAGTTGCTGTTAGTAACATTTAATACATTCACAATGTTGTGCGATCATTGCACAACATTTCATCGCTCCAAAAGCAAACCTTGTACCCATTAATCTGTCCCTCCCCATTCTCCCCATCCCCCAGATCTTCACTACTACTAGTCTGTCTTCTGTCTCTATAAATATGCCTACTGTGAATGTTTCATATAAATGGAATTATGCAATATGTGCCCCTTTGTATCTGGCTTCTTTCACTTAGCATAACGTTTTTAAGGTAATCCCTGTTGTACCATACATCTGTATGTCGTTACTTTTTATGGCTGAATAATATTCCATTGTATGTGGCTATATCACATTTTGTTTGTCCATTCCTCAGTTGATGGACATTTGTGTGATTCCCACATTTTGGCTTTTGTGAATAATCTACCATAATATTTCAATGATTCACTATGGAAATATTAGTAATAATAATGTTTGAGTTATATAGGTAGATTGCATGTTTACTTATGTTCCACCCCTATGCCCACTAGACTGTAAAGTCCTGAGGGCAGGGATTCTGTCTTGTTCCCTGCAAATTCCCCAGCGCCTTGGCTAGTGTCTCACACAGAATACATGCTCAGTACATCTGTTGACTGATGAATGACTTCTGCTTAGAGAATTGACTGCCAATCACCATAGACAGGAGACATAGCAAAAGTCACTCTTTTCATTCATACAATGTTAGATTTTGAAGGGATCTGATTCAAAATCACCATTCAATATTCTTGGGTCCATTACTTCCTAGCTGTGTAACTTGGGCAAGTTACTTAATCTGTTACTATGATTCCTTCTCTGTAAGGAATCTTGTAGAGGAATGACCTATCTCAGAGAACTGCTTGATGATTAAGTGGCTTAATGTGTATTCAACACCTATTAGGCATGAGATTTAAGATCAAAAACCAAAAGGGTAAACAAATTACGCCCAAGATGGCCCAGCAAGTTAGAGACAGAGCTAGGACTAGAATCCATATCTCCTAGCTTTCCCATCTTCCAAAATAGTTGTTTGATGGCTGCTCGGAAACTGATGGGGAACAGAGTTTTCTTCTGCAAGGATACCAGCACTGCTTCCACAGTCACTTTTTAGGGGAAAACATCTCCTTCCTCTTACAGGTGACCTCTAAGCTTTACTTCCTTCCACCTTCCAAATCTTCCAATCTTTGAATGTCTACTTCTCAAAGCAATTTTTCCCAAAGTATATCCCTCAGAATATTCACTTAACGTCCAGGGTAATTTCTAGGCTTAAAAATAATGAGGATGGGCCAGGTGTGGTGGCTCATGCCTGTAATCCCAGCACTTTGGGAGGCCAAAGCGGGCAGATTGCCTGAGGTCAGGAGCTCAAGACCAGACTGGCCAACGTGGTGAAACCCCATCACTACTAAAAATACCAAAAAAATTAGCCAGGCATGGTGGCATGCACCCGTAATGCCAGCTACTTAGGAGGCTGAGGCAGGGGAATTGCTTAAACCTCGGAGGTAGAGGTTGCAGTGAGCCAAGATCATGCCACTGCACTCCAGCCTGGGCGACAGAGTGAGGCACCGTCTCAAAAGAAAAAAAAAGAGGATGACCAGCCGACATAATAAGAATTATGAAGGTAGTGTTTGAGTAACAGAATGAAATGTTTGGAATATTTCTCTAGGGTAATAACATATTTTGTTTATTAAAAATTGGCTTGGAGAATGTTTTTATTGTTTTAAAAAATTATTCCTTAGCCAAATATATTTGAGAAATAAGACATCTCTTAGAAAGGAACTGTGTAAATTAGCATATAGAGGTTACTAAAGAGTTCTGCATTTAGACACTTTTTAACCCAGCAGTTCCAGAGCATAATGAAACACGAAAACATTTCATAGCACAATACTTATCACCATCCTTGGAATGCTACAAAACACATTTTGAGAAACACCGGAATCGATTTTTACCCCAGGCATCAAATGGAAGGGGCATATGTTAATGCAAGCTCTATGAGAGCAGGTTTTTCTAGTTTTTTCACTGCTTAGGGCACTACCTGGCACACAGTAGAGATTAACTGAATGTTTGTCAAAGAAATAAATATATGCTCATGGAAATAGCAACTTGCAATTTGGGACATCAGCCACTGGTAGAGAAGAAGCCACCACATCAGCTTATGGGTCTCTGGTCTGGTTGTTATCAGGCAGAAGGTCCCCACAGAGTTAGCTATCCCAAAAGAAGAAGACCCGCATCCACCCAGGAAGGGCCTCTTGCCCACCAAGATGGCAGGTCCCTGCCAGAGTAGAACAGGAATGCAATACAGGCCACAGCTCCCTAGTTCTCTGGTATCAATATTTCCAGGGGTGCCATTCTTCATGACTTCCATACAAAAATAAGGTTCCCTTAGAGATCTAATATGAGTCAATCGGCCTTAACCTGAGCACTCACGAAAGAATAAACTCCACTCCCCTACTCACAGCTGTCTCCCTGGCCTTGTTCAGGCCGCAGCCAGGAGCACTAGGGAGGAAAAGGAAGACAGCTTCAACTTTTCCTGGCAAAGTGGCCTTCCTTTTCAGAACCTTTAGCTCAGCTAAGTGGAGACACCTGGTGTTTGTTGCTGCAACTTCAAGAACAATACATCAAGACTCAGGGCAGAAAATGAGGCTTCTCATAAAAATTGCGTCATCGCAAAGACAATTCAGGAAGAGAAAATGCAAATGGCAGCCCAACTCATCTCCTTAAGACTTCTTTTCCCCTCTCAATATTTCTACCATCTGAATAGCTTTTCTCCATGTCTGTAAAATGTGGAAGAAAAAAAACACAATAGCAAGGCACCTAAAATTTGTGAGAATCCAGAAAAGGGAAGAAATTATCTTTCCCGGTTGCTCCATTTTGTCAGGTGTTAAATCAGAGCACTAACTTTTGTGCAATATCTGTTTGCTAATACTTAATAAATAGCCGGTGTAACACAGTTCCAAAAAATAATTTTTTTTTTTTTTGTTAAGCCTATGCAAGGCCAAAGGAGTATTAAAGTTTCACTACAGAAGAAATATGGCCACTGCCAAGAACTGATTAGTCATAAAATCCGAGACATTATCATCATCCATCATTGCCTTTCTTTTAATGACTGAACTAAAAAGAGAGACATCAAAGTTTTCAAAATAAGGTTATAAAAATGCTGTACACAGATGAGGCCTCCAAATATTTTGATAGAACCTGAACAAAAAAAATATAGAAAAATCATTGAAACAAATCACAAAACATATGTTGTTATGTTTTGCTCTAAAAAGCATGAAGTTTATCCAGAACCCTATTATGGTAACTGCTTAGCTTTTCATGCATTCCTAAATTACCATGTAATCTAAAACGTTGTTTTCAGCTGCCCTGTATTGGAAAGTCCCTTAAAATAATCAGGATGATTACAGGCTAGTATTCAGTAAGAAACTTGCTTGTATTATTGTAAATGAAAGTATTATTTATCGGTCAGCCTCCTTTAAAGAAAAACAAAACAAAACCCTATCTCAGAAACACAGAAATACAATGTATTCAGGAAATACCTAAACCAAGGATTGCATTTTGGGCTCTCTACATTTTCAAACACATGGATAGTTGGTGTAAAAATATGTTCTTTTTCTGCAGGGACTTGACTGTAATTAGTGTGTGCCAAAACTCTCTCACAGAGATTTCATTGTCTTATCTACTTACATCATCTTAATGCGATTTTATTTTACTTTGTCAAAGTCATATTAATGTAAATGTGTTCTTGATAGCAAACAGAGTTCTTTTTTATGCAAAACAGGATTCAGCTGACTCTAATAAAACAGCTTGCAGTCTATTAGACTATAACAGTAATGTGCTTATTTTGTTTCTCAAATCAAGACTGTGTCAGAAAGCTATAGATGGAGATTTGTCTTGTTTTTCACAATAATTGCTAGGGTGGGGTTACATTATGATCTTTAAATGAATAGTATCGCTTAGAACAAACACTTCATATATCTTTTATCTTCCCCTGCATACAGTTCTGAGTTTTCTTTGAAAATGCTGCGCTACTTTTCCACATAAGTCATCAGAATGTTTCCAAAGAATTTTAACTGCCAGATTAATTATATCTTGCAAACAAAGATAGATTGCTTACATTCTTTATTCAGAATTCCTGCCAGTATGGAGCAACTGGCAACAAATTAATTTCTTTTGCAACCATGCAAAATGTTTTGCTATGAAGAGCTCTGGAAGGTAAATGGATCCTTTGAAAAAAAAAAAAAATCAGGTTGCTCATTCTGAAAGGCTAATCTGTAAGCAAAGAACAGAGGATTAAATGAATTTGACTACTTCCCCCCCCCCCTTTTTTAGCATCTATGTTATAACCCTCCCTTAATGTATTCAGTTAATTAAGTATTGCTGTGACCTGGTGGCAATTTTTGAAATCCAGGGAATTTTTTCCCCCTTTAAATTCTGCCTCCCCCACAGAGCAGAATATAATCTGTTTCCAGTCAGTCTGTTTATTTCAGCTGTGCTTCTACTACAAGCCTCTAAAATGTTTTAATAAATTTATCAACCCAAAAATATTACAAACATTTCATTTCCTTTGATTCAGACACACATACACACCAAAAAAAAAAAAAAAAAGCCTCTGCCTTCATTGCAAATTCTTGCTGGTATGAATCACTCTAAGTAATATTTGCTTTAACTTTCGTGTGGTTCTACAAACAACCTTTATATGGCTGGACTTCAAAGCGAGGAGAAATAAAGGTTAGAAATGTGATAGGAGTAATCTATTATTAGGCATGAAACATTAAACCACTTTTAGCTATAAGTCTTAAAACCTGAATAATCTAGGTTTTTAAAGCAGTGCATATTTATTGTGCTTTCAGCTACACAAGCATTTATCACAGAGAAGTGTTTGGAAGAAAAATAGTTTCCATTGCACTATGTGCCACGATTTGGTTTAATTTTCCTAATATTTAATTTAGAAAAATGGTAATATTATAACAGGATTCTCATGTGTCCTGGCCAAAACGCTTGATGTTCCTTACAGAGTAAAATTAATCTGTTACCAGCCTGCTGACCTGCAAGTAAGGTTTAGTAGGCACAGAGGGGGAAGGGAAGCGAAAGGGGTGGGGAAGGGTGGGTAGGGAGATAAGATCTCTTTCTTTCACTAGAAAGGAGAAAAAAAAGCTTAGAGGAATGTCTCAACCCACCAATGCCATCAAATGACAGAAAATAAGCTGAACGTGTACTTGAGCCGAGGAGTGTTTGAAAACATTTATTAGCTCCATCCATAACGGCAGGAATGTTAATTGTTAAAATCTGTACTGCAGCTAGTTCTTTAAGTAGGGGGCTGCATTTCAGCTCCTCCTTTCTTTTTTTCTCCACATATATTTGCACTTAAAAAAAAAACCTAATGTTATGAAATAAGTCAGATGTCAGATGGAGAGCTTTCTAGCACAAGGAAATGCAGAACAGTGTTAAGGATGTATGCATATGCAGGAACAAAAATCAACATTGGTAACATTTTGTTCTTGATTAAATTTGTGTTCCTAATACAGTAGATTAAAAATAAGTGCAACTGTTAAACACATTAGTGTTCAGCCCCCGCTGGTGTGCCAGAAAAGCAGCTATCACTCCAGACTTGGCCTGACCCTGGTAACCTTGAGACAGAGGAAATCGTATCCCCAAGAAACCTGGGCCCCAAAGTCCATCAGTGACCTTGAACTTTGGGGAGTCCTTATTTTCATCTACTGATTAAATTCCAGAACCTTCTTAATATTTTCTCATACCCAGTCAAAACTGAATGTCTCTCAGCAAAGCTAAAAGACAATGCCAGTTTGGAAAGATGGAGAAAGAATTACGGCTGGGCACGGTGGCTCACACCTGTAATCTCAGCACTTTGGGAGGCCAAGGTAGGAGGATCGTTTGACTCCCCAGGAGTTCGAGACCAGCCTGGGCAACATAGGGAGACAATGTCTCTACAAAAAATTGAAAAAAATAAAATTAGCCAGGTTTGGGGGCACATGCTGGTGCCCCCTAGTCCCAGCTACTCAAGAGGCTGAGGTGGGAGGACTGCTGGAACCAGAGAGGCTGAGGCTACAGTGAGCCATTATTGTGCCACTGCACTCCAACCTGGATGACAAAGTGAAATCCTGTTTCAAAAAATTTTTTTAATAAAATTTAAAGGAAAAAAATTAAGAATTGCTGATAGGAACGATCAAGGCACTCTTTGAAGAAATTAAGTTGTAGCTTACTGGGCAACTATTTGTAAAACTTGTATCCTTTAAGAAGATTATTGTAACCCATGTCTCTCTCTACCTAAAAACGTTATAAATGGAGTTAGAAAGGGTTGAATCCCAAAATGCCCAAACTGTCTCGGTGGCTCATGCCTGCAAATGCCAGCACTTTGGGAGGCCAAGGCAGGGGGATCACTCTCGGTCAGGAGTTCAAGACCAGCCTGGCCAACATGGTGAAACCCCTGTCTCTACTAAAAATACAAAAACTAGCTGGGCATGGTGGCAGGTGCCTGTAATCTCAGCTACTCGGGAAGCTGAGGCAAGAGAATTGCTTGAACCTGGGAGGTTGCAGTGAGTTGAGATCACACCACTGCACTTCAGTCCAGGCTACAAAGCGAGACTCTGTCTTAAAAAAAAAAAAAAAAGTGCAAACTGGAAGGCACTTCAAGGTCATAACCAACTCTCTTCTTTCCTGATTGACTTTCCATGAGGCTAAAGAGAGGGCTTGGCCAAGGTCACACCAGGGGAAGGCCCCACCTAGCTGAACTTGGAACTCAGGCCTTGATTTCCCCAGCCATGACTATGGTGTGGTACCATCTGCCTTTTCAGTTTGTTCAAAAAAGAAGACCGAAATTAAATTCATGGGTATAAGAAAAATAGCATGTGTCTTCTGGTAATATATTAATGGCTCTTTACCTAAACTGTGTGTGTTATTCCGCCTGTATGTTTTTTTATGTGTATTTTTCTAAACAAAAATACCAACTCAAATCTTTACTCCCTCCTTTCTCCAGCCTCCCTGCTCCAAATCTAGTGTATTTTTCTGGTCTTTGGTCAATCTGGTTTAATAGGTTACCTGTTGCTGACACTCTCATTTCACATAGAAGTGGAGCTCTCTGCTCTGACATGTTTTCTGGAAGCAGAAGGGTATGAGGTTGTAACCCTCATACCCTTAGTAAATTTAGGAAGTAATAGCTCCCCAAAAGCAATGCAGATAGCTGTAGATATTGCCAGAGAAGAAGAACAGTTAATTGAAACTATTTGGAGCATGCAGTATTGAACAAGGAGATGGTTTCTGAGCAACACATATCTAAACATGGCTTGCCAGAGACCTGCACACATTTAATTTGCTCTACAAATTTGGTTAGCCAAATAAAGTGTAAACATCAAACACTAGTCGTGGAAGAACATTAAACATTAACCAACTGAAACCTTCAAGACTTGGGCAGAACATTAAAATTAGAGGAGAATGATAGGCCAGGCAACTCTGGGAAATTAGGTTAAGACTCTGAAAGAGAATGTTTGTTGGCCGAATAAAAATAAAGCGAAAACTATTTTGAGATTGGTAACCATTTGTCTTCACAGACAGGCCACTTTCCTCGTGGGATTACATTTTTAAAATCAAGCAAACATACTAGAGTCAATTAGATTTTCTGTTGTTCTCCAGAATGAAATGTGTTACCACCCAAATTAACCCTGAAAAGGGGGATTTCGGTTGCCATTCCCAGATCCACAAGCGCTTAGATGGAGCCGGGCCTTCTTTCCATTTTTCGTGTTTGTGTGTGTCCCACGCTGCTTAGCCTGGGGCTCAGACCCCTTTAAGGCTCAATCAACTTTTGTGGCACACAGAATGAAAAGGTCCTCTGAGAAGGTAAGGGGACCACTCCCAGGCTCACTCATTCGGACTTCCTCCTCGCCAGACAAAAACTGGCCTGTACTTCCCTTCTCAGCAAAGCAATAAGCGCTTCCTTCAGAATAGTTAGATGCAAGAAAAGGAAAATAATGTCTTATTCAAGTCTTTATTCCCTAACTATCTTTTGCCCCAGTAGGCCTCACAAAGTAAATCTCTGGAAAGTAAGAGCAGTTTTCGCCCAGGAGAATATTTGGTACATTATTTTTTTAACATCTAGTGACGTTCCGGGATGTAGTGGTGACAGCGCTCCACAACTGCACAGACTCATGAAGAGGTGGAGGTAAACGTAAGTTAAGCCAGTGCTGGACCAGTGGTTAACTCCTAAGACAATTTAAGTAAGGCTACGTATCTTCCTAAGATACAAAATATCCCCTAATGATAGAATAGAGGAACCTCTAGGGCCCCTGACTTAAGATGAGTTCCCCCAGAAATGACCTTTAGACAGGGAGTTTCTTTTTTGTTCTTTGCCCAGGTTAGGATGTAGTGGTACGATCTTGGCCTCGACCTCCTGGGCTCATGCAATACTCCTGTCTCAGCCTCACAAGTAGCTGGGATGGCAGACATATGCCTGGATATTTTTTCCATTTTTTAATAGAGGCCAGGTCTCTCTATATTGCTTAGGCAAGTCTCAAACTTTTGGCCTGAAGTGATGCTCCCACCTCGGCCTCCCAAAGTGCTGGGATTACAGCTCACTGCTTTCCAAATGCTCTCATCCTAGGGTATTCCTAAGCTTCCCGCAAGAATTCAGCAAGTCAACAAGAATAAATTTAAGTAATTAGTCTGATTTGGGATGGCTTCCCTTCATTCATCTCAGTGAACTCCCTTTAATTTAGGGGAACCTAAAAATCAAAAAATAATTGCTGACTTACTATTCATTTACTGTGCCCTTACTCTGCGTTGGGCACTGCACTAATGCCTTATCTGAGTTATTGCATTTATTCCTCACACCGGCCTTCCACATTACTTGCTATTAGCTTCCTCTTTTATAGATATGAAACTGAGGTTCAGAGAGATAGCAGAACTTTTCCAAGATCAAGTTAAAGCTAGTAAGCGGGAGAACTGAAATTCAAATCTCGACTGCCTGATTCCGGGAACAATGCGCTCATCCTCGGCGCTACACTGCCCAAGTCTTGAATCCTAGTGCTGGAAAAGTCCTTATTTTCATTTAGATATTCCCTATTAGATGAGACAAATATGGGCTCTTAACTACTGTAAGCAACTTTTTTCTTTTAAATGTATTTGAGCAAACTTAACTTCCTAGGAATTTCTGAGAACAGAGTTGAAGTTCCAAAACAAATTCTTCCCAGAACAAGCCTGTTTAATACGAAGAATTAAAACGGAGATTATGAAATTGCCTACAGTATTTGATTCGAATTTTGTAAATACTTTTTAAACTTTTAGTAAGCATATGCTTGTAAAAATATATTTTCAAAAAACATTATATTATATATGCGAGTTTACAACCCTGACACTTTTTTAAAAATTTGCCATGACTTTACAAATATGCAATCTCTATAATATTCAACATGAAGAAAATTCCAGAAAGGAATACATTAAAAGTCAAAATGTGATCTCTGCCTTTTCAGATCTAAAAAAGGGCAAGTGTTACATGGTTATCAGAAAAAAACAATGAACATTAATATTTGTTCATTCATCATGAGTCAGGGACAGGGCTGGCTTTTTACATGTGTTTTCCTGACTAATGCCCACAACAAGCCTTAGATGTAGCTATTATTTTGTACTATTTATAAATAAGGAAGCAAGTTTTAGAAAAATTAAGGGACTGTCCCAGGATCATACAGCTGAACAGTGGCAAAAGTAGGATTTCAGTTCTGTTTTACTCTCAGCTAAGAGGTCTTTGCACTACAACACAACCTCTCATACCAACTATTTATGCTGGCATCCATATATGCCTCTGTGACAAGATTATTTACTGAGACAGTGACATAATTTTTTCCTGATATCAAAGGAGATTAGAAGAAAGGTATTTTCCTCTCCCTAAATCAAAACTGTGGAGAGGTACACACCTGAGACAGGAGAGATTTGTAGGGTGGAGGTGATCCACAAGTGGGGAAGACCTGAGCTTGCAGGAACTGGGTATGGATGCTGGGCTCCCAGGGAAGCCCCCACCCCAGGCCTTTGGCCCAAAGATCCTGCTGCCTCAGCTTAGCACATGGTGAGCAAGGCCACCTACATGTAGAATAAGGTACCCTAAAATTACTCACAGCATGACTTGAAAATCTCCAATCTAAAGAATTAAAACAATGACCTTTTATCAGGTCAGGGCGCAGACTTAGCAATAAAGGAGTTTGCTCAGACACAGGCACAACTTCCGCCTTGAAGTACTGAACTCACTGGTCCCATGCTAGAGAATTGATCCCCATTGGCAGGGACAGAATGGGATGCAAAAGGTAGCAGGTACTCCAACAGTGACTTGGTGGGGTGTCTTTCAGAAGCTTTTCCTGCGGCAGTACAGCTGCCCTTTAGATTGGCAAGAGTCGACCACCAACCCGAAGGACGCCCAGATTCCATCAAGCCTGTGGGCCACATCCATTGCAACACGAGCCACTTTTCAATCCCATCAGCTCCTTCTCTTCTAGCTGTGGCTTTTATCATGGGCCCCACTTCAATCATGAGCAATAAATAGGAAATACATAAAAGCCCCAAAATAAAGGTCCTCTTCTCATTTAAAACATTCAGATTTCATTACTTGTGCTGTGGCTAACATCAAGTCACAAAGTAGCAGGGCAGTCCCCCAAGCCCGTTCTGCTTCCAAGCTTGTTAAACTTTGGAATGGGTTTGTCTTTTGGGTGTGCATGTGTTTTAAAGCTGTTTTATGACACATTGTCAGGAACTCAGGTACTGGACCTCTTTAGCTCTAGCTTTCAGCAGCTGCCTTTGCACTTCCCTTTCACATAATTAAACACCCCGTGGTACTTAACAGAGTAATAAGTAGCACATCAATAAAGCAATAAATAATTGTATTCAGGCAAACTCCAGAGCCATCATCCATTAACCAGCCCTGTGAGCAATGCTTTTGATTAATCAATGAGCTTATATAATAGGAAAGCAAAAGTCAGTCCAGGCTCAGGCAAGAATCAACCAGACTTCCAAGCCATGAAGAAGTCTTATCGCTGAAGTAACTTGCAGGGAGACTATCAATTGGAAGTGTGAACTCGGAGAGTAACTGAAGCAGCAGGAAGTCCCTCCTCCAGAAACTAGTTAAAAACAAAGAAGCAGGATGATCTGGCTGAGTCAGGAGGGCTGCCTACTGAGAATATGGAGTAAAGGGCCTGTAAAAGCAAAATGTTCTGACTTCAGAGAACAAATACTTGCAACTGAGCTGAAGAGCAAAGGAGGATCAGGATGGACCTCAAACTCCATCCATGAGTTCGAGAGAAACTTCTGCAGATGCTGTCTGGGAGGAGTGCTTATTCAGCCTCCCACCGAGAAGGGAACTATATAGGAATGTTGTAATTAAGACCGCGGCTCTGTGGGCCAGCGCCAGCACAGGGCTGGGTGACTGTGCTTACAGCCCTCAGGATCACCTGTGGAGCTTTTTATTTTTTATTTTTTTAGGTGGACGGGAAGGAGAATTTATTGGTGAATATTAAGAGGGGCCACACAGTGGAAGCCTGCATGAGTGCAAGGCCCGCAACTTGTCCAGAGGGCCACGATTGGGGATGTACTTAACCCCAGAGCCATCTGGGATGAGCCGCTTCTCAGCCACCATGTCTTCAAATTCATCGGCATTGAACTTGATCTTCTGGCGGCCAGGGAACTTGAACTCAGCCCTCTGCAGGGCCTCCATCACATGCTCCTTATTCTGCAGCTTGGTGTGGATGTACATGAAAACTTGGCCAATGTGAACCCTGGCCACAGTGCCCTGGGGCTTTACAAAGGCACATCACAAACCTGTTCGGAGCCTACATTGGGGTAGTGCAAGGTCAGAGACATCAACATACATCTGAAAAGCTTGTCTCCAAGGTCCCTTAGAGCAACCCATATAAGAAACAGGCTGCATTACACTACCAAGGAAGCTGCTATTTGCAGCCATTGCACACACTGGGCCCCCATGGAGCTTTTTAGTCTTAACAATAGCGTGCCTGGATCTCACAAACCCAAATCTCTGGAGCCAGGGCCCAGGAATCTGTATTTCTAATGGGCTCCCCAGGTGGTTCCACTGCACAGCCAATGTGGAGAACCCCTGGTCTGTTGACAATAATGGAGGACCTCTATCAACCTAGCCAGCTGGAACAGCCTACCCATATGTGGCCACAAGGCTGCTGTCAAGGTCCTCAGCTTGTCACTTGAAACAGATCTAGGACAGTCCAGGTTTGTAAATACGCCATGAGTCTGTTTGTACCAGTAGTCACTAGATTCAGAAGAGATGCCCGCGGTGCACCTAATCAGCTTGTGTCCAGGTTTCTGTGGGGTAACATGTTCCCCAAGGGAGTCAAAGAAAACTAGCCCAATAGCAGCCATGTTGAGAAGCATTCATTCCATCCTCAAAATACTGAGGGCCTACTATGTGCCAGGCACTCTTTTAAACACTGGGGATTCATCAGGAATGAAAACAAAGCTCTCTGCTCAGAAGGAGCTTCATTCCAGTAGGACCCCAGAGATTCTTCTGAGTGTCTCAGGACACAGGAAGATGGGAACTGAGCCAATAGAGGTTTGCACACTCCAACTGCACTTCAACAAGACAGCACGTTTTTGTTTTAGAAATTCTAAGCACATGGGAAAGTAGAGTGTGGTATAATGAATACCCACCATGTACCTCTCACCTAGTTTCCACAATTACCAATTCATGACCAATCTCCTTTCACACCCATTTCACCCTCATTACCCAGATTATTTTGAAGCAAAACCCAGACATCATATTGTTTTATCTGCAATATTGTCAGCATGTATATCTAAGACATAGATAATCTTTTAAAAAAATAATCACCACATACCCTTATCCCACTTAAAATGTTAACACTAATTTTGTAATCTTCAATTTAGTCAGCGTTAACATTTTCCCAACTGTCCCACAGTTTTAAGTGTGTATTTTCAAATCAGGATCAAATAAGTTCCATACGTTGAAATTAGTTGATATATCTCTTAAGTCTCTCTTCATCTAAAGGTCCCCCACCCCTGCTTCAATCATGTCCTTTGTTCTTCAGAGTCTGGATTTTGCTGACTGCATCCCTGTGGTATCACTTAACATATTTCTCTTTTGTTCAGTGTATTTCCTGTCATATGGTAGTTATAGCCAGAGGTTTGCTCAGAGTTGGTTTTGATTTTTTTGGCAAAAGTATTTCAAAGGTCTATCAGGCTTTCATGTCTAGTGGATGTTGATCTCTTTGTAATGTTGGCAACCATGTATGATCATTACTTAGATCCCTTACTTCATTAGGAGTTCATGAAACGATTTATAAACCACTAGGAAGATTCATCAGGATCATTAGATGAGATCCCTTATTTCAGTTGGTGGTATTCTAATTTTAATAGCTTTATCCGCTAAAATACTGCTATGATGAAAACTTCTCATCAGATCTCTGGTTACCCTGAGGTATAGGAAAAGCAAAATAAATTATTTATTTCTGTATTTGTCAGTTTTCAAAATAGCTGGTTCCTTAGCATCATCCAAAGATTTTTGTTTGGTGTCATTATGAACACACAAATTTAAAACAGTTTGCAACTTTTTAATTTATTGCAACTGATGTCCTTCTTTGATTCTCTTACATATATAGCTTGTCTTTGTCCAGTGGGAGCTGACTCAGATTGGCTCCTGGGTCCTTGAAATATGATTCCTATGTTCTTTGATATCTTTCTTGCTAGTATGTCAAGATGTTCTCGGTGCTTCTTGTACCTTTTCTGCCCCAGATCTGGAATTAGCCATTTTTCCAAAGGGCCCTGGCTTATTTTTAGGTGAGCAATGGTATTTAAAGACCACATTCTGCAGTCTCACTTTTATCTATTGTAGTTATTGAGGTTTGACATGAGAGTACCATTGAATAAAAGGTGCTGCTACTTAAACATTTCTTTGAAAGTCATTTGTCTTTGGAAGAAAAAAATTAACAAAGGGTTAATTTGAATACATTAGGAGTTCTTACAAATTAATTAAAAAACACAAATAATGATAAAAATATAAGCAATATATTTTAATAGGCAATTGAGAGAAAAATAAATACAAGTGCACAATAAACACAGAAAAATATTCAACCTTTTAGCTGTCATGGAATTACAAATTAAATCACTAATGAGAAATGAGTTTGCAGCCTTCAGTCTGGCAAAAAAAATTAAATTTGAGAGTTATACTTTAAGGGGTTCCAGAGGTAACAAAAATAGGGATCAAACACTGATATTGGGAACATTAATTAACCCATCTTTTTGGAAAATAAAATTTTTAATATATACCCTTTGACTTGCAATCCCAGTTCTAGGAATCTAGCTTACAGAAATTAAAACCAAAATATTATATACATATATGTGGATTTTGTTGCAGCATTGCTTACAACAAAATTTTAAAAACCATTATTAAGGCACTGATTGAATAAATTATAATACACATTATAATTTTTTTTTTTTTTTTGAGACAGAGTTTCACTCTTGTTGCCCAGGCTGAAGTGCAATGGTGCAATCTTGGCTCACCGCAACCTCCATCTCCTGGGTTCAAGTGATTCTCCTGCCTCAGTTTCCCAAGTAGCTGGGATTACAGGCATGTGCCACCACGCCCCGCTAATTTTGTATTTTTAGTAGAGACGGAGTTTCTCCATGTTGGTCAGGCTGGTCTCAAACTCCCAACCACAAGTGACCTGTCCACCACAGCCTCCCAAAGTGCTGGGATTACAGATGTGAGCCACCACCCCCAGCCCATGTTATACAATTTTATGCAGCTATTTTTTTAATGTTACAAATGCATATCTATCAGTATGTAAAAATACCCACCATATAGTGATAGCTTCAAATTATTACATATAGAAAGATAACACCTATATGTATATATTCATGTGTACACATGATAGATAGGTAGACAGCAAGGCAGACAAACAGGCTTAAAAATAACTCAGAAAAGATGCATGGCAAAATGTTCAAAGTGGGTAGCTTTGGTAGCTGAGATGGGAGCATCATTTTTAATTTTAATGTTTAATTCCATATAATTGCTAATGAAAAGCAATGGTGATATGAAAAGTTTTAATGTTTTCTGTTTTCAATATAATGCCTACCCCCAAAAACAGAAGAAAAAGAATGCCCACTGTGTTGGCATTGGTTGAGACATCATTTATCAAAGAGCTTGACATGTATCAATCAAATCCCTTCTGTCTTTTTTCTTTTTTTGAGACGGAGTTTCACTCTTGTTACCCAGGCTGGAGTGCAATGGCGCGATCTCGGCTCACCGCAGCCTCCGCCTCCTGGGTTCAGGCAATTCTCCTGAGTAGCTGGGATTACAGGCACACGCCACCATGCCCAGCTAATGTTTTTTGTATTTTTAGTAGAGACGGGGTTTCACCATGTTGACCAGGATGGTCTCGATCTCTTGACCTCGTGATCCACCCGCCTCGGCCTCCCAAAGTGCTGGGATTACAGGCTTGAGCCAAATCCCTTCTTTCTAAACCCGTCACAGATGTATATGGGAGAGCATTTGTGCTCAAGAGTAATTGCTACTCACTTCCACCTTGGTATTTGCTCCATTTTATTTCTTAGCTTCTAGGCCCTCAAAGCCTCTGTGATCACAGTAAGATTTTCCTCAAGGCACCTTTTTCCTTGGGCTAAGGTGCCTTTCTGTTCAGGTCTCTGGGAAACTGTTCCCAACAAAAATGTTGCCTTTGACAACTAAGGAAGCTTCAGAGGATGGGATGCTGAGTGCGGCTGCTAACCTGTAAATCTGTATCTCATTTCTGGCTTCCCGGGCTCCATCACTCATCTCCACGGAAATGTCCAATGAGATCTTTACCAAGGCTTTTAGGAAATTGCTAAGAAGAATATAAAATGTAATCGGAAGCATTAGAAGGGCTAGTGACTGGCATTAAGTTTAACGCTCTCCATTGGGTACATAATAGCCTGTCCTAGCTTCCCCTCCAAGTCCCATAAATTTCCTGCTAGACAATGTGAATGTGTGGCCTATCATTCTCCTTGAGCATTTGCAGAGCCTTGATCATCACACATGAGCTTAGCCTGGGCCCACACACCAGGGATCAGGGTCCCACTCTCAGGATAGTGACCTAAATGCTATTTTACAGGGTAAGCCACAGCAGCATTCCTGAATGTTGACACTCCTGCCGATATTTAATCTCTTCCTTCTTGCCATTCCCAGGGCAATAACTTCTCAGATAGTTCTCTTTTGGTATATGATCAGTAGCATTATCTCCTGGCTGGACACTTCTGTTTGAGTCCCAATCCCCCATCTACTTACAAAAGACCAGATAAGATCAGCCATTTGCCCAATGCTATTCCAATTCCTTTTGCAAGACCCCAGCCCTTTTCATCACTTTTTTCTCACCTTGCCTCCAGCCCTTGTGGAAGAGGTGATGAAGTCATTCCTTTGAATGTATGGAGCACCTGCTATAGACAGTTCCAGGTGCTGTCTCTGTCTAAGCTCCTAACTTTTCATCTCATAGAACATTGGGGTGTTTTGGATCTAGAAGGAAACTGTAGATTACCAGCTGGTTCAGCCTCTCTTATTAAACACCTGAGGAAGTAATTAGGAGCCCATGATTTGCAAAGTATCATATTTTAGTGAGAAACCCACTAAAATGTGGTTTTCTAGACGTGGTCTAAGCACACGTTTCACTCCACCATGTAAACTCGACTCCATCTCTAGTCTTTCCTTTTGTTTAAATGTTTTCAGATTTCTTTCACCCATTCAGTTCATTTTCAGCTTGTTTGACCCTCAGTATACCTCCACATTGCCTCTTATAACTAAAGCAAATTTCCAGACTCAATTTATTTTATTTTATTATTATTATTATTTTTTTTTTTTTTCTGAGACAGAGTCTTGCTCTGTTGCACAGGCTGGAGTGGATTGGCGTGATGTCAGCTCACTGCAACCTCCACCTGCCAGGTTCAAGCAGTTTTTATCCTCAGCCTCCCAAGTAGCTGGGATTACAGGCATGCACCACCACACCCAGCCAAATTTTGTATTTTTAGTAGCGACAGGGTTTCACCATGTTGGCCAGGCTGGTCTTGAACTCCTGGCCTCGTGGGATCCACTCGACTCGGCATCCCGAAGTGCTGGGATTACAGGCATGAGCCACCGCACCCGGCCTAACTCACTTTCAATATGTTCTTCCTACCAATAAGCATTATCAAATTTCATTCCCCTCCCCACTGGCAAAACCCTTTGTGAGCTCCCCCTTCCTTTTATGATGATATAGCTGAGGGTGATGCCTAAAGAACAGAAAAAAGTTATGACTTCCTGGAATGCTTTTCCTTTTGGGTATCTGGAAAATAGCAAATTCGTACATATGCTTCAATTCCCTACTCAATATTAATCTCCTCTTAGTTTTCCCTGCCATACCCTGTGCTGTTCAGATCTTTTTCTTTCATTTGTGCTATATTTTCACCATATTGGCCTCTTCTGCTAGACTATGAACTCCTCAAGCAAGAGACCTCATCTCACTCCTTTTAGCATCCCTGGAGCCCAGTATGGTGTCTGGCATAGAATAAATCCTTGATAACTGCTTATAAAAATAAAATAAAATCAATATCAACCATCTCTCTTAATGAACTCTTTTTTTATATTTATTTTCTTTCTTTTTTCTTTTGTCTCACTCTGTTGCCCATGCTGGAGTGCATTGGCACAATCTCAGCTCACTGCAACTTCTGCCTCCCACCTCAAGCAATTCTCCTGCCTCAACCTTCCAAGTAGCTGGGACTACAGGCACCCACCACCATGCCTAGCTAATTTTTGTATTTTCAGTAGAGATGGGGTTTCATAATGTTGGCCAGCCTAGTCTCGAACTCCTGACCTCAAGCCATCCGCCTGTCTTGGCCTCCCAAAGTGCTGGGATTATAAGAGTGAACCACCATACCTGGCCTGTATATTTATTTTCTTATCTATTTTATTTATACTTTTCTCTGTGCACTGAGTATTTTCTGCCTTTAAATTTCACATGCCACCTAAATACGGTTAAAATTAAAAGCATTTATAATTATGAAATATCATCTAAGAGCAGGCTATTCTCCATAATGAAATTTTCAGTTTTCAGCAATATTTCCTTATTGTAATTAATTGTTGATAATCTTTATGAAGAGCATTATAGACTTTCCTGCTTTCTTAAACAGAACACAGCATTGTAACATATTGTCTTCCTGATGAGTTAGGCAGCTTTATGCACACCAATTATTATACTCTGATATCATAAATGAAGCCCATGGGGGCTATCAAGGCAAGTAGAGTTGTCGGCCTCAATACCAAAGACTCTAGGAATTTTGTGTGTTTTTAATGCTTGGGTTTTGTTTTGGAGCTTTATGCTTCCTCACTCAAAGTTTAATTGTCACTCTGTTAGCGTCATAAAGTGAGCCCTGCCTCTCCTTATTCATATTGTGCTTTCAATAAGTCACTGTTGAATTTGATGAATTGGTTAAAAGCAGGGGTTTTTTTGACAGCTACTCAGAGCCTGTCCCTGCTCTCCAAGTAAGAGGGACATTATTGATGTGAGAACAGCCAGTCAGCAACAGAACAGGGAAATATCATAGAAGTATTGGCTGCAGGGCTCATTAGATAAAAAGAATTAGAGGGGTTTAAGGAAACAAGCAAATTCTGTAGGATTCCAAGGGGGAAAATCAGGGAGAACTAGCAAATGAAATGCACAAATGTTTTCACTTACTGTGTTCCTAACTCTTCTTCATTCCCCATTTCTCATACCATGGCACATATCACTAAGTCATCTTATCTTTCTTTCCCAGTTTTCTTACAATCCTGTTAGGTAACAGTCTCCAGAAAGCCACTATCAATCAGCTAAATATGGCACTAAAGAGTCAACTACACAATCTTCCAGAACAAGAACTACACTTCAGGAAGATGATCTTCAACATAGAAGGGGAAAAGGTTTCATTCACAGTCATTCTAGTAAATAGTTCTGCCTTAAAAGCAAAAGAACTACCATTTATTAGATGTTTGCCATGTGCCAGGCAATGTCACAACCACTTTATATCTCATTTAAGTTCATAATCATCCTATGACATAAGCAACACTATTTCCCTCAGTTTACAGATGAAAAAACCAAGGAGCAGAGAAGACAAATGACTTCCAAAGGGCACTGAGCTAGAAGTAGTGACACTGGGATTTGAACCTTGGATCTGGCATGCCTTAAAGTTCATGATCTCAAACATTATGCTGTATCTGTTTTCCAGTCACTGAAGACTCACCCGAAGCTCAAAGTGACTGAACACCCTCTTGGCAGGGATATTGTGGAAGGAATTTAATTATTATATGAAGGTAAACTAAGGACTATTTAAATCTTTTGCAATACTGACAGCCTTATCTTTCCATTCATTCCTTGAAAATAGAATTCGTTATATGCAACAAGTCTCATGAATCTAAAATGTCAGTCCACCATTTCGGAGGTGGAAAGTAGTTTTCCACCTGTGTTTATAGTTTTAGGAAAATATGCAAGAAGACATTATTGAAGATATTTCTCTAAGGGAAGCCATTATTTACTGAATTCTTTTACCAGAGAAATACAAATTAAAAGAGGTAATGAACTGAGAGCAAGATAGTCTCTTAGGCTTGGCAGCGTTGTGGTAGAAAGTTGCAGCTGGGTTGGGAAGAACCTTAGAGTTATTAAGTGGTTGTCCAGCTTCTATTTCTCTCCTTCATGAGACAAATCCTTCTTCAAGGGCTATTACGGCTGAGTTCCATGCTGGCCCTTGGGGTACAGAGGAGGCCCAGATAGGTCTTTCTTTGCCCTAGAAAGCTTTAGTCTTCTGGAGGCAACTCATTCCATAGCAGGACAGCTCCAAGGATGAGGAAGTTCTCTTCCGGAAAGTTATGAGCATTCCCTCTGAAGAGCCCCAGAATATATCTACCATGTCATCTACTTAAAGGCATCTATCATATCTCCTTCAGGCCTTATTTTTGTGGTCTAAGCACCCCCAATGTGTCATCATCTCTCATGTGGCAAGATCTGCACGGCTTGCTATCCAGGATACCCTGTCTTGGACATTCTCCTGGTTCTTGTTAACAAATGAATTTAGAACCACCGTATCCCCATTGTGTTTTAACCAGTAAAGCACACCATACTCCTGCCTCTTCCTCATTCTATTTCCTAGTTTTTTACTGAGCCAGGAAGAGAACAGGCAAGATAGTAGCCACTATCTTCATAATAAGAGCTACCATTTACTAAGTAAGTACCATTTGCCAGGAACTGTTAAGAATTTTTCTTGCCATTAACTCACTTATTCTCAATTATTTTTCCACTTTAAACATAAAGAAACTGAGATTCTGAGAGGTCATTACTTGCTCAAAGTTACATTACTAGTAAGCACTGAAACTGGGATTCAGAATATTAAACTTTGCTATCTCCCGAGGCCAAATCTGTATCCTTGCACACATGCCATCAATCAGAGACTACATCTTCTTTGTCCCAACATTTGGAAAAAGAAAAACTTCCATGATAACTGTTAAAGGGAGCAGTGCCTTAGACTTCCTGCCATGCACCCTCTCCCTTCCCAAACCTCCACTTAAGAAGCCACAAATGGGGCCTATTCTCCCACTTGTTTGTTTCACAAACACTGAGTGTGTATATTGTAGCAGGTATCATTCTAGGCTTGGAAGGAGGTGTCTAGTGATGAACAGTACAAACTAGATTCCTGCTCTAAGGATCTAAGCAATGTAGATGATAAACAAGTAAACAAATATATATATAGTGATGCTTTTAGGAACCAGGCTGCACAGCAGCAGGTGAACAGCGGGAGGGTGAGTACAACCACCTGAGCTCTGCCTCCTGTCAGATCAGCATTGGCATTAGATTCTCATAGGAGTGTTAACCCTATTGTGAAGTGCCCATGTGGGGGATCTAGGCTGTGTGCGCCTTATGAGAATCTAATACCTGATGATCTGAGATGCAATGGTTTCACCCCAGAAACTTCTCCCTCCCCACCTTCGTCTGTGGAAAAATTATCTTCCATGAAACCAGTCCCTGGTGCCAAAAATGTTGGGGACCACTGCTCTAGAGAAACAGAAAACAGAGGAAAGAATGACAGGGTAAGAACTGATGTTTTAGAATGTACCTGGGGATTTCATTTTTATTCAGGTATGGGGAAGCCAACCGATCAGGAGAGGACTGCCACTGAAAAGATAGTTTGGGAGAGTATAAGGACAATCCTAGATGGCCGAACAGGAACAGCTCTGGAGTGCAGTTTCCAGCGAGAATGCAGAGGGTGAGTGATCACCACATTTCCAAATGAAATTTTACTGCCCACAGACCAGGAGATTCCCAGGCAGAAAAGTACCATGAGTCTCCAGTGTGGCTGTTTCAGCTGGCACAGTGGGTATCCACACAAAAACTCACACAAACCTGGGTGCCATTTCAACTGGCACCTAGAACACCTGTGAGACAGAGTTGCCCATTCAACTGAAAAAAAGGAGGCTGAAACAGGGAGCCAGGTGATCTGGCTTGGCAGGTCCCACCCCCACAAAGACCAGCAATCTGAAATGCTCTGGATTAAGAGTTTCACAGCAAGCACAGCTGGACCCAGGATGGTCCGGCTTTATGGGGGGAAGGGTGTCCACCATTACCAAGGCAGTCCACCACTACTGAAGCTGTCTACCATTACTGAGGCAGTCTACCATTACTGAGGCAGTCCGTCATTACCAAGGCAGTCAGCCATTACTGAGGCAATCAGCCATTACCGAGGCAGTCCGCCGTTACAGAGACAGTCCACCATTACTGAGGCAGATCACCATGACTGAAGCAGTTCTAACTATAACTCTATAAACAAAACTGCAAGGAAGTTCATACAACAGCTGGGCAGAGCCCATGGCAGCTCAGCAATGCCTCTGCTGGCAGACTCTGACTAGGCCATCTCCTCACTGGGCAGGGCATCTCTGAAAAAAGGCAGCAGCACATCAGAAACTTATAAATAAAGCCCTACCTTCCCAAGACAGAGAACCTGGGAAAAAAAAGATGGTTTTGAGTTCCACTGCAGCAGACTTAAATGTACCTGCCCAGCAGCTCTGAATGGAACAAAATAGCTCACAGCTCATCATTGGAGCTCCTACAAGGGACAGACTGTCTCCTCAAGCAACTCCCCAACTCCCATATATCCAAAGAGACACCTCATATAGGAGAGCTCAGGCTGACATTTGGTGGATATCCTTCTGGGACAAAGATAACAGAAGAAGAAACTTGCAGCAATCCTTACTGCTCTGCAGCTGCTGCAGGTGATCCCCAGGCAAGTAGGGCCTGGAGTGGACCTCCAGCAGTCCTACAGCAGAGGACCCTGACTGTTTGTTAGAAGGAAAACTGAAAAACAGAAATAACTTCATCATCAACAAAAAGGACGTCCACTCAAAGACCCCATCCGAAAGTCAGCAACTACAAAGACCACAGGTAGATAAATCCACAAAGATGGGAAGAAACCAGCACAAAAAGGATGAAAACACCCAAAACTAGAACGCCTCTCCTCCTCCAAGGGATCATAACTCCTGAACAGCAAGGGAACAAGGCTGGATGGAGAATCAGTGTGATGAATTGACAGACACAGGCTTCAGAAAGTGGGTAATAACAAACTTATCTGAGCTAAAAGAACATGTTCTAACCCAATGCAAAGAAACTAAGAACCTTGAAAAAAGGTTTGACAAAATGCTAACGAGAATAAACAGCTTAGAAAAGAATATAAATGAGTTGATGGAGCTGAAAAACACAAGAACTTCGCAAAGCATACACAAGTTTCAATAGCCAAATCAACCACGCAGAAGAAAGGATATCAGAAATTGAAGATCAACTAAATGAAATAAAATGAGAAGGCAAGATTAGAGAAAAAAGAGTAAAAAGAAATGAACAAAGCCTCCAAGAAATATGGGATTATGTGAAAAGACCTCATCTACATTTGGTGTACCTGAATATGATGGAGAGAATGAATTCAAGCTAGAAAACACTCTTCAGGATATTATCCAGGAAAACTTTCCCAATCTAGCAAGTCAGGCCAATATTCAAGTTCAGGAAATACAGAGAACACCACAAAGATATTTCTCAAGAAGAGCAACCCCAAAGCACAAAATCGTCAGATTCATCAGGATTGAAATGAAGGAAAAAAAATGCTAAGGGAAGCCAGAGAGAAAGGTTAGGTTACCCACAAAGGGAAGCCCATCAGACTCACAGCAGATCTCTCTGCAGAAACCCTACAAGCCAGAAGAGAGTGGGGACTGATATTCAACATCCTTAAAGAAAAGAACTTTCAACCCAGAATTTCATAACCAGCCAAATTAAGCTTCATAAGCCAATAAGAAATAAAATCCTTTACAAACAAGCAATTGCTGAGAGATTTCATCACCACCAGACCTGCCTTACAAGAGCTCCTGAGAGAAGCACTAAACATAGAAAGGAACAACCAGTACCAGCCACTCCAAAAACATACCAAATGTTAAAGATCATCAACATAATGAAGAAACTGCATCAACTAATGGGCAAAACAACCAGCTAGCATCAAAATGGCAGGATCAAATTCACACATAGCAATATTAACCTTAAATATAAATGGTCTAAATGCCTCAATCAAAAGACACAGACTGGCAAATTAGATAAAAAGTCAAACCCCATTGGTGTGCTGTATCCAGGAAACCCATCTCACATGCAAGGATACACATAGGCTCAAAATAAAGAGATGGAGGAAGATTTACCAAGCAAATGTAGAGCAAAAAAAGCAGGATTTGCAATCCTAGTCTCTGATAAAATAGACTTTAAGCCAAAAAGATCAAAAGAGCAAAGAAGGGCATTACATAATGGTAAAAGTATCAATGCAACAAAAGCTAACGATCCTAAATATATACACACCCAATACAAGAGCACCCAGATACATAAAGCAAGTTCTTAACCACCTGCAAAGAGACTTAGACTCCCATACAATAACAGTGGGAGACTTTAACACTCCACTGTGAAGATTAGACAGATCAACAAGACAGAAAATTAACAAGGATATGCAGGAATTGAACTCAGATCTGGACCAAGCAAACCTAATAGACATTTACAGAACTCTCCGCCCAAAATCCACAGAATATACATTCTTCTCAGCACCACATCACACATACTCTAAAATTGACCACATAATTGGAAGTAAATCACTCCTCAGCAAGTGCAAAATAACATAAATCATAACAAGCAGTCTCTCAGACCATGGTGCAATCAAATTAGAACTCAGGATTAAGAAACTAACTCAGAGCTTCACAACCTTATGGAAACTGAACAACTGGCTCTTGAATGTTGACTGGATAAACAATGAAATGAAGACAGAAATAAAGATGTTCTTCAAAACCAATGAGAACGAAGACACAATGTACCAGAATCTCTGGGACACATTTAAAGCAGTGTCTAGAGGAATATTTATAGCAGTATATGCCCATATGAGAAGCAAGGAAAGATCTAAAATCAACACCCTATCATCAAAATATAAAGAGCTAGAGGAGCAAGATCAAAAAAACTCAAAAGCTAGCAGAAGACAAGAAAAAAACTAAGATCAGAGCAGAACTGAAGGAGATAGAGACACACAAAAAAAAAAATCCTTCAAAAAAATTCATAAATTCGGGAGCTGGTTTTTTGAAAAGATCAACAAAATAGACCACTAGCCAGATTAATAAAAAAGAGAGAAGAATCAAATAGATGCAATAAAAAACGATAACAGGGATATCACCACCAATTCCACAGAAATAGTAAAGGTGGAAGAAATGGATAATTTCCTGGAACACTTGCACCCTCCCAAGCCTAAACCAGGAAGAAGTTGAAACCCTGAATAGACCAATAAGAAGGGCTGAAGTTGAGGCAGCAATTAATAGCCTACCAACCAAAAAAAGTCCAGGTCCAGATGGGTTCACAGCCAAATTCTACGAGACATACAAAGAGGAGCTGGTACCACTCCTTCTGAAACTATTCCAAACAATACAAAAAGAGGGAATCCTTCCCAAATCATTTTATGAGACCAACATCATCCTGCTACCAAAACCCTGCAGAGATTCAACAAGAAAAGAAAACTTTAGGCCAATATCCATTATGAACATAGATGCAAAAATCTTCAAAAAAATACTGGCAAACCGATTTCAAAAGCACATCAAAAAGCTTATCCATCGCGTTCAAGTAGGCTTCATCCCAGGGATGCAAGGCAGGTTCAATATATGCAAGTCTACAAACATAATTCACCACATAAACAGAACCGAAGACAAAAAACATATGATTATCTCAATAGATGCATAGAAGGCCTTCAACAAAATTCAACAGCCCTTAGTGCTGAAAACTCTCAATAAAATAGGTATCGATGGAACGTATCTCAAAATAATAAAAGCTATTTATGACAAACCCACAGCCAAAATCATACTGAATAGGCAAAAACTGGAAGCATTCCCTTTGAAATCTGGCACTAGACAAGGATGCCCTCTCTCACCACTCCTATTCAATATAGTATTGGAAGTTCTAGCCAGAGCAATCAGGCAAGAAAAAGAAATAAAGGATATTCAATTAGGAAAGGAGGAAGTCAAATTGTCTCTATTTGCAAATGACATGATTATATATTTACAAGACCCTATTATCTCAGCCCGAAATCTCCTGAAATTGATAAGCAACTTCAGCAAAGTCTCAGGATACAAAATCAATGTGCAGAAATCACAAGCATTTCTATACACCAATAACAGCCTTAAAGACAGCCAAATCATGAGGAAACTCCCATTCACAATTGCTACAAAGGGAATAAAATACCTAGGAATACAACTAACAAAGGATATAAAGGACCTCTTCAAGGAGAACTATGAACCACTTCTCAAGGAAGTAAGAGAGGACACAAACAGAGAAACATTCCATGCTCATGGTTAGGAAGAATCAATATCATGAAAATGGCCATACTGCCCAAAGTAAATTATAGATTCAATACTATCCCCATTATGCTACCAATGACCTTCTTCCCAGAACTGGAAAAAACCACCTTAAACTTTATATGGAACCAAAAGAGAGCCCACATAGCCAAGATAATCCTAAGCAAAAAGAACAAAGCCAGAGGCATCATGCTACCTAACTTTAAACTATACATTGCAGCACTGTTTACAATAGCAAAGACCTGGAATCAACCCAAATGCCCATCGATGATAGACTGGACAGGAAAAATGTGGCACATATACACCATGGAATACTATGCAGCCATAAAAAACAATGAGTTCATGACCTTTGTAGGAACATGGATGAACCTGGAAAACATCATTCACAGCAAACTGACATAAGAACAGAAAATCAAACACCACCTGTTCTCACTCATAGTCAAGTGTTGAACAATGAGAACACATGGACACAGGGAGGGGAGCATCATATACTGGGGTCTGTTGTGGGGGACTAGGGGAGGCACAGTTGGGGGTAGGGAGTTGAGGAGGGATAACATGGGGAGAAATGCCAGATATACGTGATGGGGATGGAAGCAGCAAACCACATTGCCATGTGTGTACCTATGCAACAATCCTGCATGTTCTTCACATGTACCCCAGAACCTAAAGTGCAATAAAATATATATATTTAAAAAAAAATAGTTTGGTAATTACAGTTCCCAAGAGGAGTGGCACATCATACCACAGTGCCAGAAGGGCAATACCAGGTGATCAGGAGGTGAAGGAGTGAGGAAAGCAGGGGCAAAGGCCTTTAGTGTGTTGTTTGTTTGTTTGTTTGTTTGTTTGTTTGTTTGTTTTTCAGATGGAGTCTCTGTTGCCTATGCTGGAGTGCAGTAGCACAATCTCGATCTCGGCTCACTGCAACCACCACCTCCCTGGTTCAAGCCATTCCCCTGCCTCAGCCTCCCAAGTAACTAGGATTACAGGCACATGCCACCATGCCCAGCTAATTTTTTTGTATTTTTTGTAGAAACGACGTGTTAGCCAGATTGATCTCGAACTCCTGACCTCAGGCAATCCACCTCGGCCTCCCAAAGTCCTGGGATTATAGGCGTGAGCTGTCGCATCCGTCCTTTTGTGGCTTTTACTTGAAATGAGTGAGACAGGATCAGTAGCTGAGCGGGTTTAGGGTCAGACAGTTTGAATAATTTTGGTAGGTTCTGGCCTATTGGGGTGGTCTCAGCTGTCTGATACCTGGCCCCAGGTGATTTAGAGCAGGGGGATAGTTTTCCCAGACTGTGGGAGCCTGAGGAAAGGAGGTGGGTGGGGGTATGGACTCTGGAGTGGCTGGTTTGCATATCAACGGCATCGTTTTTAAAGCCAAGCTATTTTGCTATCTCTAGGAATTAGCTAACCCTGGGAAAGACAGTCTCTCCCTGGGTTTGCAAGCCACCAAGATATTGAAGCATCTTAAAATATAGAAAATAAAAAACACAATGAATACAGTGGGAGACTAAGGAAGACACAAGACTCTGTAGACTGGTCAGGGAAGAAATGGGAACTGGGCAAAGGTCTGCAGAGGTGAGGCCTGGGGAGGAGATTTAGACAAAGAGAACAGCAAACCACAGAACCCCTGGTAACAAGCATGTTGCTTGAAGAGCAGCAGGAAGGCCAATGTGGGAAAAGCACAAAGGAGACGGGAGAGAGGAAGCTAGGGGCCAGACCAGGCGGGGCTCTGCAGGCCACGTTAAAGAGCTAGAACTGTATTCTGAAGCCACTGAAGGAAATTTTGGTTTGTTTGCACATTCACTTCTTATTATAAAAAACTTAAAAATTTACAAAACTAGGGAGACTAATAAAACAAATCTGTATATTCTTATCACCCAAAAATTGTCAACTCAAATGACCTAACAGCATTTAATAACCCAGGCCCTGGGTTATTTAGAAACAAATTCTAGACACCATGTCTTTATATTTAAATACTTCATTATATATTTCTAAAATATAAGAAGCCATTTTTTAAAAAGTATAACCATAATACTATAATCATACCTTAAAAATAAATAAGTAAAACTAATTCTCTAATATCACCATTGGTCAGTGCCCCCCCACCCCACATCCACACAATTATTATTTAAGTAGGATCCAACTCTGCATCTCTGAACCTCTGTTAATCTAAAGAGTTCTCCTTCCCACCTCCCTGACTGGGACCAACCATCTCAATTTGTCTGGGACTGGGTGGGTTTCCAGATGCCATACTTACAGTGCTACAACCAAGAAAGTCCTGGAAAAACAAGTACGAGCTGGCTCTACTCTTTTTTCCACCCCTTGCCAAATTATTTGTCCTGCAGCACTTCCCACAGTCTGGATTTTGCTAAGTACATTCCCTTTGTGTCATTTGTTATGTACCTCTATCCCTTGTATTTCCTCAAAATTGGTTATTAAGTCTAGGAGCTAGATCAGATTCAGGTTTCATATTCTCACACACAAAAAAGAAACCTTCTTGGGTCATAGTGTGTATACATCCACACATTATTTCAAGTTGTCTCTTTTCATGTATGATCTTGGCAGCCATTGAGATTGTTATCTAGACATGTTTTTACCAGGAGCTTAAGTAGGTTTTATAATTCTTTGCCTGCTTCTTTCTTTATTAACAAGAATACTTCTTCTATAAAGAGAAACTTTTTCTTTCTTGGTTACCCTGAGATACAGACCTTGGAGGATTCTGAGAGGTGAATGCCAAACAATGTCTCTAGATGTTTTTCTAAACATCACTCTAACTTTTGTGAGAACAGCAGGCTATTAGGAAGTTACAAATAGAATCAAGAGAATAGTAGAGAAGCTAACTGTGTTCTATAAGAGAGACAAGAATGTACTGAACTAGGGTGGGACCAGTGGAGTTGAGATAACATGGTCAGATATGGGATGGAGAGCCAATGCTGATAGGTTGGATATGGGGTGCTAAGGAAAGAGAAGAGATAAGGATGACCCCAAGGTTCTGAGTAACTGAGTGAGTGAGGGTGACATTTGCTGGGATGAGGAGAATGTGAGAAGAAATAGATTTGGGCTTAGAAGAGGTTGACAACAATAAAGTGAAACAAAATTGAGCTTCAAGAAAAGATTTGAAACTATTCTAGAGGATCTTGATCTCAAAGTCAAGAGATACCCAAGCCACTGAAAATATGAGTCTTCTTTTTTTTATTTTTAAATTTGTGTTCTTAGCATCAAATAAGTTAACTCTTCTAAATACTTGGAGGATACTCTTTTTCAAGCCTATCACCAAGGCCATTTGTCAGAGCTGTGACTTCCAGAACTCGCGAATGCACATATGAACCCATGAAGGGGAGACACCAAGTCCAAATTTTTACAAACACCACATTCACACTCTGTGTAACACACTTAAAACTGTTACTGCAAATCAATTTCATCTAGAGACTAAACTAACAATTGATGACAGCCAAGAACAGGTACTTTTCTCCCTGTTAATGTGATTTCCTTTCCAGGTCCACCTTAAAAGGTGTGCAGTTATGACTCTAGGAAACACCATTCCTGCTGTGGTCTGTGATAGTCCTTCCCATTGAAATCTCACTTCCCCAGGAAAATGCTGAAGGAGAAAGTGAAAGGCAACTCATCTAGGTGCAGGTGGTGGCTGCTGTCTACACAGCCAGAGAAGCCCTGAGCAACTCCTCTTCCTTAAAATGACTCTCCCGAAACACCTGACTTGAATCATTTTGTTGTGGGGACCCTTTTCAAACACAAAATGCCATTACTCATATATCCATAAACTAAAAGAGTCTTCATCCAGAGCTCATCTAAAGACGATCTTCCCTTCCCACTTTTGTTTCATGTCACGTGACTTTTTGAATTTTACCATCTCTGGAGGGGTGAGCCAGTAGAAATCACTGTGAAAGGAGAAAAAGCAAACACACTGCTCCATGCTTCTCGGCCAGAAAATATGATACACTATTTGTTAGTATGGAGAATGAAGGAGTGATGTGGGTGAGTGCATTCAGAGATTTATTTGTAAGCTGATTTGTACTGATGAGCCTGCAAGCACCCTACCATGGAATGAGAGGCGGTCTTTGGGAGAGGAAGCGGTACTGAGCTATAAAATATCACAAGGGAAAGATAATAGCAGTTCAGAGGCAGATAACATTTTACTGTCAATGAAGGCTTTTCAATTCATCTCTTGAATCCTGCAGCAACTTCATGGGTAAGGCAGGGCAGGGAGTATGAACCTCATTTTAGAAATGAGAAAATTTGAAGAAGAAAAGTGATTTACTCACAATTCTACTGCTTATAAATCACAGAGTGAAGTGGCATATCCATGTCTTCTGACCCCAGGGGCTGTGGGTGGGAGTGAGCTTCTTGCTTAACCAATAGCGAGTGGTGGATTTCAGCTTCAGTGGGGTAGCTGCTTCAGACTTTACTCTTTCCCAATATCCCTCTTCAAAAGCGGTAGTGTGAGCAGCCGTTATTACTACCAATGCGTTAGGCCAAGGTAAGCACAAAGCTATTCCTGGTATTCCCTGGGAGCATCTTTTTTGGAAGGCTGCCATCTATCAGAAATGGCCCTTTTGAAAACATGGTAGATATACATCATGGAAGATATACAAAATGTAGTAGATATACAAAATGTGGTAGATGTACATCAACTTAGCCATAGAAAAAAACAAAATATTGTCTTTTGCAGCAACTTGGATGAAGCTGAAGACCATTATTCTAAGTGAAGTAACTCAGGAATGGAAAACCAAATATTGCATGTTCTCACTTACAAGTGAGAGCTAAGTTATGAGAATGCAATAGAAGAGTGATACAATGGAGTTTGGGTTGTCAGGGGAAGGTTGAGATGGGGTGAGGGATAAAAGACTACATATTTGGTAAAGTGTACACTGCTCGGGTGACAGGTGCTCTAAAATTTCAGAAATCACCACTAAATAATTTATCCATGTAACTAAAACCCACCAGCACCCCAAAAACTATTGAAATTTTTTAAAAAAGAAATCACCCTTTTAATTTTCTTATAAAATGTACCTTTTGTTTTCTTCCAATTTTTAGAAATATGACAAGGTCATTGTTTTTAAAAATGGCAAATATAAAAATGCTCCCTGATTTCAGTGACAAAATCCATTAACATTATGGTATAAGTCACCTAAAATTACATGGTACAGACATTTCTACAACTAACTACATATCTTGGGATCATACCACTATTTCATTTTATAGCCTGCTTTTTTCTCTTTGTATATCATAAGCATATTTCAAACCACTAAACATTTGATTAGAATATTACTTTTTACTTCTTCAGAGTAAGTTTTATTTACTAAATGAAAGCACCATCATATATTCAACCATTTCCTTATTGACAGACTTGTCCAATTTCAGTTGTTTGCTTTTCTTTTTACCTTTTATCAGAAAAGATTGGATGTCTAAGTCCCTCATATGTGTCATGGGCTGACTTGACTCAATCATCTGACCCATCACTGCATCCTGCTGCTTGAGCTATTCCCCTCCGGCACCAATCTCTCTCCCTCCACTCCTACTATTAGTGCCCAAGTCCAGGCCTCCCACATCTGTCCCTTGGACCAGTGCAATAGCATCTTCCCTGGGTCCCCTAAAGTCTATCTGGACCAACCTCCATTCACAGAGTCATCTTTCAAAAACTTCAACTGGATCTTGTCACTCCCCTGCTTTTAACCCATTTGGTCACCTCCCATAAACTAATGATAATGTCCAGTCTTCATGACATGGCATATGGGGCCCCTTGATGTTTGAGCCCCATGAACATGTTTTTAATTTCATCTCCTGCCATTCTTGGCCTGAAACTTAACAGAGCAGAAGTAGAAATGGTGGCCTCCCAACTCCAGTAGCACTGTACATTTTCTGGCTCTCCCACCTCTTTCCATGCTGTTCTGCTGCCCAGAAGAAGCCCTTCCTCCACCTCATTTCTGCATCTCAATAGCTCTTACTGATTGTTCAAAACTCATCAGGAGCTTCTCCTTGGAGGACATCTCCCCACAACTCTTTGCCTACCCTCAAGGCTGTATTTGAAGCCCATCTTTGGTGTTCCCACAGGCCCCTGAGCACACCACCATCAACGCCTCTCACATTGTGTTGAAATGACATACACACCAGCATCCTGTGCTGGACTACAAGAAAGTCCAAAGCAGAGACCAACTCCTTTCTTAATCTCAACACCCTCAGCACTTTATACAACACTGGGCACATCACAGATGCTGAAGAAATTGTTTAGTGAACTCAACCAATTTATTCCAAGTAGATAATGTTCCTTGTATGTGTAATCTCAAACTTGCCCTAAATTGCTTCCGAGTTTCATTTTTTGAGATTTACTTAACCTGATCATCTACTTTCAATCATTTACCGATTATCTATGTGCTGTGCTTTTTTATACATATGAACTCATTTCATCTTCCCACAAACTGGCTGCAGAAGACAGCTGATATTTTTGCTTCCTTCTAGCAGTCACTCTTCCTTGTCTCTAACTTTGCTCCACTTTTTCTCTGCAGAATCATCTATCTCCTACTCTAGGAACAAGTGATTTTGGTTGGGGGAAAGGTGCTGACACACCCAGCAAAGGGCTGGGCATATGGGCAAGACTAAAACCAAATAGCATATCACATTCCCCCAGCAACAATAATTCCTTCAAGGATGGGCACATGACCAAATGAGCCAAAGAGATGCAAAGAGACTAGTGCCTGGGCTGCTAAGACAGATGTACATTCTCTTCCTCAAAGAAGATGTACTGTTGGAACTGCTACAGCCATCTTACCCCACCTGAGCCTCAGAATGAGGTCAACAGAGAAGTAGGTAGGGGTAAGGGGAAGAGACAGCAAGTTGTGATGATGCTGAGTAAGAAACTGGGCTTAATGCCCCTTCTATAATCTGGACTTGTCTTTCACATGAGCAAATCAACTTTCTTTCTTTCTTTCTTTCTTTTTTTAATCGAAGTCAGTTAAAATTAGGTTTTTTGTCAATTGCAAACCAAAAGAGTCCTAACCATATCCCTATAAAGGAGGTATTATTGGAAATAATTATTGTAAATTAAAGCTTCTAAACATAACTTTAGGCAAATTACAGCTAATAAACAGCACAGCTAAGATTTGATTTTGAGATTTCCTAACTTTAAAATTTGCTGTTTACCAATCATGAGATTGAAAACCTTGCACAATGCAGATAAGGGAAAACATACACACACACACACACTATACATTACCATGCGATTTTAAATGACCTCTATGGATCGATCTGCTCCTCTCTTCAGTCAAGACATGCTACTACACTAGACAATGCTGAAAGTCTGCCTCACACAACACAGAAAAGTATTCCTAAAAATCTAAGTACACACTACTTTTTACTAGTCAAATTTTATTGCATAAGGTTTTTGTTTGTTTGTCTGTTTTTGTTTTGTTTTGTTTTGTTTTCATTAAAGAGACTCTATGGTGATCCTTCGGCAAAGTGAAGAATCTTAAATTTGAAAAGCAACATAGTGCCTTCATTTCAATCTGGACATTTGTTGATCAGGATTGCTTCAAAATAAGTCTGGCTTACAATTGAAAGGAGAGGGAATCCTAGCAGGGTGCAGGTCATGTGTAAAAGGCAGGGCACTTCCTACTCTTTGTTTCAAATGTTTAGATGAATAGGTTATCCAAAATGAAAAATGCTTCCAAAGATCTCATAAGGTAGAGATTCTCAGCTGTGTCAGGAAAACTTGGTAAAATTGTTAGAATAATTTATTTGTCTAGTAGGTATTCATTTAAAAAAACAATTATGTGTGGCACTTACTAAATTCTGGGGACTGTACTAGGGAGTTGAGATATGATATTAAGCAAAGACAAGCACACCTGCTGTCTTGGAGTTTATAGTATCAAAAAACATCCTTTGTGTGCTGTGCTGGAGGCTGGGTAGACAGAGGTACGTAAAGCCGGTATCACCCCGTCCCTCGCAGGGCACGACCAAAGTACAATATTTCTAAATTTTATATTGCTGCACTCTACTATTAGAAAAACGTTTGAGGCCAGGTGCAGTGGCTCACACCTGTAATCCCAGCACTTTGGAAGTCTGAGGTGGGTGGATCACCTGAGGTCAGGACTTCTAGACCAGCCTGGTCTACATGCTAAAACTCTGTCTCTACTAAAAATACAAAAATTGGCCAGGTATGATGGCAGGCACCTGTAGTCCCAGCTACTCAGGAGGCTGAGGCAGGAGAGTCACTTGAACCCAGGAGGCAGAGGTGGCAGTGAGCTAAGATCGTGCCACTGCACTCCAGCCTGGGCAACAGAGTGAGACCCTGTCTCCAGAAAAAAGAAAGAAAGAAAGAGAGAAAGAAAGAGAGAAAGAGAGAGAGAGAAAGAAAGAAGGAAGGAAGGAAGGAAGGAAGGAAGGAAGGAAGGAAGGAAGGAAGGAAGGAA
>NW_022437018.1:4008009-4137444 GCF_009761245.1 Sapajus apella
GGGAGGGAGGGAGGGAGGGAGAGAAAGAGAGAAAGACAGAGAGAGAGAGAAAGAAAGGAGGGAGGGAGGGAGGGAGGGAAGGAAAGAAAGAAAGAAAAACTTTTGAATATTATTTTCTTGTTTATAAATTTTACACTTGTGCTACTTTCATATATGTATAGTATAAAGTACACACACACACACACACACACACACACACACACACAGAACTAGACAATACAATGAATGAAACTAAAATTTAACAAAAAGAGTTCAAATATTTTCCTCCACACCCTTCTTTAGAGACCACTTGTCTAGTAAGCTAAGTTTCCAATGTCCAAGCATTGGCCTAAATTAATCCTTTCAGACAGAGTCAAGGATTAACCTACACACTAGGGCAAGGGCCTGAGAATTTCTTATTCCTGCCCAGGGAGCCGCCTACCAATGCCTGCCCACCATCACTAAACCACTCTTGAATTCAGGGCAACCACAATCGAACCAGCTGTTTCACTGATTGAGTTTTCACTTTTCAAGCATTTGCTTTGGCATGAAGTAGACACGCTGCTTGAGTGAATATTTGTCACAGAATATCTTACTCATACTCCAAGAATGGCTGGTTGACTGACCAATGCTGGAAAACGAAGGGGCGAAGAAAAATCTCCCATGCATTCTACTCAGAAACACATTACCTGGATAAGGCTGGCCACACACTCCAGCCAGGCCTTCAATTATGAAGCATCAGAATTCTTGTCATCCTCTATCTCCGAGGCTAAATTGTACAGCCCACCAGCAACAACAACAACAAAAAAAGTGGTGTTTCCTTAGACCAAATTTCTACTCATATTTCTACAAATTAATTCAACCAACATTTATCAGTGCTTACTATAAGACACAACCAATAGGAATTTATTTTTGCCCAATGACCTGAACTAACATATATAGTTATAAAGATACATACACACACATATGTGTTCAGAGACTCAGTTACATACAGAGATCCTACTTTAAGAAAATTATTTCACTGAAAATGATTGCTAAGTGGCATTATTACCTTGCCCCATCCCCAGGCATCCCTGTGAGCATATATTAGCATCCAACAGCATGCTTCATTCCCGCATGCGCCAATGAAAAATGATCGCTTGTCTTTCTAAAACCAAACCAATTATTTTTGTTTTTGTTGAATGGAAATTTAGGTTGTGTGTAGTGACGGAATAACTAAATCAGTCTTGTTTGGAATCCAAGCGTCAACGTGGATCCTGTTGCTTTGCTGACAGGAAGTGGAACCCAGATAGCTGATTTGATAAAACGGCTATTTTGGCTTTGAAACAAACAAACAAAAAAATCTCCACTATTGCCACTTCGGAGCGAATGAACCACGCACCCTCACCTCCATCTCTCTCTTTCCTTGGCGTCTGTCCTAACACGGTACAGTAATGAGACAACATTTTACATAACCCGCAGTATCTGCTCTGCGCTGGTATACAAACGCCTACCTGATTGACTATCACCATTTCAGAACTGCTGCCTAATCATATTTTTTCAGGCTGTGTGAACAAAATAATGTTTCTTTAATTATGTGAACTCTATTTTTGATATTATAATGACATTTTAGAAGATAGAATAGCTGCCTCTCTTAGATGGGGTGGTATTAATCAGGTGTGACAGCTAGTTATTTGATACAGTTTAAATCCCACATGTATTTTCACACAAGTAATCTGGGACTTGATTTCTCAGTCTCAGGTCTGTTATGTCACTTGTGTTTCTGCCCATAATGAGCAAAATAATTGAACCAAATTAGCGCTATCTATAATTCAGTGCTAGCTTAGAGGCGTTATTTTATTTTTTTTAAAAAATGAAACAAAAAGGTATTGAATAAATAAAGGTCTGTGAGATCTACATTCTTTACCATGTCTCAGTCCAGCATACGTTTTCCCCTGGGGCTGCCAGGCATATCTGCCAAATATGCCAGATAAGGCACATCCATTTCTTCATTGGGGTGGGTTTTGTACTGGGGAGTTGCTCAGGCACGTGTAGAGGCTGCTTTACCTGGATCAGGATGTTGAAGATGATTTAGTACATCTTAGGTGTGATTTGGGGAGCAGAGTATTAGCACCTGGTGCAATCTGGGTGTTTGTATAAGTGCTATAATTGTTCATTTGTTTGTCTCCTGGCATACTAGCCTGAGAGGTCCCAGAGGACCAGCATGGATTGTCTACGCTCAGACTGTTGCAGCCCCAGCATCAAGCATAGAGTTAGAAGTTCTTACCCGGAATTCACACTACTATGAAGTATTTTTGTGGAATACTAAGTATAAATATTGCTCAGTCCTCTCTTTTTGCAGAGAAAAATGATGAGTCCCAGAGTAGACTTGGCCCCAAAGTATATATACTTGAATCCTGTTCTCAATTCCCAGGTTAGTCTTCCATCCACCACACTGGCCTTATCTGTAAGCTCAGGAGCTAAACATTTGTTAATAGTAAGAGCTGTAGAGCAGTGCTTCTCAAATTCTACTGTGCATATGAATCTGCTATAAGGCTTGTTAAAATGCAGATTCTGATTTAGTAGATCTGGGTTGGGGTCTGAGAATCTGTATATGTCAAACAAGCTTTAGGTAATGCTAGGGATGTTGGTCTATGGACCACACTTTGAGTAGCCAGGCCAGAGAGCAGAGTGACTGGTCCCTCTGGCTCTGGAGTCAGGATGATAGCATTCAAATCCTGACTCGGCTACCATCTGCATGTTACCATAGGCCAAGCACAACACTATGGAGTCTATGGGGACCAGAGAAAGAAAGCAGGCAGTAAGGTGTGCAGGGAGCTGGGGCAGACAGGAGCATACATGCCCTGTCTAAGGCAGTAGCTGCTGTTTATTTATTATTATTATTACCTCATGAGAAGAAGGTCCCATGAGGATCCTGCCAGATTTTCTGAATATTCAAAAGAAAATCTTTACATCATAGATTTTATATTCGGGGAAGGGAGAGATAAAGATAGACAGATAAACAGACAAACAATTTCGATATTATCTCATAATTTTTTTTTTTAGTCGGAGTCTCACTCTGTGCCCAGATCGGAGTGCAGTGGCATGATCTGCAACCTCCACCTCCTGGTTTCAAGAAATTCTCCTGCCTCAGCCTTCTGAGTAGGTGGGATTACAGATGTCTGTCACCACGTATGGCTAATTTTGTATTTGTAGAGATGGGGTTTCGCCATACTGTCCAGGCTGGTCTAGAACTCCTGACCTCAGGTGATCCAACCACCTCTACCTCCCAATGTGCTGGGATTATAGGCGTGAGCCACCACGCCCAGTCTGTTATCTCATAATTTTTAAAAGTTGGAAACTACTGAAAATATTTTAAAACACTTTGTAGGTGGGCCAGGCACGGTGGCTCAAACCTGTATTCCCAGCAGTTTGGGAGGCTGAGGTGGCGGATAACTTGAGGTCAGGAGCTCGAGACTAGCCTGGCCAACATGGCGAAACCCATCTCTACCAAAAATAAAAAATTAGCCAGGCGTAGTGGCGCACACCTGCAGTCCCAGCTACTCAGGCTAGGCATGACAAGTGCTTGAACCCAGGAGTTAGAGGTTGCAGTGAGCCAAGATCGCAGCGCTGCACTCGAGCCTAGACAATAGGGCAAGACTCTCTATCCCCCCAAAAAAACACCTGTAGGCAACCTATGGAATGGGTCATGCCTCTAGTTTGCTTCTTCTTTACAAACATGTTTCCACTTAATCTTCAAAACAAGCCTGTGAGTTAGGTAAGTGTTATTGTAATTATCTTTTTACCATAAAAGAAACTAGCTTAGAACCATCTCATAAATCACTCTCTGTATATAGCTAGGTGAAGATGGAACTGGTGCATAAGCCAGGAATGACTGATTCCAAAGCCCACCCACTACACAGCAGTGGCGACTGTCACCAAGTCTGGCCCAAATCTCCCCAGTCTTTCAAATGTCCCCTGTCCGTGGCTATCCTGTGTCCAGCAAAAGGGAGGAAATGCCAATAGCCATTAAAAGAAGTTTCCATCTAGGCAAATCCAACTGGTCCAGAAGCTCAAACTCATGACAGTCACCTCCTGAGCACTGTGCTATCTCGTTCCTGCCACAGGCTCTCCCTGATACTGTTTGAGGGTAGTGAAATGGTGTGATTAAAGCACCAGCTTTGGGCTCAAGTCAGCCCGGTTTGAATCTTCGCTCTGAACACCGGAGGAGATCTGATCACAATGTATCATTCTTGGCAGCTAACCAAGGAGAAATCCAATGGGGCTTGGGCAACGCCAAAGGTCGCAAAATAACCATTTCCAGTCTCATAAACACCTAGGCTTTGGAGACAAGAGCCACCTGGTTTGGGACTTGGTTGGCATCTGGCTGAGCCACCTCAGTAATATCACTTAACCTATCAGAAGTGCAATTTCTCCAATTGAGAATGAGAATAATAACCTCTATCTCTTACACTTTCTTTTGGGTTTTGCAGAATTTAAGTGAGATATATATAAAGTGCCTGATACATAGTAGGCACTTCATAAATTTAACTTCCTTAAGCCCCATTTTTATTTTTATAACAGCACTGCCACTTGGTCCCAGAATACTACTGGGTAAAAAGTGAGCAGATTATACCAAATCTACGAGCATTCCTTCTCCAAGCTTTGAAAAAGGCAAAATTATACTACTGGATGTGGTGTAACAGAAAACACCCTTCACCTGGAATCAAGGATGTAGACATTTCCAAACAACCCATGGATGTGCAAACTATCATTAACCCCATTTTAAGGATGGGGCAACTGAGGTCTAGAGACGTTAAGTCACTTGTTCAAGATCACTCTGATCCAGAACTCAATGGTTTCATTCCTCAGTGAATATACTCCTCTACAAGTCACCCTACCTCCTGTGGTCTTAGTTTCTTCATCCATCAAAGAGAGATATATGAAATATTCAGCCATTTAAGACATTCATATTTTTCTCCCGGTCCTTGGGGGTCTTCCCCATTAAATTCTTCACTGAGAAGAATTTTACTAGACCAGGAAGCAGCACCATTGGAAAGGAGCATAAAGACAACGGCTTGCTCTCAGATGCACTGTTCCGGGCTATCACATAAAGATAGGTCATGTTTGGTGATCTGCCCCATTCTCCTTTCAAGCTGGCCTATGTGGACACTTGGGTAGTCTCCCTCTTGGTTCTAAACAATTTTCAAGAGGCTCAGATTTCCAGGATGGAAAGGGTCTCTTTGATACAGATCAAGTTCAGCTTTAATCATTAAAGAGTGTCTCACTTCCCTGTGAATTTTTACTAAAGCGGGGAAACTGAGCCAATGCACTCACATCAGCTCAGAGGGTGGGTGCTGTGGATTAAGGCGGGGAGAGGCAGGGGAGACAGCAGTCTCCTCTCGCCACATGGAGACACCCTGTTAGTACCAAAATCCAGGGCGAAGAGAGGAACTTTAAATAGAAATCAAATACTGCTACCCTTTCTTTCTCCCTCTCCACTCCCTTGCAGATAAACACACGAAGTTTATGATTGGATAAAGGTTTGGTTTCATTCCAAGCATAAAAATGGCTTTAGAAGACTTCAGTTTCCTGTCTCCTAACTTTCCTGACCACAAATATTTTTTATTGTAAGCCTTGAAAGCAAAGGGTTATTTAATAAATTAACACTTCAGAAGCCTTTGGTTCAACTCTCAGTTGGTTCTAAGTTCAATTCTTATCTTCCTGTTTATTAACTTTAGATGGTTGGTCCTGCCTCATCTCTCTTCACCTAGAAAGCTTTAGTTCCTATCCTTTCTGTATTTTATGGTTTTACAATACTTTATTGAATTGCTATATTATAATATTTCTGGCCTTCCCCTACCCCCAAATAATCCTTTATGAGGAAGCATAGACAAAGCCTGGAATGCAGTGAAGTAAGCATAGCAGTCTTTACAGCATTTTACAAATTTCTCTTGGCCTCAGAAATCACAAAATAATCACACAAAGAAACCTAACCCTTTGCCTGCAGGACAATACATGGTTTTTTATTAAAAGAGGAATTTAAATTCCTTCTGCGCACAGACTGTTTTAACTATAAAGACTTAGAAAATTAATTTTTGCCTATAATCTCTTATAGATAATACTATAAAAATAGTTCCTCTTTAAGAAGCATATTTCATGCAAATATCAAAAAGCCTTTTATCTGTGTTCAAGATTTTTTGTTCTATTTCTGTCCCTTGTTTCCTTCTCTTCACTGAGGATCAGACTTTGGGAGCCCTGGATCCCTAGGCATGCTGCTGAAAGGCAGGGCCCCGAAGTGGGCAGCAGGTTGGCCGTTTTGGCTGCTTTAAAAGCAGTGAAACTGAGGAGCCCAGATTAACTTCCTACTACGTGCTGGGCGTTGTGTCAAGTGCTGGGGTAAATAAGTGGTGAATTCAAAGGGCAAGCTAAGCAGCATTCCTGCCAGAAAAATCAGAATGGCATCAAGCTGCAGTAAGAGATCAGGCTGTCAGTGCAGAATGAGAGGAAAGGCAAAGCAATCCTTTTTTTTTTTTGAAACAGAGTCTCGCTCTGTTGTCCAGGCTGGAGTGCAGTGGAGCGATTTCAGCTCACTGCAACCTCTGTCTCCCAGGTTCAAGCAATTCTCCTGCCTCAGCCTCCCAAGTAGCTGGGATTACAGGTGTGTGCCACTACGCCCGGCTAATTTCTGTATTTTTAGTAGAGACAGGGTTTCGCCATGTTGGCCAGGCTGGTCTTGTACTCCTGATCTCAGGTGATCTGCCCACCTCAGCATCCCAAAATGCTGGGATTACAGGCTTGTGCCACCACACCCAGCCACAATACATCTTCTTTTTAGAGACGAGGTTTCACTGTGTTGGCTAGGCTGGTCTTGAACTCCTGACCTCGTGATCCACCTGCCTCGGCCGACCAAAGTGCTGGGATTACAAGCATAAGCCACGGCGTCTAGCTCACAATACATCTTTAAAGCAACATTGCCCAAACTTCCTCACTCACAAGCCGCCTTCAGGATTTTTTACCCATCCTAAAACCACTCATAATCGTATTTACTTAATATTTTTCTTCAGATGATTTACTCTTTTTAACTTTAATTTTGCTTCATCCTAGCAATATTATGGGTGAAAGTCACTGTTTCTTGATTTTAATAGTTGTGTACTTATTTTAATATGTATTTTTCTCTAATACATACTAAAATACATATTAATATATATTTTCTCTAATACATATTAAATAAGTACACAACTATTAAATTAAAGAAATGTTCACGTAACTACTGCTAAAATGACCTCAGGTATACCACCAGTCACCCACAACACACTTAGGGAAAATGCACCTTAAGATAAAGTAGAAGAAATCGAAAAGAGGAAGGGAGGAAGAAAAGACAGCTAGGATTTAGCATTTGTGGAAAAAGGGTCTCCATACACACACACACCCCAAATGAAGCACTGAAGTCGGATGCTGAAGATGTCTTGATTCTCACTTGATGTCCTTCTGTCCCCAGAGCAGATCCCCAGGAGACCTAAGGTCCAGACTCGGCAATGCACAGTTTGTCATCAGGTTGCTGGGTCTGAATAGACCCGCCCCGATCCATCCTGCTCACAAGAACCCCATCTAAGCACACATCTTATCACTGGAGCCCTATAATATGCTTTCAACAGAAAGAAAATCAGTGCTTATTATTACCTTCAGCTGCCATCCCCATAGTAAATTTATTGCCCACTCCCTTAGTCTGTTCGAACTGCTGTAACAAAACTCCAGAGAATGGGTACCTTATAAATGGCGGACACTTATTTCTCACAGTTCTGGAGGCTGGGAAGTCCAAGAGTGAGGCATCGCATGTTCTGGTTCATAGATAGTGCCCTCTCATTTCATCCTCACAGGGGGAAAGGGACAAGAAGCTCCGTTGGGCCTGTTATATATGAGCACCAATCCCGTGATCTAATCGCCTCCCTAAAGCCCCCACCTTTTAATACCATGACTTTGGGGATTAAGATTTCAATTAATGAATTTTGAGAGGATACAAACATTGAGATCAGAGCACTCAGGAAAAAGCAGTACCTATTCATGCCCCAAGCATTGGACATTTTGGTTTACTAATTTTCCAAAAGGCAGCTGTTAGTGGAAAGAGCCCAGGATGTAAAGTCAAAAAGTCTCTTTTGGCATTTCTCCCCAGACACGGCCAGATGTTAGATTTTGGGTAAGTTACTTAAGTCCTATAACTCTCAACTTCCACATTTATAAAATGGAGATAATGGAGATAAAATGGAGACGCATGCTTCTAGCAATTTTCTTTTGGAAGGGAGAACAAAATGCTTAGTGTATGTAAAAGTATAATGTCTAGCACATAATTTGAAATCACGCAGTAAGTATATTTTTAACACGAACTACTCAGACATTAGAAAAGACAAAATGATAGTAATTCGTACTATAAAAGTAGTAATTAAAAATCCTTAAAATAATTTAAAAATATTCAAAATATCCAATATTTCAATTTTAACACATTCCCCTGTGTTTGTGTATTCACTCTGATTTCAAGTAAGAAAAGTTACTCATGTTTATAGAAAGCAGGTTAAAAACATGGAAAAATAAAATTTAGTGTCTTAGGGCTAAGGGGCAGTTTGGAGTAGAAGTTAGGAGCGTTAGCTGTGGATTCCACTAGTCTGGGATTTAATGCAAGCTGGGTCACTTCCTAATTGTATTATCTTAGCTAAATTACATTCTCTCTCTCTAATCCTCAATTCCTTTCCAGAAAAATGGGAATATTAATAATAGTATCAACCTCATAGTTTGGCTTAGCTGTCTCTATGGGGTATTTAGTAAATTCCCAATACTCAGTATAGAAATTAAGGTGGTAGGATTATGGATGATACTTTTAACTTTAAGAAGTGATCTTTCTTTGTTCTTTGGAAATTGCAAGTAGCCAAATTACAGCTACAGCTAGTGCTCGACTTACGACCACGATTGGTTCCAACAGACCGGTCGTAACAGATTTGGTCGTAGGTTGAGTAGGCTATATGTACAGTACTGTGAAATGATGTTATAAAAATCTTTAAGTCATATTTTATCATAATTTTCTTTCATTATTGTTATATATCATAATTTTCTTTGTTCATTTTATGCCATTTGAATCATCTCTAAACCATTTTGTTTCTTATTTTTACATTCGTCAGGTTTAAGTAAAACACTGCATTACCAGTACAACTGGTTTAATATTTGCAAAACATACAGAATTACAAAATACAGGTGCATACAAAAATACAAAATACAGGTGTAAAAAATATCATAGGAAACATTTTCCCAATTGCAAAACATATCAAAATATATAAACATGTACGAAACATTTATTGGCCGCTGGTGCTTGGCTGCGGATCATTGATGTCGCCATCTGAGGCAGCAGTTGGGGTTACCGGAGTTGGTTTTTTCATAAACATGGTGAGCTTTGTCTGAATTGTATGTTTCTTTTTTTCTTCATAAATTTCACAATACGGACGAAACACATCGTGCGCCATCCGTTCAATCCTTGCAAATCGTTCAATGTTTGGGTCCATTGCTTCGAAATGTATAAGAAGTTTATCGGGAGGGGTTTGATGAAAAATATCCAAGACACAAAACACAAATTGCTGTACCGAGTCTGGGATAACAGTTGAAATGGTGCACGTGGAGATGGTAGTGCTGCCGGAAGCTGATCCGCACTGTCGTATGCCCAGCTGGGCAACGTTTGCGCTGCCAGACGCGGAGCAGTCGTGGCTAGCGATTGTGGTCGTAAAGTCGAATGGTCATAAGTTGCATAGGTCGTAAATCGATCAATACCTGTACATGTCAGTGAATATTCACTGCTCAACCGCAAAGCTGCGCTTCAAGAAAGAGAATAACAAAGCTGCCTCCAGCACTAGACTTCCTCGTCAATGCCCAGCCACACCTGAGCAGTCTGTGACCAAACCAGAGGGACAAAGACTCACCTCCCACCTGGCACTGTCAAATTGGACCTCATGATCCAAGTGCTTTTTTCTCACACAGAACAAATATATCTTCAATATCTCTGGGCTGTGTGTCTACTACTGCCACTTCCAATTTTACTTCACAGCTGCATTGGAAAATGTTAAACTCTCTTCAATTTAGGCTGTTTTATTTGTATTCAGACGCAGACAGAGTGTGTACCAGGGGACAAGTTGACCATTAAAAAAATTCCATTTGACTACATATATTTTTATCAATTTGGGAAAACTATCAAGGCAGGCATTTTCACTTAAAAGCTTGGAAATAAAGCTGATATTATCTGGTTGGGGGAGGGCTGGGGAAATCACTAGAGGGAAAAAAACCCTTTTGTGTATCCAATTTCATATTGCTGTTGTCATGTACAGGATGTATATTCAAATGTGTTTGCATATTTCTAAACTGATCATACATCAAAATTAGAGCCATATTGTTTCTTTTACAGTGAAACTGTTTATATAGGAAATATTGTACCAAACATTCCCTGCCTCCACCCTGGGTTGTGACTGATTGCAGAGCAAGATAAAAGCACTTACATACACAAACACCAGAAAAGTCTATATGCATGCAAGAAATCAAAAGAAGGTGTGATTTTTAACACAAACACTATTATCAACCAAAAAAAAACAAAAAGAAGAAGAAGGAAAAAAAGCAAGATTTCTAGAGTTTATGCGAATTCTGAGAAAGCAAAAAGCATATACTTACATACTGATAGATGGAAAATTAGAGGTTGGCTTAAACAACTGTAGAATTCAGTTTGGTGCACAGTTCAAAACAGCTCTGGGGTGCTGTTCCATACTCATGTGACCAACTGAATTAGAGTCACGTACAAGAGACAGATATGGCCCACTAAGGGGAATCCACTTCCTAATTCACTATGGGAAATAGTAATTTATAGCTAGCCACTTGGTTCTTTAGTGTATCTTCTGGAAGGGCTGTATCAGTTTCAACAAGTTCAGTTGAATTTTCCCTCCTCCACACTCAACCATTTTTTCCATCCTCTTGCTTAAAAGCTTGGTCCCCGTACAAAGCGAAGTGGGAAGCTGGCAATTATCCTATAAATCCGAGTTATGTTGTTAGGTCAACAGAATTGTAGATTTGATGGAGCTTAAAGGAATTTTAGAGATTATCCGATCCAACAGCTTTCAAACTTTAAATATTTTGTTAATGAAATCATATGTAGAACTTCAATATATAAATTAGGTTTTACAAGGATTTCACTAGTATAACTTGGTCAAAGGTTACAGAGGAAAGAAAAAAAGGTAGGCACATGATTGTCTAAAGCTGAAGAGTCGATGGGAGATGACAAAGTGGAGTAATGTGGAAATTCAAAGGAGAAAAGAATTTTCCGTCTGAGCTGACCAGGAAAAACTTCATGATCTTGTACTTAAAGATCAACAGAATGTGGACATTCTTTCCTTCATTCACTTCCTTATCAAAGATATGGAAGTGTATGTAGTGGTCTTCTACAAACTGATCTAATGGACAGGCACATGGGAACTTTTTTTTTTTTTGGAGATGGAGTATTGCCTGTAGCCCATGCTGGAGTGCAGTGGTGTGACCTTGGCTCACTGCAACCCACACCTTCCAGGTCCAGGTTCAAGCAATTCTCCCGAGTAGCTGGAATTACAGGCATGTGCCACCATGCCCAGCTAATTTGTGTATTTTTAGTAGAGACAGGGTTTCACCATGTTGATCGGGCTGGTCTTGAACTCCTGACCTCATGATCTGCCCGCCTCGGCCTCCCAAAGTGCTGGGATTTACAGGCATGAGCCAACACGCCCAGCCGGCACATGAGAATTTTATCAACCTGAGGAGGTTGTCACTTTCCCGAAATTGTCCATCCTTTGGATCCTGTGGCAGAGATTGCTGGCCGGTCACCAAATGTTTTTCCTCTTCTTGTGAACACAACCACAATTCCCAGTTTCCCAGCATCAGATATGGCCATGTGACTGCATTCTAAAATGATATATGGAAAGAAATGATCTGTTCCAGGCCTAGCCCATAAAACAAACTCCTCCATGCAATCACTGATTCTCCTCTTTTTATTGCTATATATTGATGGCCAGCATGGCTTGAGCTGAGAAGTGACACACTGAGGATGGCAAAGCCTCCATTAGCCCGGATCCCTGAAAGACTGCATGGAGCAACCACCACGCCCCTGCCCCGCCCCTGCCACCATCACCATTGTTAGTCAGCAATATCTGCATTGGACTGTTACATGAGGGAGAAATAAAATTTCATGACACTAAACCTCCTGATATTTTAGGATTTGTTATACCAGCTGTTGCAACCCTAACTAATACAGATATCTTTCTCTATTACAGCCATCTCAAATTTCCCTTTTTTGCATGTATTTGCATTTTTCCCGGGTGCTTTTTTGTACATCACTAAGCTTTTGTACATTATTAATTATGTAATCTCAGGAGAACAGGTATTAATAAGATATAATCCAAGTCTCTTCCGAGGAAGAGATCACTTTTCCACATAGGTATTTGAAACTCCTCTGGGTACCATCTTCTTTATAGATAAAGAAGAGCATGGAATAGACATGGGCAAAACCTCTTCATACTATGAAATGCCTGCTTCTGTGATGCAGTGACACAGTTGTCAATGACAGCATGCATTGGTATAATGGAAAAGTTAACAGATTCAGAGTCAGATAACCTCAGGCACATCACCTAATCTTCCAGTTTCCTCACTTGTAAAACAGGATAAAGATACCTACTTTTCAGAAGGAGTTGGTTATTCACTCAGTGGCCATTAGTGATGTACCAATTAGGTTGCATTGCCAAAAAATGTATATCTGGAGGTTCTTTGTAAACCAACAGTGATTAATGATTACATTTACCTATCTCTTTATCTAGCTAGGTTCCTGATAATGTGTGCCAGTGCTTGAAACTAGTAAAAGAAGTATAAATATGCAATATCATTTTATCCAAAGGATTCCAATTTTCTATCTTGGAGATTGCAAATTTTTATAAAATGGCCCATATGTCCCACTGGCCTCTTTGCCTTTTCCCCAATTTACAAACTCCAGGTTTGATTCCCCACCCCTACCAGCATCACCAACACTAGATACCTTTCTCTTTTACAAAGTCTACCACTCCCCAGGTATGCTAAACAGGCAAACTTCAGAATTCCAGCTAAGGGTGGGCAGAGAACAGAGCACATCATTCTGCGTTGCTGGGCAGAATTGCTTTCAAAGTCAGCATTTCACTCCCCAAAGAAGCTCTACCAGCATTCGGTGGGGAGATCTCAACCCTCCAATTCTCACTAGATTTGGAGGCCATGTAGAAATCAGAAACCAAAGAGCCCTACTCTCTCATGGCCACCCTCCAGGGCTACCATAGTCATTGTCCAAGAAGGCCGCCATCTTACCTCAGACCTGGGATCAGGACAGGATAGGACAGGAAGGCGAGGCTGCAGGCTGTTACCTGGTCCTTTTTTTTTTCTCTTCCAGAGTACATTTCGGTTTCAGAAAGAGCTCTGCAACTAAACATTTACAGAAAGGTTTGTGAACCTCTGAAACAAATGTCATGAGGCAAGTGACTGACTTCAAACCTCAATTTTCTCAACTGTAAAATGTGAGTAATAATAGATAGTTTTTTCTGCCATGTGAGGATTGTTGTGAAGTACAAATGAAATCATCTTGACCATGGACAAATCCAGGAGGTTTTACCATTATTATCTTAATTGCTATCTTACTGAAGGCCAGCACCAAGACCTAGACCTCAAAATCATGTCACTGACAGGGCATATTCTAGGTCAACCATACTGAATATAGGACTACTTTATTTTAGATTTTAAATATGCAGGATCTTTTCAAAATTAAAGCCTTGAATAATAATAAAGTCTCGGGAATCCAGACACTGCAAATTCAAAATTTATCACTCCTTAGAACGAAACTGAAATGAACCTTTGCACCAATTATAAAATAAGGACTTAATGTATAAACAAAGCTTCAAGGGGAGTATTGGCCCTACTTTGGAGTAAGTCTTCAAAGACTTTTGCTGAGAACTTTCAAAAATATTTTCAAAGCAACCTCTTCCTATAAATAAGCGATAAAGTTATTCTGAAATGTTCTTACCTCTTTGTTATGGCAAGTCCCATAAGGACCTATTCATGAAGATTTTTAACTGAGTTTTCTTAATTAAAAATGCATTTGCTTAAAATATTCTATAATTTAACTTTGTACTATGAATAAAAACCACCTTTCATTGAGTGCTCACTGATGTCAGGCCACTGTTTTAAGCATGTTCACACCCATCATCTCACTTATCCCTTATGACAACACTGTGATGTGTTGTGGAGATGACTATTTCCTTTTTACCCACAGGAAAGCCAGGCTCAGAGATTTGTAAGTAACTTGTCCAGTGCCCTGAAGCTAAAAAGTGATACAGCAGAGATATTATACAAACCAAGAATTATCTGATTCTGGGAAGGGGCGGAAAGAAAAAAAAAAGAATTATCTGATTCCAAAGCGCTTTCTCCTGCCATTTTTCTACTTTGCCTCTTAATTAAGATTTACCTTTTGTCTAATTAGCACAACTTCATAGGAACTTTGCTACAATTAAATATAATAAAAAGGTTAGTCTCCATGCCATCAACTGGCATGCTCCTAAAAGGCAATAGCCAACTTTGATCGAATCTTTATTAAGTCCATTCAGCCTGACTAGGTGTCATCATCTGTGGATGCCACAGGGAGATTTGATATTCACAATGACTCCAAGTTCCCCTCATTGTCAGACAACTGATAAGCTTGAGAAACAACCTGTACTGAGGTCACAAAATCACCAGCAAGTGGGGAGGGGTCATGGGAAGGTTAACTCAGGGGGATATTAGGCTCATCTGCCATCTTCCCTTTGACCCTCTATTGGCATTGTTCCGTGCAGCAGCGCTGGCACTTAGAGGGAGGATAAAGGACAAAAAGCATTAGTCTTTCTTGATCCCTCCCAAGAAAGCAAAGAGGACCAGCTGGGAAGGGCAGTGCGGTTGTTTCATGGCAACTCAGGCTTTCGAGGGGGCTGGCCCCAACATCAGGAATGTGCAACACTATCCACTGCTGATTTTCTTCCCAAAGAGAGACCCTTTGGAACGTAAACTTCAACCAAGAATTGGATTTTTCTTACAATGTCAACAATTACTTTGTTATTAAAGAAAAAATCTGGGCGGGAGACAGCAGATGGGTACATCTGACGGGCTGGAGGAGGGAGCAGTGTTTCAGGTAGTGGAGAAATTGTTCAAGGACAATTTGTGTGTGGAAATATAAACCCTATAAATCTGCCAGAGCCAACAGGGCTGAAGACAAATCACTCACAGAAATACACCTCTTCCCAGCAAAGCTGACCATGGGCTTAATTTAGGTGCACGCCCTGTTTGTGCTGGATTTCAGGTTTTTTTTAAGGGAGGCATGGGCAACAAAGAAGTAAATTGATATCAGTCCCCCTACCTTGTTCTGTTAATAACATATTTTGCCTTCTGGTATTTTTAGAGCTTTGATTCAAAATAGAAAAGTCTATGCCATGATCCAGACCAGTGAGCATATCATTGCCATGGCAATAGAATATTGGCCTAGACACAAAAGAGCTAACTTTCTCTTCCCAATGCCACCATCAACATTCTTCTTCTTGTTGGCATGACTAAAAGAGATGGAGGAGCTCATATGTTAGTTAGCCAATTGACAATTGCCTAAGTCACTTATTCTGCCCACTGAGATATGTCACATTAGGGCAGGCATTTTTTTTTTTCCTCATTCATGCTCTATCCCCAGTGCCCAAACCGTAACTCACTCGCAGTAAGAAGTCAATCATTATTTGTGGCACTCCTGAATGAATGAACCATCCATCCATTCATCCTCAAAGATCACTGCCAAATATTCATAGGTTTTCCTCCCATGGAATTGCAAATTATACTCATTATCTCATTTAATTTTATCTCTGGGGCTATGAGTAAATCACTGTCATAGTTCCATACTACTTTAAGTGCTAGTTCATGATTTTGGGACAGGAGTTCATCTCTGGGAAAATCTTGCACCAACGAAAACTTCTGCTTAATTTTCAGACCCTCCCTTACCAAGTTATTATTGCAGTCATCTACTTTCTTAACTTCTTATGTTCATCAGCTTGGATGATATAGGTTACAGACAATTAAAGAGCTCTGCTTAGAGTTACTGCTTTTCAGATTATCAGATTCCAGTTTTATTCCATCATACTTTTTCTTAAATGAATGAACTGTCAGCTTTTCATAGGAGATTTTAGAAGAGAGGCTTCTGATGTGACACTGTTTAGTCATTTCTCCTTTCTGGGCTTCCATTTCCCAACCAACATAGAAGGTGACTGGACCAGACCAGAGGCATCAATATGACAACAGTCAGAGCAGATGGAAACCACAGACACGCCTTATTTGACCTGCATGGAGATTTTTGAGTGGAGTGGGGGGCACTAGGTGTGGGATGGGGGGTAGGATGTATTTAGCTGTCAATATAAAGTTTCACATACAAATTGCAATATCCAAATTCCTAGCTTTTCTTTCTTTTATTTTTATTTTTATTTTTTGAGACAGAGGCTGGAGTGCAATGGCACGATCTCAGCTCACTGCAACCTCTGCCTCCCAGGTTCAAGCGATTCTCCTGCCTCAGTCTCCTGAGTAGCTGGGACTCTAGGCATGTGCCACCACGCCCAGCTAATTTTTTGTATTTTTAGTAGAGACAGGGTTTCACCATGTTGGCCAGGCTGGTCTTGAACTCCTGACCTCAGGCGATCTGCCCACCTCGGCCTCTGAAAGTGCTGGGATTACAGGAGTGAGCTATCGCAATCGGCCCCTAGCTTGTCTTTAGAAGCCATATCTGGCAATACTGGGTTCAAAATCTTACAGGGCAACAGTTAAGGGGTGCTCCCTTTAAGGATAGCTTGATCTCTCTGGTTTCCCAATGCCTACAGTCCCATGTCACTCCTTAATGTTAGCTACCTGACCCCTGAGCTAAGCAAGCCCTGAATTTCCTTCCAAATTGAGAATTCTGTTATTCCAAAGCTGTGTGAAATACTAACAATTAGTTTTAGGTCACTAATAAGCATTTGATGAGGGTACATATTGGGTAAATTTCTGTGTTGGCATTCAATGTGATTTATTTATTTGTTATTATCACGGAGACACTCAATGCTCTGCATTTCCATTTATTCATCAGTACTGAAAACGTTAGCTACTCAATGAGGAGCTGCTGAGGGCCACAGGGGCCATACAGCCTACTGGCCTCGCTTTGAATTTAATTGATTAGAATGCTACCTCTGTTGCTGCTTCTCAAATAACCCAGATATTAACACTAAACAATGACAAACCGTGAGAATTTTTTCATTGACATTCTTCTAGTCAATGAAGTAGATCGTGCAAGTGGTAAGACAGTACATTTTTCCCATGGGACTCAATAAAACTATTTTTATTTTGAATGGAAAATAAATACAGCCTGTAAACGCTGTTTATTTTTTCTGAGAAATGCCTTCTATTTCTCAAATTCTATGACTCCATGTTTTGTGAATGCCTTTCTCCACCAAGACAAAAATACCCCAAAACTGGGGATATTCTACAAATATCATATTGGTAGAAAAGAATAAAACTGAAATTGCCTAAGTATGTCCGAAATGCTTTTCAGTACAATTACATTTTGGCCTTACAGCAGTCCTGTGAAGTAGATATTATCATCCTACTTTTACTGTGGAGGGAGCAGTAACAGCTGGAACTAGAAGTGAACCTCAGCATGATCTGATTCAGAATCCCAACTTTTCCTACTTTACTTCACTGCCTCCTTGAAAAGTCTGTTTCCCAAACTGCAAACAATGACATCATTTTAAGTGGAGCTAAGCACTGACGAGTTAAATATCCCTTCATTAGTGACTACAAATAAATAGATCTATTTTTCTCATTGAGAAATTTTAGATGTAGAAATTTTTAAATTTATCAGGTTTACCGTTAATTGTTTTTCATTGGTGAATTTTATTTTTTTATTATACTTTAAGTTCTGGGGTGCATATGCAGAACGTGCAGGTTTATTACATAGATATACACGTGCCATGGTGGTTTGCTGCATCCATCCGCCCCCCTCCTACCCCGCTGTCATCTGCGTTAGGTATTTCTCCTAATGCTATCCCTCCCCAATCCTCCCACCCCCTGTTATCCCTCCCCTAGCCCTCCCACACCCTCAACAGCCCCCAGTGTGTGATGTTCCCCTCCCTGTGTCTATGTGTTCTCATTGTTCAACACCCACTTATGAGTGAAGAGCATGCACTGTTTGGTTTTCTGTTCTTGTGTCAAAAACTTTTAAATAACTGTTTTGTTTCCATTGTATTTACTTTTATGATCGCCTTTTATTTACTGCAGGTGGATACTGACTTTTCTTCTGGTTATATACAGTTTTAAAAGTGAGTCAATAAAAATAAATAGGTAGGCCAGATGCAGTGGCTCCCACCTGTAATCCCAGCACTTTGGGAGGGTGAGTCAGGCAGATCAACTGAGGTCAGAAGTTCAAGACCATCCTGGCCAACATGGTGAAACCCCGTCTTTACTAAAAATATAAAAATCAGCCAGGCATGGTGGTGGATACATGTAATCTCAGCTACTGGGGAGCTGAGGCAGGAGGATTGCTTGAACCCCGGAGGCAGAGGTTGCAGTAAGCCGAGATCATGCCTCTGCACTGCAGCCTGGGCGACAAAGCGAGACTCTGTCTCAAAGAAAATGAAAACATAAGTAAATTAATTAAATAGCCAGGCATGGTGTTTCACACCTATAATACCACCTACTCAGAGGCTGAGGCAGGAGGATCCCATGAGCTCTGGAGTTTAAGGCTGCGGTGAGTTGTGATTGTGTCACTACGCTCCAACCTGGGTAGCAGGGCAAGACCCTGTCTCTAAATATATATATTTATGTATAGAAAATTAGGAAAGGAAACAGTGCAAGTGGCAAATTGATAAGAAAAAAAATCAGAAAGAAAATACACCAATGTCTAAGGTTCAGGAAAAATGAGTCTGAAGGGGAAGGTATTTGGTCAGGGATCTTGGGAGGGGCTTATTTCATCTGGGGTTAATTAAAGTCCCATCCCAGGGAACAGCCATCTTATTGGATAAATATGGGAAAGAGCCAGAAATAATAAAGTATCTACAAGGAAAGATGTTAATAGAAGGAAAGATCTTTTCTCTTTTTGTCTTCTCAATGGTTTCCTCTTCAATACACCTGTTCCTGTCTCCTAACTTGATCCCACCCAGCATCTATTACTCTTCTATTAGGGTGATCATGCATTTTTAAATTCAGCTTAATCGGACATTGATATATTTGGCTCCTCTCTTTAGCACCAAAGTCACCCAATCAAGTGAAAAATTTATTTTCTCCTCAGTACTTCAAATGGAAAGTATCTGCATGCAAAAAAATAATAAATAAATAAAAATCCCTTCAGTAAGAAAGAACATCAAGAGCACAAAGTAGAAAATGCCAAATGTTTAGAAAGATAACATCAGCTTCATTTTATTTAAATGCTCCATTGTTTGTAATAAATTTTTAATCGCTTGAAAATCTAATTTTTCCACTACCAATTTTATCCTTGGCCACTTGGCAAATACTGGTACTGACTTTTTTTTTCTTTCTGCTTCTGTTATCCCAGCAGTAAAAGCTGGATATTTGGATATGTAATTTCTTAATTATGAACCATTACAATGAAAACACCAGCTCTGTACTTGGAATAGCATCCAGTGGTATTAAAAACCTAGACTGTTATGAATTATTTGGGAACAGAGTATCTCTCCACCCTACTACAGAAGTGAGACTCAGAACACTCAGAAAAATAGAGACAGAAAGTCTGTGGGGGTGGCTGATCTGTAGTGAAACCCTTTTATAATTTAGAAAACACAATTGTACTGAACCTTTATACTAACCACATATTACTCATTGCATAATTATTGCAGGATTGAAAATGTATGACAAATGTGCCATAACTGCTTCCGCCCACTCTCATGGCAGACATTACTAATCAATTATTAAAGTCTTTCCCACTAAACATTCTAGGTGGACACTGCTGTTGAGATGGGGTCCTGGGAAGGAGGTTGGGGCAGAAAGAGCAAGAATCTTCCCTATTCCTGATATTTCCTTCTTGTAAAAAGAGCACCACTAATGTAATACTCCTAGTTTTCCCCAGAGAAGGAAAAGAGACATAATCTGATTGGTAAGCTTTGAAAGAAACACTATGGCTTGCCAAGCCCCTTCCTCTGGCAGTATGCACACTCACACAGAGCATGTGCTCCTGGTACCTCTCTACTAGCTAATGAATTTATCAGTGAGCTTACTCCTTGGCCTGTAGGAAGATCAGAGTGGTCCATTGCTGTGGGAGGCTGCGTGTGGTCCCAGTAATATCACAGTTAAGAATGGTGCCCACTGGCACAGCAGATATAACCACATTCCTCAGTAGCAACTTTAACGATAACAAAGGTAATGTTTTGACTCTTTCTGTCTCATTCTTTTGCCTACCTCTAATGGATTCAAGTCTTAGGCCAAAAAGAAGGGTGGTGTTTCAGGGTTCATTAAAACCCCTCACAGAAGCAATTGATTAGGGCTTTCACAGGAAATTGATGTATTATCTAGTACACTTCAGGAGCCATAATGTGGTCTGATTTACAGTTAGAGATGTGTGAGGTCAGCGTTGTTTGAGGTGGCCTGCCAACCACCTATACAAGGTCCAAAACAGGAGCACCTCTTGTGTCACCAAGTTCCTGAGACTTTGCAGTCCAGATAATCGATTTTGTCATTGCTTCAGACATAGCCTGTCCCAAGCAACTCACCCAACTGATCAAATTCATGAGCAACCCTCATATACTCTGGGTGGAAATGGAAATTGGAGCCATTTTGTGGGGGCCAACTTAGCAGTACATAGTCAAATTGTAAATTTAGTTACACATCGTGATGGCAATTTCACTTCTGTGTATCTATCTTATAGAAAATACATGCACAAAAATAAATGTTCAAGTTTGTTGCAACACCTATTGTAATGATGAAAATTTGGAAACTACCTAAATGCCCAGCCATAGGGAACGGTTAAATAAGTGGTTATGAAATATTGTGAACTGGCTTCTAGTTATTTCCTGAGTTTTTTGATTGGTTGATTGGTTGGTTTTTAGAGAGGGAGTCCTGCTCTGTTGTCCAGGCTGAAGTGCAGTGGCAATCATAGCTCACTGAATTCTCCCTGGGCTGAAGTGATTCTCCCACTCCAGCCACCCAAGTAGCTAGGACAACAGGTGCATGCTGTAGTCCTACAAAAAATTTAAAAAAATTTTTTTAATTTTTTTGTGGAGTTAGAATCTCTACCTGGTCTCTAACTCCTGCCTTCAAGTGATCTTGCCCTCTCGGTCTCCCTGAGCACTGGGATTACAGGCGTAGGCCACTATGCCTGGCCCATTTTGTTTTTTTAATGTGGCAATTCTACACTATGTGTTATGGCATGGTGATAGATAGGGAAAGGGTATCTACTTCTTATTGTATATTTCTTCCATTTGAAATTTTGAGTATGTGCTAATTTTATAATTAGTAATTAAGACAAATAAACATGAATTTAACAATTTTTTATCTGTTTTTTTTTCTTGAATGGTGCTGCCCATCATTTAGACTGCTCTCCATGATCACAGTGCCAGGAAGCTGAGTAGGTAAGCGGAAGGTTGGTAGGAGAGCCAAGGATTGGGGCAAGGACAGCAATTGTCTGGGAGGAGAATTCTCCCCCAAGTGTGCCTGATCAATCCCCTCTGGCATAATAGAATCCAGCTTTCTCCAGCTTTCCTAGGACCAAAATTCCCATGACTGTCAAAATCCAAGTTTCTTTTATTTTCTTCTTCTTCTTTTCAGACTGCATTTCACTATGTTGCCCAGGCCAGTGTCAAACTCCTGGGCTCAAAATCCTCCCGCCTCAGCCTCTCAAGTAGTAGGGAATGCAGGTACATGCCACTGTACCTGACTCTTTCATTTTCATAGTGCTGGAGAAACATCATTCAAGTCTTCGTCTTTGGTTCTCATCTCAGAAACTCAAGCAGATCATAAACACGTGCTCCCTGCAGTCAGATCTAATACAATGGGTTGAGCTTCAGCTTTTGCCAGGTGACTGTCCTTGAGAAGATTAAAGCTTTCTGCCTCTCTCCCTTTTGAAGAGTCAAGTTGGCATTCTAAAGACGGTGAGTGAAAATTCTATTTGACTTTGTCTAACTCAAATCTATTTGACCCATTTTTGTCCCTAAGAAACCTGTTTCACAGATCAAACTTTAGGCAACACTTTAGGATAAAAACTGCCAGAGTTCTATTTTTTAGCAATATGAATATTCTCCCTTGATTGAATATGAGCTGTCCTCATCTCCCTCTGACCTCCTCAGCCACTCAGGCTTTTCCTTGGTGGATGTCGTTTCCACAGATACTTGGTTTCACTGATCATACATGAATCTTAAGTATTAACCACCCATCCTTATAATTGCAATCTCCTCTGCCATGTAAGATTTGGTTTGTCGTATATAATCCTGGCAAATAATGCCTTGGGTTTACCTAGTGCTTTCAACTTTTAAAGGCTTTTCACATCCATTATTTTATTTTGTTTTCACAATCATTATTTTAGGTATGATTGGCCCTATGTCAACTGACAGATGAGAGAACTAAGACTACGAGAAGTAACTGAGAATACGTCTTAGTGATGACCGAACCAAGCCTACAACCAATATTTCCTCCCTTTTGGTCTTAAGCTAGAAGCCAATTAACCCCAAGCACAGAATAGGTCCCAGGTACACTGGACATTTCAAACCACTTGCAGCCTCAAAGCTTCAAGTACTGAAAGCTTCGTTTGATAGAAGATTAGACATCTTAAAAAAGAAAGAAACCACTAGGTTTCTCTCTATTGAAATAAATAGGCTGGCACCATGCTAGTTGGTGGGGTTGTTTTGTCATTGTTGTTATGTAATAGAGTTCCTGTCCCTCAAGGCAAAGGAATATAACTATACAACTTATTTAAAAAGTCACAGCCAAGGAAAGCAGTCCAAGCTTTCTATGCAGTTCCAGGTATATTGAGATCATTCTCAATATGTCTGGTAGCAACAGATAATTTTTTTTTTTTTTTTTTAGAGACAGAGTCTCACTCTGTCACCCAGGCTGGAGTGCAGTGGTGCAGTCTTGGCTCATTGCAACCTCCACCTCCTGAGTTCAAGCCATTCTCCTACCTCAGCCTTCCAAAGTGCTGGGATTACAGGCACAGGTCACCACACCCAGCTAATTTTTGTATTATTAGTAGACACAGAGTTTCACCATGTTGGCCAGGATGGGCTCGATCTCTTGACCTTGTGATACACCCACCTCGACCTCCCAAAGTGTTGGGACTACAGGCGTGTGCCACCACGCCCAGCCTGAGAATTCTTTATAGAAGGGGATGGGGACACTTGAGTTGGGTTGCAATGAATGATGAGAGAGAGAAGAAGAAGTCGAGGCATTTCAGAAACATAAATGTGATGAACAAAAAAATAATAGTCATAAAGGGTTTCTGTCTTTTCAAGATCCTGGTTCCCTCAATCTGAGATAGAATATTGTTGGTAACTCAACCACTGAAAGCAATTCCTCTGTGTTGAAGGCACGCTGAGGTTAAGCAGACACCCAAGGATAAGGGCACTGGACACATTTTCTTTGTAGCCTGGTCACTATTCATAACGTTTCCTCAGGGTAAGTCACTTATCAATGGCCCATTCTTTGATTCACACAACTGATGCCTCCTCACTCTTGAGTTAAGTACTATGTGGACACAACTTAGAGTATCCAGCTACCTCTGTCCAACTGTGCTTCTACCTCCAGGGCTCTACAGTTTAGAAGTTCTAAAGTGACCACAGATTTAGGACTTCTGTCTCTTTATTTCCCAGCCACTAAATGATGAGGAACAGCAAGATACCAAAGGTGGAGCTCCTCAGAGAGGTAGAGAAGATCAAAATCTCTAAATTACCAAAATTGAATTGAATTAACTTTCTCTCAGGCCACTCCTCAGAGGGAATAGGCTTTGTGTGAGACACAAAGGAAAAAAAAAAGTCTACTAGTAAAGTACTTTCTCTTTGGCAGAGAAGTTAACCGCAAGGTAAAAAGTAACACCTTATAGTTACTTACCCATTCAGAGTTCCCTCAGAGCTCAATCTCAATGAATCGTTTTACTTTTAATTAGATAAATGATCCTCTGTGTTGGCTAACTAGTTAATGTTCCTATCCCTAGGAGATGGTGCCTTAACACCCAAAGGCCAACTTTATTCTTTTATTTCTGAATCCTACAAGTTATTTACATCCCCTTAGAAGCTGCCTTCTCAGTGAACTTGAGCAAGTTATTTAAATCTTTTTGTGCTTCAGTTTTCTGAACTGTAAAAAGACAGAGTGCTCATATCATAAAAGTTGTAAGGATGAAAAGAAATCATTTAAAATATTTAACAGAGCTCCTAGCACATAATAAGTGTTCAATGAACGTTCACTATTAATTTTACTTTAAACTCATTCTGTTTAGAATCACTGCCTGTTTTGCACACATGAAAAAAGGCAATGGCAAACGCAAGGAAGATCTAGGGTGTGGGTGTGTGTGTGTGTGTGTGTGTGTGTGTGTGTGTGTGGTTTTGTTTGTTTGTTTGCTTGTTTTTGAGACAGAGTCTCTTTCTGTCACCCAGGCTGGCATGCAGTGGTGCAATCCCGGCTCACTGCAACCTCTACCTTCCAAGTTCAGGTGATTCTCCCACATCAGCCACCTGAACAGCTGGGACCACAGGCATGCATCACCATGCCCAGCTAATTTTTTCATTTTTTGTGGAGAGGGGCTTTCACCATGTTGCCTAGGCTCATCTTGAGCTCCTGGGCTCAAGTGATCCACCCATCTCAGCCTCTCAAAATGCTGGGATTACAGGTGTGAGCCACCTCACCTGGTCTCTCTCTCTCTCTCTCTCTCTCTCTCTCTCTCTCTCTATATATATATATATATATATATATATATATATATATTTTATAAGTAATACATTGGAAATTACCAAACACTACAAAGAAATTTGCAACTGTCTTAATTCTGCTATTGACATAAACTCATGTTTTAGTTAAAAACTATTTTCTTTTTAAACTTAACATTATTTTGAACATCTTTCCATGTCAGTAAACATGGTTCTATTACATTCTTAATATCTACATATTTTTCATTATTAGAGTTGCACCATGCATTATATAACCAATCTCCCATTGTAAATTATTTATGTTGTTTCCAACTTTTTTTGCTATTTTAAACAATGTTCTTGTGTAAATTTTATACATTCATTTTTTTGTGAACTTCTCCAAAATGGTCCTTAGGATAAATTCCTAGGAGTAAAATTTCTGGGTCTGGCAGTATATTCTAAGGGACTTATTACATACTGTACTGCCAATATGTCTTTGAGAAGGACTGTACATACTGGCACTCCCACAAGCAGGGCAAATCCCATTTTCTCACTTCTTCCCTACCACCAGCTACTATTTAAAAAAAAAATTTGCCAAGTTGATGGGTCATAAACACAATTTTATTTTTTAATTTTAATTCATTCATCAAACATTTGATTTTCTTCTTCTCTGATATCCTTTACAGTGTCATCAAAAAGTTGGTAAAGTGTGTTCTCCAGCACAGACCCTGGAGATAGACTACTTGAGTCTGAATTCAGTCTCTGCCTCTGAATTTAATGATCTCAGGCCAGTTACATAACCTCTCTGTGCCTTAGTGTCTTCATTGAGAATGAAAACAATACTAGTGCTTCCCTTATACAGTTAGATGCATACATGTAAGCATTTAAGGCAATGGACTACTGTTACTTTTTGTCCATTTTTCAGCTAGCATGTTGGACTTCTCTGGGTGGATATGGTAAGAAAGGCAAGATGAGGGACATCCAGAAGAAGTAATGACATTAAAAAAAAAAAAAAAGAGCAAAAAGAGATATTACGTGTCATGTTAACTCCCACATTCAAACCTTCCCAATATTTTCATGTGTTTGGAAAAATGCAGAACAGGAACGGTTTCACGCATTGTTTTCCACTTCATGAAACCCAATTTAAACCATATGAAACAAGCCTTGACAAGTTGTCAACATGAACTTTCCTTGGTCTATGCATGACACTGTCCCTCCCACAACTGGGTCCAGCAGCTCCCAGTTGTGCTTTCACCTATAATGACCCATGTTGAGCAGGCAAGAGAAAGCATGATTATACTTGCCCACAGAATGCTATGAGCCCAAGCATCTGTATTTTCAAATGCAAATTATACAAGATACCTCTCCTCCCCATTACGCAGTACAACAGGGAATTATTAGACCCCATTTGTGTGCTCTCTAGTATCCTTGTATTTGGATGACACTAGAAATACACACAGCCCTAGAAGTCTCATGGCGAGTCAGAAGGAACCTTGGAGCTTATCTAGTTGAACCTCCTCATTCACAGAGAAAGATCTGGATGACTACATTCAAAACAGATCCAAGAATGAGGAAACGTTGATCACAGGGGCTTTCTAACTTTGGGAACATGGGAGCTTCTATACAATTTATTGAGAATGTTTAAACCCAACCCTCATGTTGATGGGATCAGTTAAAGATGGAGGAGCCACAATTACTGCACTATATTCTGTCCATCCATCCTGAGTCCTCAATGAAGGTGGAATTCCAGATTTGAGAACCATTTGTCCGATGAGAATCAGCCTCCTTCTCCTCCCCCAACTAATGTCCTAACCCTTTCTTCTTATGGCTTTGTCTTAGGTAAGCCAACTATCTCCACTTAGCATCTCTGTATCTGTTTGCTCATGTGTAATGAGGGTGCTGTTCCAAAATATGCCTTCCAGAACAAATACTTCGGGGTTCCATTTGCAGGCTTATATATTGACTCCAAGAATATACTTTTTCTGAGACAAAGTACTTTGTCTCAGAACAATTATCATTGTTGAAAACGATCCTAGGGTCTCAGCCCAAGTTCTGAGGCGGGCCCAGGATACAACTCAGATCTCCTCATTCCCAGACCTTGACAAGCCGGGCATACCCAAAAGGGGTCCTGTTTTAAAAAAACAAAACGTGGACACTAGCTTAGGCAAGGGGAGATTTTAAAACTCAGCTTGACCAACTTTACAAACACAAATTTTCAATACTTCCATGTAAAAATATTAAAGTGGACTTTAGTGTCTTCCTTCTCTGTCTGCAGTCCACTGATCTTATACAGTGCCACTGTCCTTAGTGGCTAAACCAATGATTCTTACTCTTGGTAGCACAGAATTCCCTGGAGGGTGGGGTGGAGGGGGAAGGTAAAATAGTCCCATGATCTGTGTACCACCCCCACAGAGATCCTGACTGAACTGACCTGGGGTTGGGACCCCAGTGTCAATTTTTTTTTTTTGAGATGAAGTCTCACTCTGTCACCCAGGCTGCAACCTCTGCCTCCTGGGTTCAAGCAATTCTACTTGCTCAGCCTCCTGAGTAGCTGGGACTGCAGCTGCCTACCACCATGTCTGGCTAATTTTTTGTATTTTCAGTAGAGGCGTGGTTTCATTGTGTTAGCCAGGATGGTCTCAATCTCCTGACCCCATGATCCGCCCGCCTCGGCCTCCCGAAGTGCTGGGATTACAGCCATGAGCCACCACACACGGCCCCCAGGTCAATTTTTAAACTCCCCAGAAAAGCTAATTTTAAGCCCAAGTTGAGCACCACTAGTCCGGACGAATTGCTTTCAAGGTGGAGTACATAATTCATCAGCATGCTAATAAAAATTTTAGAATGTCTTTATATTTTTCATCTTATTCTTTTAAATTTATTTATGATTTATATCTTTGAATATATTAATATGTAGATACATTTATAATATATTAGTGCAGGAGTAAATATATAACTTATAAATAAATACATATTTATCTGATGTTCATTCTAAAACAAAGGTTTTCTGATAGAAGTATATTCTTCAAAAGTTTGAATCTAAATGATTCATTAGGTGAGTAGCCATTTCTACTAAATAGGCATTGCTTTAATTATGGCATTTGTGGGTTGCTATTAGCTAACTTCTGTATTGATATTTTGCCTTTCATTTGTGCAATACACTTTGTCTCCCAAAGTAGATTGTAAATGCCTTTAAGGCAAAGACTGTTTCCTGCTTTTCACTCTCTCCCATCAGGGTCTGCCCACTTTCTAGCTGTTGAACTATGGGCAAGCTTTGATATCCTCAATCAAAAAATATTAATAACAATAGTACTAACTTCATAGCATTATTATAAAGAGTAAATCTGAGACAGTTTAAACATAGTTCCTAACATATATTATGGATTCAAAGAATGGGAGCTATTTTATCACTGGTTGAATTCTTACATCTCATACATACAGAATGTCAGGTATGATCCCAAGACATAAGGAAAACATGTGTAAGACATGACTCTCTTGTAAGGAATTCAGTCCAACAACAAATAAGTATTTGAACATATCGTAATGCCACATAATAAAATAGATGGTCTGATTGGCATATATGTAAAATGCTATGAGAATACAGCTGAGGGGGCAATTAATTCTTCCTAGTACCTTGAAGCATGAATAGTTTTCCTGTAGATAAGAAAGAGACATATGCCTGGAAGAACAGCATAGGCAAATGCATAGAGCACTGGTTCTCAAAGTATGTTCTAGGGATCCGTGGGAATTTCTGAGACAATTTCAGGTGGCCCACAGGGTCAGAACAATGGTTTTAATAATATTAAGATATTATTTGCTTTTTTCACTTTCATATTTTGACAAAGGTACAGTGGAACTTTCTGGAAACTATATGACTTGCAATATGCAACACACTGAATGCAGAAGCAGCTATGAGCATCTAGCTATCTTCCATTAAAGAGACTTCTACAAATGTAAAACAATGCCTCTCTTCTCACTATGTTTCATTGTTTTGGAAAATATAGTTATTTTTTATTAAAAAGTGTTTTATCAGAATGGATTTATTATTTTGAAATCAGTAACACATATTTTTTAATATTTTCATTATAATTTATAATATTTTACACATACAAAATTCAACGTTTTAATATTTTTCTATATATATATCCACGGTAAACAAAAGATCTTTGCAGTCCTCAATAATTTTTAAGTGAAAAGGGGTCCTGAGACCACTGGCATAAAGACATAAAATTGCATGATATGTTCAAGGAATAAATGAATAAATGAATAAGTGTAGTTAGCTACCTCCGATTCTTTTTGGAAGTAGACAGAGTATAAATTATAAATATATACATCACACGTTCATACACAATGAATATGATTATCATATCCTCTCAGCCTATGAATAACAGATAAAATATACCAGAATTTGGAAAGGGTTAATCTGAATGTGTGGGTGATTTTGAGAAAGGACGAGGGAGCAGATTTAGTTAATCCAGTGAAAGTCATCTCACATAAATTTGCAAACTAAAATACTCCCTGGGCTGAGGTCATGTGTTTAATTTTAGCAAGTAGGGTGAATATGTTTGGGTAGGTATTTATACTAAGCAGTGGACTGAGCTGGAGATGGGTTTGACAGTGGAAACAGTGATAGAACCTTTATTATTTTCAATGCAAAAAAAAATGAACTATTAATGTGATGTTCTGGTTGAGAATTTAAACTCTCAAAAAATCTGGAAATTCAAAGTCATGGTACCCATAGCAACCATAACTCTGCCCCCTTGCATGCCCAGTGTGGAGTATTTTGTATTGCAGTACATGCTGTGAAATCTATGCCTAAATGTGCTATATAGCAGAGTTACAGTTGCTGTGGGAACTGTAACTTTGAATTGCCTGCCTTTTGTGTCATTAAACTTTCAGCTGAAGTATTGCATTAAAGGAGGTTTTTTTTCTCTTCTGTGTTTCCTCATTTAAAAAAAAAAATTGATTGGGCATCTTTTTTAAAAAACGATGTAAACGATGTTAAATTGAAATAGCGGGATAATGCATTCTAGCTTCCCAGATATATGCACTGATATAGCATTAGTGAATTACCACATTTACATATTTCAACCTGGAATAACAAGTCATAAAATAATCCTCTATTTATATAGCACCTTTAATCCTGAAGGATTCCATCACACACACAGACACACAGTAACCAAACCGCATTGGACAAGAAAACTCAATAAATATTTAACAGCGCCCAACAAAATTATACAGTGCTTTAGGACAAGCAGTAGGGAAGAAAGGCACTGTCATGCAGTGGTCAGAATACAAACCAACGAGTGAGACATCTCATGCTCCACTCTGACTTTTACGATGGCATGGGCTCTCCCCGTCACCTTGAGTCAATGATTTGGCTGCCTCACAAAAACTCTGAGTATTCCATTTTTTTTTTACTGTTTACTGAGGAAGTATTTCTAGGACCAAAGGAAGAAAAGACTTCAAAAGGTCATTTGGTTGAGTTGATTACTCCCAACCAAGGCATGTACCTCCATATTCTAGAACAGGAGTCAGCAAATTTCTACTACAAAGGGCAAGACAGTAAATATTTTAGGCTTTGAAGGCCATACGGTCTCTGTCACAACTACTCAATTCTGCTGTTTTAGCGCGAAACCAGCCATAGACAATACATAAATGAATAAGCATGGCTGTGTTCCAATAACATTTATTTATGGACACTGAAATTTGAATTGCATATAATTTTTATATGCCACAAAATATTATTTTTCTACTGATTTTTCTTAGCCATTTAAAAATGTAAAACATGTTCTTTGCCTGTGAGCTATAGAAAAGCAGGTGGTAGGCTGTAGTTTGCTGGTCCCTGCTCTAGAAGTCTGAATTGCATATCATGTTCAAAGATACCCCTACACAGCGGTGTGCTTTCAAATCTTTAACAACTAGTTCCTCACCCCCAAAAAGGTACATACATTTTATTTAAATATATACAAAGATCTAGATCTATACACAGATATATAGATCTTGTATATATTTAGATCTAGCTGTGCACATATATATGTGCAAGTTTATTATACATTATGCAGATATACAGAAAGCATAGCAGAAATGTGCAAATAATAATTCTACAATACTCTTCCTTGTGAATTCCAGACAGCCAATTTATTCTCATAGAATGCTTATGTTCCTATTTGCTGAACTCTGCTATCCATACCTAACCTATGATTGCAATTAACAAATAAGTGTAGTTCTAACTTGAATATTGATTAATATTTTCATTTATATTAAGGAGTACGATAAAAGAGAAAAAACAAAGATGTATCCCAGGACTTTACTCTTTCATCAATGATATGAACACCTTCTTTGCTGGCATCAAAAATAGTTTTCAAAATATTTCCTCAATTGATTGTGCTATTCACAATATGATTGGCTACAGACTTGACGCACTTTTAAGTTAAACCTAAGTCTTAGTTCTCCAGAAAAACAGAATAAGGGTGTGTGTGTGTGTGTGTGTGTGTGTGTGTGTGTGTGTGTGTGTGTGAGAGAGAGAGAGAGAGAGAGAGAGATGTATGTGGAGAGAGAGAGGAATAGACTGATTTATTATAAGGAATTGGCTCACATGATTGAAATGGAGGCTATGAAGTCCCAAGATCTGCTGGAGACCCAGAAGAACTGTGTACTTCCAGTCTGAGTCCAAAGGTCTGAAAACCAGGAAAACTGATGTTTCAGTTCGAATCTGAAGGATGGAAAAGACCAATGTGTCCCAGGTCAAGCAGACAGCCACAGGAGTTCCTTCTTACTCAGCCTTTTTGTTCTAGTCAGGCCTTCAACTGATTGGATGATGCCCACCCACATGCGGGTTTACTTTGCATATACCATTTATCTGCTTTACTCAGTCTAGTGATTCAAATGTTAATCTCATCCAAAAACACTCCCCTAGATACACCTAGAAAAATGTTTGACCAAATATGTGAGCACCCCATGGCCCACTCAAGTCCACGCATAAAATTAGTCATCACCATCTGCAGTATTATCATTGTCTTCATTACTTTCTCAAGTCCAATCAACAAAACGATGAATCAAGCTCTGATTAGTAATGTCTGCTGAATTCCGTGGTGTAAATACCCCATCATGGCCAATTTCAAGCTACCAATATGATGTCAATGCATGTGAATTAGGAAGAGTTGGAGAGCAGCACACCTTTATATAGCAGAGTTGGCCTTCCATATCCACAGCTTCGGCATCTGAGGATTCAACCAATAGTAGATTTCAAATATTCAGAAAGGCCAGGCACAGTGGCTCATGCCTGTAACCCCAGCACTTTTGCAGGCTGAGGCAGGCAGATGACTTGAAGTCAGGAGTTTGAGAGCAGCCTGGCGTACATGTTGAAACCCTGTCTCTACCAGAAAGTACACAAATTAGCCCAGTGTGGTGGTGCACACCTGTAGTCCCAGCTACTCAGGAGGCGGGAGAATCGCTGGAACCCAGAAGGCGGAAGTTGCAGTGAGCAGAGATTTCGCCACTGTCTTCCAGCCTGAGCAACAGAATGCGACCATCTCAAAAAATAAAAATAAATAAAGTATTCAGAAAAATAAAAATAAGTAAAAAATAAAACAATATAGTAACTACATAACGTTTACATCATATTACTTGTTACAATATAATGATTTAAAGTATAAGGGAGGAGGTGAGTAGGTGATATGCAGATACTCTGCCATCTTATATAAGGTGCTTGAGCAACCACAGATTTTGGTTTCTGCCGGGAGTCCTGGAACCAGTCCTCTGAGACTATTGTATTGTGGCCACAAAAATACAAAAGGCATAAATAACTTTGAGAGTGTAGATAACAGTTACATAGAGTAAAACAATTAGGGTGTTGAGAATATATTATCATTGTTTTCTAATATAATTTGAGAGCTTATATAATTTAATGTTCAATAATAGATATGTTTGACATCTGATCTGCAAAATTTCTGAAAATGTAATCATCAACTCTGGCAGGTCCATGGGGACTAGCGCCAGCGCACCCCTAGAAGGGCGTCGTTTAAGCTCTGAGGGAAATTCATCTGGTCCCCTACTGTCTTTGTGGAAAGCCAACCCAATTTTATTTTGGCCAAAGCTTATTGAAAATAAAAACAGAATTAACCTCACTGTTCTTCTTGGTATTATTTTTCTTTTGAAGTACACAGACGTCGTTACACCCTTAGTGAATGATCACATTTACATATTTCAACCTGCAATAACAAGCCATAAAATTATCAGTCTGTGACATGGCAAAATATAGGTGGAGGCAATCAGGGGATTTGCTGGCACCTTCCATGGGTCTAAATGACTCCCTCGCATGGGAAGCTGCCTCTACATAGATGACCAATCTGGATAATTCTGCCACAATATCTGAAAAATTCTGACAAAGCCAGAATTAGGGTTTGAATCCTGCTGGTAATTATAGTCATGAATGTGGAGACACAGAAAATCAGAGAAGAATGATCCCCTTGACTTTCAGTCTAGTGATTTACCTACCGTACCCACTCTGCTTCTAAGTAATGAGTTACTTAATGCTTGTCAAGTAATTATAAGCTGTAAATCACCAAATACAAGGCATCATTAATGTCCGTTTGAAACTGCACAGAGAAATTTTAGTAGGCAATGTATGAGTCCCCCAGTGAAGACAAGACTCCGTGTCTGTACATTTTCTTGTCTCCCTAAAAAAAAAAAAAAAAAAAAAAAAAAAATCAGGTATGGCAAGATGTTTTAATAACCTCAGATAGCTAGAACCTCAGTTTTGAGTATGACCTTAATTGCCTTAATACCATGCTGGGGGACAGTTTGATCAAATTATTTATTAATATGTGGATCACAAATGAGTCTGAAAGTCTGAGTCACCACTACCCTTTCCCCCAGCACCCTGCCATTTGAGATGGAATGGTGTGGCATTCTGAATAGAGGGCAAGATTACAATTTAGTCAAACTTCATATATGTACTCTGCAGTGCAGGCAATTAAAAAAAAAGAAACTTAGTTATTTCTATACTAAGTAACCCATAAATATCAAGGGCACTTGAAGGCAATGACATTGTTAAAATTAAGGGGTGTTAGGGTGTATTTATGATTGGGGTGAGGGAGTGGGACTTCTATTTAATTTACAAACAAATTAGAAAAAAATAAACAGACTCAGCATTGCTATCATAACTGGAAAGGCATGAGAAAATTTAATCCAACTTCCCTGATAACACTTGATTAATCTCAGACTTGGAGGAAAATCAAGATAAGATAGGAAGTCTCTATCTGTACCGAGGGCCGAGGAACTTGGGGTTTCCAGTGCCCACAAAGGGCATCACAAGACTCTTCCCAGAGGGGGATCCCTTGCACCGAGTTCCCTGTGTCTCTCTTGGCTCCAGCTCCAAGTCCATGAGAAATCTGTCCCATACCCATTCTTCTGAAGCTTCCAGCCTTTATCACCGGGACCTGGGCTGGAGTCCCACCCCCACCACAGCTCTGGAGACAGGTGACGAATAGGAGACCCAAATTTAAGTTGTAGCTCAACCTTTGACCACTAGAGGTCTCCTGGAAAGCAATGACCCGTATAACCCGGTTTATCCTCCTTCAAACCAATAGACTTGTTGCACTAAGACTTGGCGAGCCTGCTCTGCTCAAGGCCTTATTAATAACGCCACCCGCCCCCGCCGCTCATGATGGCGCCAGGCATAGAGGGGGATGGGACCAGGCAGTGGCTGACCCGCAGACAGTGCTGGTTCTTTACGAATCAGTCTGCAGCCTCCAGGGCCGCCCCTTCGAACCGCAATTCTTGACCTAGCAAAAACAGGACAGCGTGCCTAACTCGAGGTCCCCAGGTGGGCTGCATGGAGCCCCACGGACTTCCACCGATGAACTGGGCAAGGCACCCAGGTTCAGAATCACCTAGCATTAGATCTGCCAACAGGCCGGGATCCACTCGCCCCTCGCTTCGCCCCCCTAATTCCCCGCCCCTATTACCCCCCTTCACCGCCTCCGTTTTGCCTCGGGATCGCAAAAGTGACCCGAGCTTTAACCAGTGGAAGCAGATCAGGGAACCATTCACTGTCCCTATTCTCATCCATGTGGTATTTTCTGGAAAAATTAGCGACTTCTAGCTAGAAGAGGAAAGAAAGACGGGCGGAGGGGGTGCTGCTGAGGGGGAACAAGAAAGGAAACAGCCAGGTTGAATTCCCAGTCTTTATCAAGCAATTCGCTCACCAATGAGAGAAAGCTGCAGTGGCAGATTCGAGCCACATGCGGTAGTGTGTAGCAATTAGTAGATAAAATGCTGACTAAAGTGCTAAAACATGAAGTATTATTGTAGCCAAGGTCAAAAATGCTTCAGTTGTCTTTTGCAATTTGGCGGAGGGGAGGCCCAGAGGTACCCAGACAGGTTTGCATTTTCGAATTGGTAGCCTTCTTTCTTCAAACTGTACTTTGCCTTTTTTCTTTTCTTTTTTTATGATCCTGTTTATTATAGTCCAAGCTGCCTAATTATGTCACTGCTGGTTTTTGCAACTAACTTAATCCTCCTGATCCTTTATGAAGCGATTCACAGACACTGAATAATGTCTACTCTCTCCTGTCCCCTTGAGGGGCAAGAATGATTTTTTTTTAACCTTATAAATATATCCGTTTACTTAAAACAGAGATTTGGATTTTTGGCTAGCGAAGCATTAGGAATCTAGGTGTGTGGGTACAGGATCCTGTGTTTCAGTACAAGAAAGAACCCAGAAATAGCGGGTCATATAAACATATACCACTCTCCCTGCCACCTTTTATACACACCAAGTTCCAGCTACAAGCTTTCTTATAGATAAATAAAGCACTTGCTTTCATGATTATAACTGTCCTGAATGGATTGTCTTCTTACAACATTCAGTCTGTTTATGAGTATTTACTTTACATTAGCCCAGGGACCCTGCACTGCAGGACTTTGCCTCTATTCCCCTGGGTGTCGGTGTCTCAAGTCTTACATCTGCTCTGTGATTGATGGAGCCCTGAATCCACGTTATTACTCTCTCACAAGCAGAAATCAAACAGGCTATTAACTACATTACTTCAAAGAACTGTTTCAATACAATCTCCTTATCTTAATTGAAACTTTCTTTGTATGGATGTTTGCTACACAGATAATTTACAGGTGCCCATCAAACATCACATTTAAAAAGAGGTAAAATTGAGGGACTGGGGGGTGGGGGTAAACACTATTGTGATCTATAATTTTAAAAGATATTCACAGTATTATTTTGATTTATTAGATTTATTATATTCATGGGGGGTGGGGGCAGTGCTGTAAAAAGAGGGGGAAAGATACCCCTGTGAGCCGGTTTTGAAATTTAGCATTCATGTGATTACAAGGCTGCAGATATTCAAAAATATTCAGACCTAGATCCCTGCAATTGTTAACATTCAGAAACCTATCGGAGAGATAAGGCAGCAGGCATCCTAGTTCAGCGCCTACCTTAAAGAGCCGAAGAAACAAGGTTTCTAATTAGATGTTCACTACACTCTTACATCACCAAAGACAGTAGAAATTGCTTAGATGCTGTAAAGAGCTGTATAATTTTTTAAAAGAGAGATTTAATACACAATTGAGGGACACCCTCAGGCATTCTGTTGAGGTTTCCTGCATAAATGCTGCTGCATTGGTCATACAGGAAACTGACTCAGAGTTGATCTCAAATACGATCTTGTCAAAATACTGCAACTCAAGTTTTTTAATATAGGATTTCTTGAACTAGATGTATATATTTACGCTAACAGGACAGAGACTAACAGAAGCCTCAGGCATATCTATTTTTAAAAAAGATATGTAAAATGTCCCTCAGTCAAGTCCATTCATATGTTAAAAATGAACAAAATGGGTGATTCTAATCAAATGTCTGCAGTATGCATTATAAAGTTAAAGAGAGAGAAAGCGCAAGAGAGCTATAATTTCTCTTTGTAACCCATGTTTATAAAATAGGAAGATCAGATGAAATTTCAAGAGATAATTAAAGAGTGATGTGCAACTCATAATTTGGCTAATGTCAAAGATGGGAGGCTGTGAATTGTATTCCTCCATAGTGCAGAGTTGTGATATTACTTTAAATTATTAAAACAGTTTTCGACAGCTTTCAAAATACCGGTTCTTTGGCATGGGCTTTTATTATTTACTGTAATTGGAGGATCTGCCATTTTCTTTCGTTTATCTGTGTGTATAGAAACGAGATAGATCTTGCCTTTTATTACTTCCCCATGTTCTGAATCAAAAAAATGTGGTTTAGATAATGTTAAGTGCCCTAATTCTTACTGCAGCGGACACAGACGTTATGAAAAGGCATAAAAATACACACAGAGGGTCTTTCCACCTCAAGTCACTGAATATGAGGCATTTGTGCTCTGCCGGGTGTATTAACTTCAGCCATGTGAATATAATTTTCATTAAAGTAATCCTGTTTCAACTAGATGCTGTGACTAGAGGTGAAACGTTGCGAAAGCGTTAAAAATAGCTTACTAGTAATTTCAACATCCTGTAATTTTATCACAGATCAAGTTTCAACTGTCATACTATACAGACCTTATTCCCCATATAGTACATGTTTACTTTTTTAGCATGCCAGACCCACTTTGGAAAGATTGGTGCCAATATAATAAAAACTGGAGTGGGGGTGTGCTGGAAAGAGTGGGAGGAGAGCGGGGAAGGGAGTGGGGGAACGTGGGGGAAGCAAGTACACCATTTTAAATCAACACTGCGAAAATGCAATCTAGCCTGGCGGAGGACCGGCAGCTGGGTCGGAGCGAGCGAGGGCTTTGCAGTCTCTGCCTGTTCCTTGTTCTGTCGCTCTTAAGTTTCTCTGTGTTTGCATAATAGCCGTGCATGCAAACCTCGCAATGCTCCAGGGCTCCAGAACAATAAATATACACATTTAAAGCCTTTATTGTCTTACGGTTCATGCCCTCGGTTTTCAACAGCTTAATTTCTGGTTGTATTTAACTAGTTTGCAAATGGATTTTTTCAGTTTCAAACTATTATTGAGGAAGCTCCCCTCCCTTTTTTGGCGGGGGAGGGGATGGGGGTGGGGTAGGAGTCGGTATATTATTCCTGTAGCGCTGGGTTATATAAACACATTATCATTTGAGAGCGCCCTTGGCGTCCATCAGCATTGTAAACACGTACTAGTGTATATACTTCAAAATTAAAGAATGCACACGCAGAACCGGGAGCCTGAATTCATATTCTGAGCAGACTCGCTGCTCGTATTTATTGATTTATCATGCATCGTTTATTGTTCCAGTCCCTAAATGCAGTAGCTGTCCGTTCAATATTGTTTGCAAAATCCTAAGATGTGTGTGCACTGCTCACTTGTCTTTTTTTTTTTTTGCTGAGTATTTTTTTTGCGAAGCGAACAAATGCATTAATATTTATATGTTTATATAATCGATAACCCACTTTTCCCTTCCATGTAAATAGGCATCAAAAGATAATTTAACAGATTAGTTCTCGAAAACATGGCAGTGAGGAAGCGTAATTTAACTATCAAACAAATCTACATGTCTAATAACAGCAAATCTGCTAAGGAGCATTAGAAAGAGGAGCAGCGCCCCGGAATCTCTGCAGGAAATGTTCTTTATATTAGACATATACAAGCAGGTCCTGTCAGATGCACAGCGAAGCTCGCTAGCCCTCCTCTCCTCCAAAAATCTCATCAGACGATATCCCTAGACAGGGGCGGTTAGAGAGAGAGAAATCACATCTTCACACACTTTTTAGGGTGCTTTTTATTTTTACAAATTTTCCTATGTGTTTTTTGCCTTGATCCATCCTCTTCCCGCCGAGATCGTACGGCGTCTTTCTCTCGATTATGAATTTGATCAATCCATATTTGGAAGGAAACCCACATAGTTTTTTCAGGAGCTGAAAATTGAGTTGTTATAGAAATATTAGGACATATTTTCAATCATTTCGGTGCCCAAAGGGAGGCAAGAGCTCAGTTTTATATTGAGACATTACGCCGGCTGGAGGCAGAGAATGCGTTTCCCTGCCAGGACCTGATGCAATCCATTCAAGCCAACAAGTTTGGAGAGAATGTTGAGTTCAATCAATTCAGAACGTCGAGATGGAGCCCAACTCACTCCAGGTATTTCGCTCTCCTCCGCTCCTCCGATCCCGGCACCCCCCGGCACCCCCCAACCCCCCAGCTCACCCACACCTCTGCACCCACCCACACCCCCCACAAACTTTTCACCAAACTTTTACCCTCTGCATCCTCCCAAATCATTTTTATTGTTTAAAAAAATCCCTGCACTGATCATACATACATAATGTAATTTTACCGCCTCAGATGGGGAGGTGGGGAGAAGTGGCGGTGGGGGGCCCTGAGTTTTCTTTTTTTTTAAGGGAGGCAGAAAATTTGTGGGTGCTATTATTTTTCCACCCAGCGTTATATCTGTTGGATCGTCTGTATTAAGAGAGTGGATGTCTGTGTGTAAATGTGTCTGGGAATAGATGTTTGTGCTCTGATGGCTACATTATTTATTTGGTGTTTTTTCCCCCCTGCAGTGGGTCGGCTCACCGTGTGGCTTGCACGGACCTTACATTTTCTACAAGGCTTTTCAATTCCACCTTGAAGGCAAACCAAGAATTTTGTCCCTTGGCGACTTTTTCTTTGTAAGATGTACGCCAAAGGATCCGATTTGCATAGCGGAGCTCCAGCTGTTGTGGGAAGAGAGGACCAGCCGGCAACTTTTATCCAGCTCTAAACTTTATTTCCTCCCAGAAGACACTCCCCAGGGCAGAAATAGCGACCATGGCGAGGTGGTAAACCTGTCTGTCCCTCTCTTCTTTCTTTATTATTTTTCCCCCTAGTAATGCTTATTACAGGGCAAGCTTGAAAATACTGTATTCACTTCTGCAGGCGAGCAGAATCGACTCCTTTTTTAAAGGGGTAGCGCCACTAGCTGGGGCTCGAGTATTTTACCATTGTCAGAGTTTGGCTGTCAGCTTTACAAAGAGGATCCAACTGCTGATTTTAGTCAAGATCAAATAACTTGTTCGAGAAGGGTTTTGTTCAAGGATTGTGTGTGTGTGTGTGTGTGTGTGTGTGTGTGTTCATTTGCTGTCCTGCTATTGCCTCTTGAACATCACATGCTTTTTTATATTTTTTGCCTTTTGAAAATTTACCTTCGTGTCTCGCTCGGTCGTGTCTGGGTGGATTTCTTTCGGTGGGTTTCGATATTGTTCTCTTTTTTTTAAAGTAAGTATTTGATATGTTTAAGAGGGCGGAAATTACGAAATGGAGGCAGAATGAGATCAAAAGCTATTGAGTTGGCAAAGACGTGTTGAATAAAGTGATAAATGACAGGTACTGGAATAATACATTCAAATAACTTGCAGATCTGCCCGGGCGGATTTCAAAGCGGTGGTGTAACAGGCACAAACACGTTAAGCATTAACAACTATCTCTAGCCCACTCCCCCTCCCCGCGGACAAGCCATTTGATGTTCTAGTTTGCAATTACTCCACGCAAAGTGGACGTCTTCCTGCGCGATCTTTGGGGGTGTGTGGGACGGGGCCGGGGGAGGGGAGGGCAGAGGGGTGTGTGCTCGCCCACTGGCCCCGCGGGTCCGGCGTTCTCCGTGCCCAGACGGCGCTCCCGGGGAGGGCGGGGAGGGACAGAGCGTCCCCGGCACGTTTCTGGGCGGCCGCGGGGGCGCTCGCCTCGCTCCCGGGAGGACGCCGGAGGTGAGCCCGCTGTCACCGGGCGCCGGGGCGGCCGCCTCCCTTCGGCTCTGTCATTGCATGTGTGACCGCAGTTCTGCGGGCTCCCCTCGTCAGCTGACCGACCTCAGCGCCGTGGTACCTACCGGGGGAACTATTTTGGGGCGTCTGTGCCCACGGCGCAGCGGGGAGGGAGGGCGCACGGCCGCCTGGCGAGGCTTTGTGTTGCCAGAGCGAGAGCAGGGCAATCAAACAGACTTTTGAGGGCAGCTAGTGCTGTGCCAGGCTCTCGAGCTTTCGAGGTAGGTGTAAGGATCTAAGGATCTAAGGCTCTTTTTGTTAAATGAATGGTTTCCCGTTTAACTCATCCGGGGGCTCGGAGCTGCCAGTCCTTCCAGAATTCCTTGGTCTGATGGAGTTGACAGTACTTTTGGCATCGCCTGTTCACTCCCTCTCCCCAGGATCGAATTACCCGTCAGTGGTCTACGCCGGTTAATTACTGGACTTCGTCGAAACGTTCGCCCTCGAATCTGCCTTTTCGGAAATAAGCCCCTCCCACCTCCCCGCTCACCTCCCCCCTCCGCCCTCCCCCGTCAGCTTTGCTTTTTAAATGTTCATATTTCCCGACGTCCGCCTGCAATTTTAAAAAGGTGTTGTTTGGAAATACTGTGAAAAATCCTGCAACCTACCAACAGGTTGAGCTCTTTCCCCCTCCCAAGGTCTGGCTCGGCCTCCTCCCCCGACCCAACTTTCCTGCGCAGCTGTCTTCCTCCGCCTCCCCCTCCTGATTTCTTATTATTTGCTTTTCAAATTTATTACTTCAACATGGCCTGTGATCTGGAAAAGGGAAGGATTAAATATCCAGAAAAGAACTAGTGCCTAATAGACATCTGACTAAGTCCAGGAGGAAATTATTCAGTGTTTTATGGGATATTTTGTGGTCACTCCTTTTTTTTTTTTTTTTTTGGCGGGGCCGGTGGGGGGATATTGGGGGGGCGGGATTGAAATTGGGTTATTTTTTAAAGACCCCAAGTTGACCCCACTTGGCCCAGTTTTAATTTCTGTTGGTGTAATTAAATGGTGAATTCTGATTTGAGAATAAAGGCTATATTTGCCAAACGTTGCATCTGCGAGAAGTGTTGACAGTGAATAGATATATTTTTAAATACACGATTTCTTTTTATTGTTCATTATGGGGAATTGAAAGGGAACCATTGTAATGCTCTGTGCATTTGTCACTGCTATATGAGCCATACCTGAGAAAATTAATCTTGCCATTTAAAAGTAAACTCTAGGGGGTTTGTGGAGGGAGATGGCTCTATTTATAATCCTCAGCTGCATATACATCCTCTAATATTATGCATGATTTGTTTTTTAATGCTAACACGGCTGGTAATTAGCTGTATGATTATACTTGTATATTTCATTAGGACTTCGGCTGATGTCATTGTGAATTATTCAGCCATATTAAAACAATTTTCAATTGAGATAATGACACGCCTCAAAATTATGCAAATGCAGGCTGCATTGTGCAAAATAATTATGACAAATGTAAAGCAGGTAGAAAGTTTCCCAATGCAGATCGGTTTTCCACCCTGGTGATGTCATTTCCCCACTGGCCTAAGTTAGTCATTCATTAGCAGAATAGCAGCAGCAGTCTCCTGGAGGAGAGCTTTACAGAAACCAGCATTTACTGCTGGCACCTAGAGGGGGCAACAGGGCCCTCTCATTAAGAAATTTGCTTTGTTTTCACTTACTCCATTAACTTGTTTATATATATTTAAATGGTTTTTAATATTGATTTTAAATAGTTTTGAATGATACATTTGCCATTTGCAATATGTAACTGAAAGAGAAAGATTTCTTGGTGATTTACACTGTGACTTGGAGAAAATGTTCAGCACATTTAATCAGCCAGTACAGTTTATTTTAAGTAACCAAATGGAGGTTAATAATTTCTTGATTGAGCTGACATCAGCATCCATTTCCAAAGGACAGTTAGGACTCAGTATGCTTTTTTTGGTTTAAGAGAATCATTCTGCCTTTTTATGATTTCTTGAAATGTAAAGACGTCAGTTCTAAAAGCAGAAAAATGATCATTGTGCAAGATTAGAAATAGCGTCCCTGTGTGGTTTGCTGTGATTTGCAGACGGTTTTTTGTTTTTGTTTTTGGGAACATTTTTTCATTATTTTTATAATTATTGTTGGAGGCTGGGTAAGGCAGGACTTTGTACACCCATTTTACAGATAGGGGCATAGACTTGGAAAGGTCATGTGATTTGTCAAAGGTCACCAGGCTAGAACCCAGGTCTCCTTGAACTTCAAGATTCTCTTTCCTCCCCAGTGAAACCTACCCTTGAAAACAGAGCTTGAACACATCATATTATATTCTAGCAGTAAATACTAATGTGGACAGTCCCTCAGACATTTTAGAATTGTAACTAGTTAATCAGCTTTGCCAAAGGCCACCAGATGTCTACGTAGTAAAACCATCCTTATCCTACAAAGTTCAGCTAATTCTAATCAGTGATATATGATACCAGTTATATTTTAATAGTTATTAATAATCATTAACTATTTACTATTCATTTTAATAATGATGGTGTTGATTTATATGCTTATAAACACCGATGCCTTCATATGTAATATTTCCAGTGTTGGCAACTGGAGTTTAGGAAAAGCATTCAAGAAAAGTCACATTTTGATTCCGCAACTTGCTATTTGCTTAATCTTGAACAACCATAAGTACTTGGAGCCTCAGTTTCTTCAACTGCAAAATGGCAACAAAGTAGGGATAACTATAGATTGCTGATGAAGATCAAGAGGATGTATAGACAAAATAACTTTATATACTGTAAAGTGCTTAAATAAAAAGAATTACGATTATGGTGAACTTTGCTCTTAATCTTCTTAACTTTATAAATAACAAAATAATAACTTTCATGTCCCTGTGGAGGTTTGTGGACCTAAAAATGATACTGTCTTAAATTACCATGAAAATGAATAGCAGGGCCATGTGCAAGGAGTTAAGTGTCTTTAGCGATTACTGACAATTGCCACATTCAGCCAGTAGCTCTTCAGAGGAGGAAAATGGCAAAGTAGCCAGGTAATTGGTTCTGTTACTGGATAACTTCTGATTACATTCATTTTCAAGTTGCCAAGTGCTTAATCTATTGGCAGTATACCCTCTTAATATGGTTGGATATGCGAGCTTGGATTTCAGCCTGATCAGCCATCACTGGGGTTTTACAAGAATCCCAGCTGTGGTTGGTCACTTCCAATGGTGAATGTGGATGGCTGAGCTAACGATGTCCAGGTGTCAAGATCAGGCATTCCTGGATAGTACAGATTCTAACCTGCATTCAGGATTTCTAAAAGTGGTTTGGTTATCACCAGCCTTACTACTGAGTTAAAAAAAAATAGTAAAAATGCACATTCTGGGACCCCTGTTGAAATCTACTCTATTAGAATCTCTGGAGTTGGGCCTAGGAGTCTGAATTTTGAATATTTTAACAGTCTCTGTCTAGCTGTGTGATCTTGGACAAGTTCTAAACTCTCTGTGCCTCAGTTTTCTCATCTGTGAAGTGGAAATACAGTCCTCATTTCCTAGGATTATTTTAAGGATTATATAAGTTAATATATGTAAAATGCGTATACCCGAGGCTGACACATAGTAGATACTTCAATAACGGTTGACTGCTGTTATTATCGTTAATGTATTAGCATTTTTCTCGCTGAAGTTTGAAACCACTACCATAGAGCTTGCTGAAGAAGGCTTTCTGTGTGAGGGAATGGCACCTAGGTTACTTTGCTAGGACATGTGGGCATCCAAGTCCTACCAAATCAGGCTACCTGTCATCTCTACGTCAGCTTTATCTGTGTCACCAAAATATAAAGTGTCTTAAGGATATACATTGCACTGCAGAAGTAAGCTTTCAACTGGATCAGCAGGATTCTTTTTTTTTTTTTTTTTCCAAAAGATTGCCTGATTTGATCATATCTGGAGTTAGACAGACTCATTCTGGAATCTAGAAGGTGCTGGATTGGCCTTTCTTCTTTTTGTATAGCTCCTCAGTCTTGGACTATAGCCATAAGGTAATTTTTCAGATATTTCTGAGACCATGCTGGCCTTAGGCAATTGCTTTAACTTTTTTAAGCCTCAGTTTCTTCCTCTGTAAAATGGATTTAATGATCTCTACTGTGCTGGGAGAATCAGAGATAATAATGAAAAGGGTCCAGAATCTAGCATAGTACCTACACATGAGAGTTTAATGAATAATGATTGCACTTATAATAGTTATTGGTTATTTTTAGTAATCATCTTAAGCTAAAAAAAGGAATTAACCTTTACTCTCTAGCAAGCAGGCCTTTTTGAACAAAGATACGAATGTAAAGAATTACGTGGAGAGAAATTACTGGACTGTGACAAGGGTCAGCCAAATAAGGCCTGAAGGCCAAATCTGGCCCACTGCCTGTTTTTGTGAATAAAGTTTTATTGGAATGTGGCCATGCTAATTTGTTTATGAATTGCTTATGGCTGCTCTTAGGCTCCAACAGCAGTTGAGTTGTTTTGACAGTTACCAGATCGCTGGCAAAGTGGAAATGTTTATTATCTGGCTTTCTACAGAAAAAGTTTGCTGACCTCTGGCCTATGTGGTTGATCTGAAATAAGGTAGATGATTGTGTACCTGCTTTTCTTCCTTGCTTGAGTTTTGACCAAGAACTAGTAATATCAGAAATATAAGAAACTTAAGTAATAAGAAATTGAACATTAATATTATTAACTTTTACATATCCAATCCAATTTCAACATTGATTCTAGGACATTAAAATTTGAGAATGAGTGAAATAAATTATGTTTTGTATGATTAAGATCGAAACTCCAGCCAATATTAGTATTGCCTATCTTTAGTTAATCAAAAACTACTTGTGAAGTCCTGTGTACTTAGTACTCTGCTAGGTGAAGAGATGGATGGAAAATGATTTGTGATGTGACCCTTTTTCTGAATAAATTTATCAATCTTGATAAGGAGATGAGATCTACCCATCTAAAAATATAAAAGCAATATGAGACATAACACGTCAGTAAATTGTGCTGATAATACATGTAATAAATAGGCGTCCAAAGGAAGGCTCCCAACCATCATGTCTTTTGGAAAAAGATTTTATTAATTTTCCCAGATGTTGGTTGAAAACCTACTGTGTGCTGGCACTTGGATACAAGAGATGAAAAAGAATGGCCTCTGCCCTCAAGGAGTTCCCAGACTGCCTTTGTAGACAGAGAGTGGTCACAGAAAAGCCATCAGACTCTTTCCGTCTGAATTCCTTAGTTTAAGTTGAGATGAATTGAGATCACTATTTATTTGTAGCCTTTCTTAATCTTTCTGGAAATGAGAAAGTACTGTCTTCATCTTTGAATTCTTACTCTCTGGACACATATTTGTAGAGCACCCACTGTGTGCCAGATCCTATTCTAGGCCTTGGGGATACAGCATGAACAAGACAGCCAAAAATCACTATTCCCAGGGAGCTTATAGTCCAGTAGTTGGCTGAAACCTCTTGTGCATTTTGCACCTTGTGCCTTATAATTATCTGTGTTCTTTTCCTTTACCTGTCACCTTGACCCTATGCTCCCCACCACAGTGCTATTCTCAGGAGCAGGGAGAGGTGTGCCTTATTCACCTTTCGGTCCTCCACAGTGTTCATTGCTATTCAGTGAGTATTTTTTGAGTCACTGAACCACATAATTAAAACGCCTTCTTACACAGCCTTACCTTCTTTAAGCTTTATCCAGTTTCTTTCTGACAGAGGACCAGTGACTGGTCATCCACAGGTAGACCAGATCCAGGACTCCGTCTCACACTTCTTTCTCTTCCAAAGTCTGTAGTCATTTTGCACTGTAGAATGTGAAAACATGGGAAGCGCTTTTTTCCTTAGGAGCACTCACCAAAGAAATGAGCAAATATTTGGGACTGAATGATCAGGCTGGAGCCAGCATCTCTTATCTTGCTGGGTACTTTTCCAGTCTTCAGCAGTCAATCCATAAAAAGTCAGGGCTTTGGGATGGCAACCTATGAAAAGCCTAAACTTCAAGAAAGAAGAGTCACTCCTCACCTGGTGTTGGTTGGCAGTTCACCCGAGCCAGCATGTTTTTCAGGCTGATGGTCTTAACTAGGCCACATGTTTGATAGTGCCTCAAAATTGTAAGCAATTAAAACCTCTCAACAATTAGACTGTCAGGCACACACTAAGGAAATGTTCTTTTTATGAAATACAAGAGTCCATACATGTAAATACTTTATTATTAATTATTAATAAAGCATACCATTGTTCATGGTGGCATCTAGTGATATATGACTCAAGCTCATTTATCAAAGTCTAGTTTTAACCAATATCCAGAATATAATTGCTTGAATCAAATGCATTCACTTGTCATTTTTTTTATAGCCAGCGTAGTTGGATATTTGCCATCTCCTACTCAGGATAATATTGTAGCTAGTGATTACCCGTTGCCTTGGCTTTTAAGGAAATTTAAAACAAATTTATCGATTGTTGGCTTAAGGATTCATTCGCCTCTCAGAGATGTGGTCATGGATTCCTTCATTTCTTGAAGAAGCTACACTTGCAGAAATCCAAGGATGGATTTTGCTGGCCACACTGTGTTCCTTCACTGACTTGCTGGAGATGAGAACCTTGGCCTTAACCCTCCAGAGTATGTCCCTCATGCCCTGGACTGTGAGCATCAGTATCGACAACACATTTCAAACACGCAGATGATGATGATTATTGAAAGGGTACTTTAGAATCATGCTAATGGCATCAATCTCTCGCACACACTTGCATAAATTAATTCTGCTTTTAAAATCAGATGCACTGTTAGCAGCGTTAAAGATGGATATTTGACATTTATCACGCAGTCTAGGATGGGTGGTTTAATTATGTGAATTTTCTGTAGGATCTTTGTGGCTGTATAAATAGACACAGTGGCGTGTGTCCTTGGCATATGACTGCCAAGCTCACAGCCACATCTCCATTCCTGTGGCCCAGTAAGAACTCCAGACTGCAGAGGCCACATGTTGCTAGTCAGTATTGTGACCCCAGAAACATCTTTTTCCCCACCTTTCTTTTCTCATAGCTCCAAGCACACCCGGGCTATGAAACACCCCCTCCACCCTATAGTTGAGTTCCAAGCCTGATCAGTGGCACTAAACATTAAACTCTTGTCTTTGAGAATAATGGGCTTTGCTTTCTACACCGTTAAGCATGTTGAGCTACTGTGCAAGCTGGAAAATAAAAATGTTCTAATTGTGTCTTTTAAATAAGCATAGGAGTGAATTAATTAGACCATATTTTGTCTTTAGTTGCTTAGTTACACAATAGTATTCCTGAGCACGAGTAAGATAAATTGGCTCTTTTTGTGCTGCTTGTCCCTTAATCATAATTACTGTATTGCTTAGGAGAGTAAAGCATACATAGATTTTGAATTTTTTATTAATAGTCAAAAATATGCATATGATATATAAAGTATATGCTGTTCAACATGTTTTATATGTGGGAAGAAGTTTTATTGTGGTGGTAACATTTGCATTAGTTGCTCAGAGATGTAGTTCTGGGAAATACATAATTGAAATGTTTTTGAATTGCTTTTTCTGGCCTTTTCAATCTTATTCAAAATAATAGTGCCTCCCGTCCTGGAGCAGTCATTCTCATTTGATTTAACATCCTTCTTTGCACTGCACGCGCGGCACCCAGTTTTAACCCTGCAGAGCCTAGATGAAGTTCCATGATTCATAGGCCATTCATTGTGCCTTAGGCTTTTTGTCTTGTGCTTTCGGGGTTTGGGGGGTAGGGGGCAGAAGGGTGCCTTTATCCTGCCCTCATTACTCCAGCGCCCTTTGCTCTTGGCTCACGTCCATGCTTATTGGGGAAGGTTCTAGGGTTAGGGGTGTAAGAGTTTGTTTTAGCATGGGGTAGACAACCGTCTGTGCTTGCCTTCTGGGGCCTTGCAAAATGGGATGTTGCTACTGGAACTTGGGCTTCTAGCCCCCTACCCCAACCCTCCACCCAGGAGGGCAGCAAGAGTTAGACAGCTTGAAATAGTTATTGAACAGTGAGAGAGTCTGGCTTATGACCCAGGATACTTGCTTGGTAAATGTATGTGAAAATCGACTCCATTGTTCTATTGTATTTGAAAAGCAAGTAAATTATTTACAGATATTTGCTAATTAAAGCACGTTTCACAAGCACGAAAGAACACAGTATAACTGGAGACAAAGAACTAAGTGCAAATAATTTAAACTCACTAATACCGTGTATTCTTCTTAAGGGAGGAATACGTTTTTAAAATATGTATATTATAGGATGTTGGTCAAAGGTACAAACTTTTAGTTATAATATATTCATCTTATTTATGCATTCATCTTCTATCTGGAGATCTAATGTACAGCACAGTAACTATAGTTAATAGTACTATATGGTATGTGTGAAATTTGCTTACAGAGTAGATCTTAGGTGCTGATCATCATACCAGAAAAAGATAACTGTGTGAAGTGAAGTGATGAATGTTAATTAGCTTGATTGTGGTCATCTTCATGATATATATGTATATCAAATCATCACATTGTATACCTTAAATATATACAATCATCATATTGTATACTTAATTGTACACTATTTTGTGAGTCAATTATACTTCAATACAGCTGAAGAAAATAAAAATGTATATATGCATGTTTATAATTATGTGTGTATGTATATATATGTTGTATATATATACATACTCACAGATAACTTGTCCTGTTATCTCTGTATACGTTACACATACGTACATATGGGTTTTGTTAACCCCTACAAGGGAAGGCTTCCATGCTACAGAGATAACAGGCCACGTTACCCTCTAGTTGCTTGTCACTAGTCTTGCCCTGAGCTCTCTTGTGGAAAATGAGATGGAAACAGTTTTGACATACTGTTTTCCCTTTGGTTCAATTTTTGCTTGCTATTATCTAGTTTGAGCTCAGCTCAGAGTATCACTAGAAATAAGGCACATTAGCCGGATACAGTATGAGAGAATAAAAATGTTCTCACCCATTCTCTTGTCCTGCGACTTTCCTGAATGTGATAGGCTTAGGTTTCATTGTCTTTCTTCTGTGACTATGAAACTTTGGCAGTGTTCTGGTTGGAAATTTGCATTATGGAAAAGACGCTGGTGAGACAAGACAAAGGGCAGACCAGTGAAGGTCAGATGCAGAACAGGTCATTGATAATGTTCTCGGAGACCTTTTCCTGGCTGGAACTTTGGTGTATCCATTGATAAAGTTGGTCCCTCTGGCTCTGCCATCAGCCAACATGTTTGGTTTTAGGCTTGACTAGCTTAAAGTCCCTTGGTATTGTTGATAAGGATGGTCAAGAAGAATTGCCATGATTATTTAAGAGAAAGGCTCATGTCTAATTTGCCATGGACATTTTAGTAGACTCACAGGATAACAAGATAAAAGAGACTGAGGAGAACAAACCCAGCCCTCTTTATTTAATAGATGCAGTACCTAAGGCCCAGAAAAGTCTTGGGCATATCCTTGGAACCAGCGAGTGACAGAAGTGGAACCAGAATTCAGTGTTCTCAGGCACCACAGTGTGGTCTGCTGTTTGGGGAAGGGGCTGCTCTCTTGAGGTCATGCCCTGAGGAAAGTAGGCAAGTGCTTCCCATGGGTGTGTTTCTGGTAGGTCATTCCAGTGTCCTGTCTCATACCAGTGGATGGTGCCATGGGGGACATCACTTTTTTTTTTTTTTTTTTTCAACACAGTCAAGCTCTGCCACCCAGGCTGGAGTGCAGTGGTGCAATCTCGGCTCACTGCAACTTCTGCCTCCTGGGTTCAAGCAATTCTCTTGCCTCAGCCTCCCGAGTAGCTGGGACTACAGGCGCACGCCACCATGCCTGGCTAATTTTTTGTATTTTTAAAAAATAAAGATAGGGTTTCACCGTGTTGCCCAGGCTGGTTGTCACGAACTCCTGAGCTCAGGCAATCCACCTGCCTCGACTTCCCAAAGTGCTGGGATTACAGACATTAGCCCCTGTGCCCAGCTGGGGACATCACTTTTATAAAACAACACATGGAGAGTATGGACTTTATTGGAATGAAAGCATACTTACCAGAGAGTCAGCGATTACACGGAAGCCAGGATTGATATTCAGGATCCCGGACTGGACATCACCTTCATTTCCGTAATTTTTCCTGAAAGGAGGAGGGCCCTCTAATGGGATGCTATTTATATTGGCTGAAGAAAAGGTTTGCCAAAAGGTGGCAATGTTGGTAACAAATGGATTGGTATTTTGCCAACATCTGATACTCATGGATGGTTTCATCATTCAGAAGCATGTATCTACTATGTGACTGCTCTGAGTCAGTCAGTCTCTGTGCTGGGGATATAATAGTGAACAGTGAGTGACTGGTACACAGAGATTTCTGTCCTCAGAGAGCACATTTACTCCCCTATAGTAAGAAGAAGCAACTTGATTAATTTGTCCCAAATGGAGGGAAAACCATCTCCATACATTTTAGTTTTAGAGCCACAACGCTTCCTTCTAGAATGCTTTCTCTTCTCTATGTATTCACAGCCCAGAGAAAATGCCCCACCTTTCTCTTTCCCAAAACCATCTGCAAAAATTTCACCTCCAGTGTTTTCTGTTGTTGTTGTTGTTGTTGTTGTTGTTGTTGTTTTGAGACTGAATCTCACTCTGTTGCCCAGGCTGGAGTGCAGTGGCACAATCTCACTGCAACCTCCACCTCCCAGGTTCAAGTGATTCTCCTGCCTCAGCCTCCTGAGTAGCTGGGACTACAGGCACGCACCACCACATCCGGCTAATTTTTATATTTTTAGTAGAGATGGGGTTTCACCGTGTTGGCCAGGATAGTCATGATCTCTTGACCTCGTGATCTGCCTGCCTTGGCCTCTCAAAGTGCTGGGTTTACAGGCCTGAGCCACCATGCCCAGCCACCCACAGTGTTTTCAGTGAAGTCAGAGTCACAGCATTTTCCATTTATTCAGTAACCTCTTATGTGTCAGACATTTCAAATTCATTAACATATAAATTAAATATAAATAAAATATCTCATTTAATTCTCATGGGTAGTCTATAATGCCGGTAGTATTTTTGACATTTTCACACTTTGTGGATGATGCGGCTGAGGCCAATAGAAGTTAAAGGAACTTGCCCAAGGACACACATAGGTGAGACTCAAAGTCAGGACTGAAACCCATGTTAATCGCCAGTGCTGCCAAGACCAGTGGGTGGCCTTTGTTTCTCATTATAACTTTAGAGTATATTGAGAACTCTCAACATCAGCATTGGGACTTTCACTATATACTGACCTGTTCTTTGAGTCTTCATGAAAGCTTCTTTCCTGCTCTTTAGGGACTTTCACAGTTGACTGATACCCAGATAATAGTAATACCCTACACACAGGTAACACACTTTCAAAGGGCCACATAGCGCCTTTCTCACATTTCACAGGAGAGGAGTCTCAGACTCAGTACCTCCAGCGTGCTTTTGTGTGCAGCCCACACTGGGCACCGGAGAGAGAGAGGTGGAAAACCAGGTAGATCCTGCCCCCATGGAGCTTACCGTCAGGCAGTGTCACATACTAATCTGTCAGGACTTAGTTTTATTATTATTTTTATTAATATTATTTTAAATGAGGGGCTGGCATTTTCTATAAGGGCCAGATAGTAAATGTTTTAAGGTCTGTGTGGTAGTCTCTGCTGCAACCTAGTAAATAACCTATCACAAACAAAGGGCTGATTTTGTGATAAGGTAAAAATAATGAAAGGAAAATACAAGTTCCTATGCCAGGGGTACATGATTTTGTCGGAAAGGTCTCTGGTGGCATTTTAAGAGAAATGTCATTTGAGTTAAGGTCTAAAGGGATCTGGGAGTGAAGATTGGGAAGTTTCTAGGCAAGGTGTAGAGGTGAGAGCAGCCTCCCTGCAAGATGGCTTCTGGGCTTGGCTTGGCCTTGGTGAATCCAGGAGCCAGATTAGAGATGCCCATTGATGCCCACTGGAGGCATCTATTGGTCTAGTATCATCTAGACACCTGGGGTGCACATTTAGAGCTAATGTACGTCATTTGTCTGTGGAGAGGGTTGAAAACAGGGCAAGCTAAGGCAAACTAAGGCCCATAGAGCCAAGCCTGGCCTACTACCCGTCTTGTTTGTTTGTCTGTTCGTTTGAGACAGAGTCTGACTCTGTCACCCAGGCTGGAGTGCAATGGCGCGATCTCAGCTCACTGCAACCTCCGCCTCCCAGGTTCAAGTGATTCTCTTGCCTCAGCCTCCAGAGTAGCTGAGATTACAGGCGCCCCCCAACACACCTGGCTCATTTTTGTATTTTTAGTAGAGATAAAGTTTCACCATGTTGGTCAGGCTGGTCCTGAACTCCTGACACCAAGCAATCCATCCATTTCGGCCTTCCAAATTCCTGGGGTTACAGGTGTGAGCCATCACACCCGGCCTTGTTTATTTGTTTTTGAGATAGTGTCTCTCTCTGTCACGCAGGCTGGAGTGTAATGGCATGATCTCACCTCACTGCAACCTCTGTTGCCCAGGTTCAACAGATTCTTGTGCCTCAGCCTCCCGAGTAGATGGGATTACTGGCAGGTACCACCATGCCCAGCTAATTTTTGTATTTTTTTGGTAGAGATCGGGTTTTGCCATGTTGACCAGGCTGAACTACCTGTTTTTGTATATAAAGTTTTATTGGCACAGAGCCATGCCCAGTTGCTTACAAATAGTCTCTGGCAGCTTTTATACTAGAGTGGCAGAGTTGGGTAGTTGCAGCAGAGACTACCACACAGACCTTAAAATATTTACTATCTGGCCCTTATAGAAAATGCCAACCCCTCATTTAAAATAATAATAAAAATAATAGTAAAACTAAGTCCTGACAGATTAATATGTGACATTTTATTTACTCCTCATAACAATAATACTGGGCCAGGCATGATGGCTCACGCCTGTAATCCCAGCACTTTGGGAGGCCAAGTCAGGCCAATCTTCTGAGTTCAGGAGTTCAAGACCAGCCTGGACAACATGGTGAAACCCCGTTTCTACTAAAACAAAATACAAAAATTAGCTGGGCCTGGTGGTGTGCAGTTGTAATCCCAGCTACTCAGAAGGCTGAGGCAGGAGAATCCCTTGAACCCAGGAGGTGGAGGTTGCAGTGAGCTGAGATCATGCCACTGCACTCCAGCCTGGGCAACAAGAGTGAAACTCCGTCTCAAAAAAAAAAAAAAAAAAAAAAGAGAGAGAGAGAGAGAGAAGGAGTGCAGTGGCCCATGCCTATAATCCCAGTACTTTGGGAGACCAAGGCAGGTGGATCCCGAGGTCGGGAGTTCAAGACCAGCCTGGACAACATAGTGAAACCTTGTCTCTACTAAAAATACAAAAATTTGCTGGGGATGGTGGCACATGCCTGTAATCCCAGCTGCTCGGGAAGCTGAGGCAGGACTGCTTGAACCGGGACCCGGGAAGCAGAGGTTGCAGTCAGCCAAGATTGCACCACTGCACTCCAGCCTGGGCTACAGAGCAAGACTCCATCTCAAAAAAAAGAAAAAAAAGAACAATAATACTGTGAGGTAGATTCTAATGTCATCTCCATTTTGCAAGAGGGTAATCTGAAAATTTGTCCGGGTTTTCAAATTCACTCACTTGGTAAACGACAAAGACTGAATGGGAACTCAAGGTGTCTTGATTCCAGAATGCAGGTGGCAGAAACGTGCTGTCCTAGAGAAAACGGGAAGTATCAGAAAAGGGTGGTAAAGTTAGCTGAGGTTTTACTCTGTAAAGTAAAACTGCACAACAGCTGTATCCATCTTTCAAGGTCCCATTCAAAAGCCACCTCCTCTTTGAGGCCTTCCATTGACCATCTAGGAACAAAAAAGCCACAGAGGCACAGGTGTAAGTGCCCTCTGGGTCAGGCAGATAAGATCAGTGAGTGACTGAGCCAGGTCTGAGAGACACTATGATGTTCGGGGGAACTGAGGAGTACACGGCTGGTTCGAGGGATGCCTTTGAAATGTTCCTTTTGAGCCAGGTGCCATGGCACGTGCCTGTAATCCCAGCTACTTGGGAGGCTAAGCGGGGAGGATCACTTGAGCCCAGGAGTTCAAGGTGAACCATGATCGCACCACTGCACTCCAGCATGGGCAAGAGAGTAAGACCCTGTTTCTAGTTAAAAATAATAATAATAATAATTAATTAATTAAAAAATAAAATGTTCTTCAGTTTCTACCTAGCATTGCTGGGCAGGAATGCCACTCTGAGATATTGCCAGATCTTTTCATTTTTTCAAGAGAAGCCAGAAACCTAGTTTTTCTTGTGATTTTATTGACCATTCAATCCTTTTTTTTTTTTTTTTTTTTTTGATACAGAGTCTCACTCTGTTGCCCAGGCTGGAGTGCAATGGTGCAATCTCGGCTCATTGCAACCTCCCCCTCCCGGGTTCAAGCAACTCTCCCTGCCCCAGCCTCCTAAGTAGCTGGGATTACAGGTGCACGCCACCATGCCTGGCTAATTTTTGTGTTGTTAGTAGAGACAGGGTTTTGCCATGTTGGTCAGCCTAGTCTTGAACTCCTGACCTCAGATGATCTGCCCACTTCAGCCTCCCAAAGTGCTGAGATTACAGGTGTGAGCCACCGCGCCTGGCCCAATCCAATTTTTAAAACACTCTGTATGGGCTAAACAAAATGTGTCTTCTGTCCAGATGTGGCCCACAGGCTGCCACCTTGCCATCTCTAGAGCAAAGCTTTGGACTGTTACAGTTTTTAAAACTTTCTCATATTTGGCCCATTTCCGTCATTAAAGCAAAAAAACCTGTTGGTCCTAAAGGGGCCATTAAAAACGGGGTGGGGACAGCCAGATGGATCAAACCAGGGCTCTGGAGTCTGGAGGGATGGCAGGAAGAGATGTGTAAGAAGGAGAGCTGCTTGGCTCTGCCCTGGTGCCTACATTTAGGCTTGAGGAGGGAGGCAGGGACCAGCTGTGGGAAGAAGTGCATGAGTGTGAAGGTGACCTGTAGCCATCCTGGAAGTTGTCCTGGAGAAGGGGACCTTGAAAACACCTAGGGAGGATGAGGGTGAGAGATGGCGAAATCCTAGGCAGAGCAAAGCCATAGGCAAATAGGAAGGAAGGACATATCAATATCGGATATGGTGTGGATTTAGTAAGACAGCAGTGGTCTAGTGGGAAATCAGCTAGACTGAGGCCAGACCTCAGGGAGCCTAGCATGTGATGTGGAGCGGAATCTGAAGCCAATGCTGCTGAATAAATTCACACGTGTGTTTTCTCTTTCTAGTTAGAATATAAACCCTTAGCCTTGAAGACTGGTAGAATGAAGCATGAATACTTACTCTGCCAGTTAGTAGCTATGTGTTATCTTGGCCAATTTGCTTAATCTCTTTCTGGCATCTCAGTTTCTTGGCTGTGAAATGGGTTGATCTTGCTGGGCTAAGAATGTCAAGTGAGATGCTTATGGGCAGAGAGCACAAAACCATGACCTGGCTTATCCCAGGTCTGTAGCAGATGTTGGTTATCAACGCTGCCCTTGCTGGTCAGGGACCACATCCTAACTTTTGAAGCCTAACTGCTAGACTGTTAAGAACTCCCTATTAACTAATTTATGGGTTGAAGTATTAGACTATTATTTGAAAAACAGGAACTAAGGATATCATGTTAAATAGAGTTAAGCTTCCTGGTTCTTCATTTATCCCAAAGGACTTCTCTTGTGTTTAGATTCAACATTTTTGATCTATGTCTGTGATTTCCAGTCACTGTGAAGGAGACATGTTCAAATCCATTCTATTCTGTTCCATTTACATGTTAAATGTACATTAGGGGCCAGGCACAGTGGCTCATACCTGTAATCCCAACATTTTGGGAGGCCAAGGTGGGCGGATCACTTGAGGTCAGGAGTTTGTGACCAGCCAACATGATGGAACTCTGTCTCTACTAAAAATACAAAAATTAGCTGGGCGTGGTGGCATGTACCTGTAATCCTAGCTACTCAGGAGGCTGAGGCAGGAGAATCTCTTGAACCTGGGAGGTGGAGGTTGCAGTGAGCCAAGGTCATGCCACTGTACTGCAACTCCAGCCTGGGTGACAGAGCCAGACTCTGTCTCAAAAAAAAAGAGAAAGGTACATTAGGGGACATCTCTTCCACTGGCCACAACAAAATTCACTGGGATAGGAGGATGATGAGGTCAAGAGACAAAACTGGCTTTCCAGATGTTTGATCTCAGTGCCCCACACTCCACCCCGCCCTTTCATGGTATAACCAGCAGGAAACCTGGTGTTGATCTGCGAACTGTGCGAAACACTGAATTCATTTTAAATAAGCCCACTGTTGCTTCATTTTTAAAAAGTTTCCTGTAGGTTGGGCATGGTGGCTCATGCCTGTAATCCCAGCACTTTGGGAGGCCGAGGCTGGTGGATCATGAGGTCAGAAGTTCCAGACCAGCTTGGCCAGCATGTTGAAACCCCATCTCTATTAAAAATACGAAAAAATAGCTCGATCTGTAATCCCAGCTACTCGGGAGGCTGGGGCAGGAGAATTGCTTGAACTGGGGAGGCGGAGGTTGCAGTGAGCCAAGATCACGTCACTGCACTCCAGCCTGGGCAACAGAGCAAGACTCTGTCTCAAAAAAAAAAAAAGTTTCCTGTGTTTTCTATTCTTAAGAACACCCCTAACTTGAAAATTTGCTTCATCCCTTTGTCCCCTTCCTCCCCACCATCTTCCTTGTTTGGGGGTGGTCGTGGTAGGGGGTGTATTCCAGTCCATCTCTTTGAAAGATGCAAAAAGTATCAGCCAGAGCATGTAAAGGGAAAGTTCCAGCCAGAGTGGTTGGTGAATCTCAGAAGAAGGATCTTCCAAATAGAGATGGCCTACTGGGCCATTAAATCCTTTTGCTTTGGGTTAATCCCACGGTGTATATCAGATTACTAAAATTCAGATGGAAATGCTGCTGTACTACTCAGTCTCCTCACCAAGTGATTCCACAATATATGGGTTATAAATACAGAAAAAATAATTGAATTTGGTATTTCTTAAGTGAAATAATCTGTTCCATTCTGTTTCTTGTGAATATTCTCCATAATAGTCTAATTGTGTTCTGTGCTCCTGGGGGTTGAGTGTGTGTTTAGCAACAATGCATTGGTTGTAAAATATGCATCCCCAACTATCTGGGCAGGCAAGAAAGGGGGTTCTAGTAAAAAGGCTGAAGATTTTTTTTTTTAATGCAGATTGTATAAATCACATAAATGGTGGTGTCTTTAAAAATTATCAATGAGCTCTGTGTTTGTTTTTATTTCTTTACATTATAGGTCCTGTTTCTCACTCCACATTTTTGATGTTACTAGATCAGTAATTCAATAGACAGCCAAGCAGGTGTTCAAATCACTCCTGACCCCCAGAATTCCTTAAATGACCCCTTGAGGCGGTGGAGTGAAAACATTCTCAGCACGTCAGAATATTGAGATATTTCAGTTGCCTTAATTTTTTTTTTGCCTTAATCTTTACAGGCTTTTTTTATGTGTCCTTTTTTTTTTTTTTTTCTACTTAAGCAAAGAGGAATCTTGCTTCAATCTTGGCTATGAGGATTGGGGGACTGGAAGACAGGGTCTGCAGATTGTACTTACAGTTAATACAGTTCTAACTGGTCAGCTGTGCCAGCTGGTTTTCTAACTGGTTTTTAAAAGATGGATCTTCTTATTTATTTATTTATTTATTGAAATGGAGTTTTACTCTTGCTGCCCAGGCTGGAGTGCAATGGCACAATCTCGGCTCACTGCAACTTCTGCCTCCCAGGTTCAAGTGATTCTCCTGCCTCAGTCTCCTGAGTAACTGGGATTACAGGCACATACTACCAAGCCTGGCTAACTTTTTTTGTATTTTTAGTAGAGACAGGGTTTCACCATGTTGGCCAGGCTGGTCTTGAACTCTGACCTCAGGTGATCTGCCTGTCTCAGCCTCCCAAATAAAAGTGAATCTTAAATGAGTAGAAGGGAAAAAAAAAGGAAGATGGGGCTTGGAATTCTAATATGGTAGTTAAGGGCATAATATAATATTGCTCTTGAAAAAATATAACATTTCTGTTTAAATATGGGCCTTTGACTATAACCTTTTATTCAATTAAATTCAATCAATATTTATTAGGCTGTACCAGGGTACTTTGGGTGGTGACAAAGAGATGAATAAAATCATTTTCTTTCTCTTTAGTTAGAGGAGATAAAACATGTTCAAGTTAGCTATACTTGGCAAGATTATACTGCCTTTTTTATACTGAAAAAGATGCTCACATTGTTAAATAGTATTCTTGGCAATTTCTATGGATACCCCCCAGAATGAAAGATCTCTTGTATAAGCAGTTGATTTAGGATTTAGGCAGTTACATGAAGTATTTTACTGTTGGTTTGTCATCATCTCTGCAGAAAATTATCTGATTTCCAGGCATACTTGAAACTGATATTTAGCACCTCGTTTTACAAACTTTATTTTATTGTCACAAAATAGTGTGTAAATGTGTCCTGTGTTAAAAATAGTTGTATCAGTTATCTATTGTTGTATAACAGATTACCCCAGATTTGGTGTCTTGTTAAAACAACACTATCCACAGTTTCTGTGGGTCTTGAGACTGAGTAAGGCTTAGCTGGGGGCCTCTGGCTAAGGGACTCTCAAAGCTGCAGTCAAGGTGTCCACCCCAGCTGTGGCCATCTGAAAGCTCTGTAGGGGAAGGATCTATTAATACTTGGGGCTCACTCTCTTGCCTATTGGCAGGTCTCAGAGCTCTCAGACTGCTGGACTGAGGCCCTCAGTTCCTCACTGGCAGTGGAGCTGGGCCTCCCTGGCTTCCTTGCTGGGCCACATGGGCCTCTCCATAAGGCAGCTCACAACATGGCAGGAGACTCCCCTCAGAGTGTAGAGCGTAGGAATGAGACGCAAGCCATAGTCCTTTTATAATCTGATGCTGAAAGTGACATCTCATCACTTTTGCCTAATTCTATTTGTTAGAAGTGAGGCATTATTGTCTAGCCCACACTCAAGAACAGGAGATTATATAAGGATGTACATAATCTCAAGGGACCATCTTCAAGGCCAACCTACTACAGCTGGCCACAGAGCCAATCACTTTAGTGTACAGCTCATCAGAGGAGGGTTGAAAGGTATTCTTACTCTGTTTTGCTTTTTTCCCTTTTCCCTTTTATTATCTATTTATTTATTTTTGAGACAGAGTCTCACTCTGTCACCTAGGCCAGAGTGCAGTAGTGTGATCGTGGCTCACTGCAACCTCAACCTCCATGACCCAAGAGATCCTCCCACCACAGCCTCCCAAATAGCTGGCGTGCACCATCATACCTGGCTAATTTTTTTTTTTTTTGAGGCGGCGGAGTCTTGCTCTGTTGCCTAGGCTGGAGTGCAGTGGCATAATCTCAGCTCACTGCAACTTCCACCTCTCTGGTTTAAACAATTCTCCTTCCTCGCCCTCCTGAGCAGCTGGGATTACAGGTGCACACCACCACATCTGGCTAATTTTTTTTGTATTTTTAGTAGAGGCAAGGTTTCACCATGTTGGCCAGACTGGTCTCGAACTCCTGACCTCAGGCAATCTGCCCACCTTAACCTCCGAAAGTGCTGGGATTACGGGCATGAGCCACGGTGCCCAGACACTAACTTTTTGATACAGTGTCCTTGGGTAGTTCCTCCCAAACATCACCCAACTCTTCAAGACATACAACTATAGATGACATACACAGTAGACCACAGATTGCCCTAATCTCTTGAAGATCTGTTAGTCTTAAAACTTGTCAACAAGCCGTATCAGGTCTTTTTTACATCTCTTGATCATTGCATCTGGAGAGTTTGCCGGAAAAGGTATTGTGACTGGTTAGATGAGAAATCGGCAGACAGAAATGGGGCAGAAGGAGCCTGTAGCTGATATAAACAGGCTTCTTAATGCATGAGAAAATAGGTTTGTTTCATACACAGTGGTTGAGGAGAGGCTTTAAATCATGTTGCCATATGCCCGTGGAAAGAAGACCTAAAAATGCAGATGAGAGGGATTCTTGTCCCAGGTGTGCTTCTCATGAGAGTGTCTACAGGAGCTGAGCATCTCCTGGCCCTCCTTCCACCTTGTGTATATCTCAGGAGAGCAGCTGGTCTGCAGTCTTTTAAGTTCTGTGCAAATTGACTGTTTCAGGGGAAAACTCATTGGTTTTACTTTCTGGAAAGGTGCAGTTTGGCCTTCAACAAAATGCTCACAATATACATATGTAGGCATTAGAGGTTTGGAAAAAAGGTAGTAGTAAACAGATTCTGGACAATGTTTTTTTTAAAGGCTTAATGATGTTCAGTGATACTGGTTAATTTTTAATAATGGAAATTGATTTATGGGGTGGATTCAAATTGAGCATGTGTCAGCAATAAGACATACAGATGAGGCACGTTGTGTGTTTTTCTTTTTTTAGCTTTCAATGTAACCATGTACCACATTTCTTTCAGCGGCTTCCCTCTGCCCACAGTGTCCCGTGTTCTTCCCCATCTTCCCTTACCTCTTAACTTGGCTGCTTGCTTTTCTTCCTTAGGGTCTGAGCAGAGAGACCTTTCCTGACCACTCAATTTCAGTCATCCCCGGTTCCACCCCTTGCCTCCCATCAATGCCTCTTCTCGTGTTTTTGCATCAGATTTTGTTTACCATCTGGCTCTTCTGCCCAGTTCACACATACGTGACTGTCCACTCTAGAAGGGTAGGGGTTTTGTCAGTTTTATTGCTGGCTGTAACCCCAGTGCCTAGCATAGAGTTGGTGTTCAATAAGTATTTGTTGAACCGATAAAATCACTTACGACCATTTCTCATTTTATGAACCACATTTAGCTAAGGGCTTACTGTTTACTGTCCATCTCCCCGACCTTGGCTGGTGGATGACTCAGAGAGGCTTGTTCCCCAGCTGTTCCTAGTGCCTAGCACAGCTCAGAATAGATGCTTGCAACACTGAGGATGAAAGAGTGAGTGAACTCTCTGACAAAGGACTAGAAGGAGTGGAACCTGCCCTTCCCAGGCAAGGATTAGGAGACTCTACCTGGGCACCATGTGTTTCTGAAGGGCAGCACCATGTCTTAGCCTTCCTTCTATCTGTAGCTGATACCCAGCCCAGTGCTTGGCACAGAGCAGAGAGCCAATACAAGGTAACTGGATCAGATTGAATTGAGTTTGGGAAAAGCTGGAACAAAATCTCTCCTGACAACAACATTGGATGAAGCTCAGCTTATGAATGCTCTCTTAAAGGTGGCAGAGATGGTTCCTCCTGGATTCCCTTCTGTGACTGTGTTGTCAGAATGCCTAGTAGTATGCATCTATTCATTCATTTATTCATTCTTTCTTTAATCTCCACCTGGAAGCATGCAGAGCACAGGGCATGGAAAGCTACACACATTGTGAGCCCCACCTTTTGAAAGCATGTCTTGAGGAAAAGTTAGGCTGTATTCTCTGGCTTATACAACCTCCCCAAGGAGGCGCACGAGTTGGACTCAGGCGGTTGTAGTTGCCTGAGTCTGTCCTCTGTGTTGGCCTCCACACCACAGCCGTTGAAGAGGAGTAGAAAGGGCACCAACCGTGGTTGCAAATTGGCTTTTGCTTTAATCCTGGCTTATTCAAAAACACTCAATATTTTTCCAAACTGAATTTAGGGATTTTGATTGAAGCCTGAATCATTTACCACAGCAGAGCATATCACTAGTCTAGGAAAAACTAGAACTTAAAAATACAAAGTCCCTTTAAGTAATCCAATATAGGATAATTACATTATTAAATAAAGCTGTGGGTCTCAAATTATCCCACTGCCATTGGACATGTGAGGATAATAATGTGAACTGTGCTAAGTGAACGGAGCAAAAAAAATTTAACAAGAAGGGAGTGTGTCTAAATCATATGTTTGTGTTTAAACAGAGGCTACAGAAAACAGGAAGGTTTACTCAGTTTATACATTAAAGTGTCCTAAACAGGCATAAGGCTTTCTGTGATTCTCAGAAGACTGCTCTTCTAATTAATGACAACAATATATCCAGACTCTGTGCCAGATGACCAGTAAGCTTTAATAATTCAGATTTGCATACACCAATATAGGATATAGACTCTGCTGGACAATGTACCTGGGCAGAAGGTCATGTGCCTACAAAAGAGGGTGAAAAAGGCTAGACACAGTGGCTCACACCTATATCCTGGCACCCTGGGAGGCCAAGGCCGGTGGATCACTTAAGGTCAGGAGTTTGAAACCAGTCTAGCCAACATTGTGAAGCCCCATCTCTACTGAAAATACTAAAAATAGCTGGTCCTGGTGGTGCACACCTGTAATCTCAGCTACTTGGGAGGCTGAGGCAGGAGAATTGCTTGAACCTAGGAGGCGAAGGTTCAGTGAGCAGAGATTGTACCACTGCACTCCAGCCTGGGCGATGGAGCAAGACTCTGTCTCAAAAAAAAAAAAAAAAAAAGTCAAAAAAATTGGGAGATGTCAAAGTAATGGTCGAGTCATTCTGGATTGGGTGGTGATTGGTTTGGGTTTTATTGTGACTGTTTTTGCTTTTATCGAGTGTTCTTACAGGTGGCTTAACTGAGCATAACACTGGAATTGGGCTCATTTATCTTCTTTTGTTAATGTTTTCATGGCCAGAGCTAACTATTTGGGTACCAAGCTAGTTTTTATTATGGCAACCTGAAAGTAGTTTAAAAAAAAAAGACTATGGATTTAACACTCTATTAATTTAGCCAGAGAAAAAGGTAGGCAGGCTTAACCACTGTCATAAGTAAGGCCTCTTCTTTGCATATCAAATGCTTGCCTGTTAGAGAGAAAGTATGTAGGACACTGACTGGGGTGCAATTTTCTGCTCTCTGTGTAAACTGCCTTTAATTTTAGGGAAGAAAAAGGTACATGCATGGTAAGCCCAAGAGGAAAGAACTGGAACAGGGAATTGACGAGAGGGTGTCTCTGGGGCTTTCTTGGAGAAGGCCTCTCGGTCAGGGGAGCAGGCTGCAGCCGAACAGGTTTTAGATTAGTGTGTATTAAAAATGTATTTAGGAACATAAAATATTTAGGATTTTTGAATTACTTGTTTGATACGCAAATGCCGTTGGCTACACCCATGAAGGATGGGTCGCATTACATTTGACAAATCTTGCCTCAGAGCAGTCTTCCGTTTGTTTACTCCCTCCTCTTGTGCCAGGATGGATCTCCAAAACTCATGGAGCCACAGGCTTCAAAGATCTGGTGAGGAGGATGGAAAAGGTTGGAAAAGGAGGGGCTACTTTGGGAAATGGAAACCCAATACCCTAATGAAGCCTCCATGGCAAATCAATTCCATCATGTTAAGGGAGTCAAATGAAATCTTAGCACATACTTGAGAGTCTATCTTCATTGCTCTGACAACTGAAAATTCTTTACATTTTTAACTAGCACAGAAGTGGTGATTTCTGCCGTCTTTCTTTGGGAGCAAAACCACAATAAAAAGTAAAAATTAAAATCCTTCTTGTGAAGTGACTTGAAAACAATTCACCCCAGGGAATTGGCAGGAGGTAGGGAAAGATGGCCCGCCTCAGCCTCCCAAAGTGCTGAGATTACAGGCGTGAGCCACCACACCTAGCCTCAATCTTATTATTAGGTTGGTGCAAAAGTAATTATGGTTTTGCCATGACTTTCAATGACAAAAAACACAATTACTTTTACACTAACCTGATTAGATAATTGTCTTCTGGCCCAACCTTCCCTTGGAGATACCCAGCAGGAGTTACGGGACCATTATTGTTCCTGGACAAAGAATGAAGAACAGTTAGGAACATGCACAGTTACTCCCAAGGGACATTGAGTCCAACTTGTCCCCCCTTCATTTTCTGCTCAAGAGATAATGCATGATAGTAATAGCCATTATTTCATGGATGCCAACTCTGTGTTGTGTTGTCACAACTGCAGCACCCCAACTACCCTATGCGGCTGGTTATTTTATCCTGTTTTCCCCGTTTTTTTATATGAGACCTTGGCAAGTTCAAGAATAACATAGACTTGCCAAAGTCTCATCTAAAAAATGAGGAAAATAGGCTAAAATAACACAGTAGAGCTGCACTTGAACCTCGGTCCATCAGACTCAAAAGCCAGGGCTCTCTCAGCCCACCCTTAGTTTCTTCCAACATGGAACTCCGAGATGACGTGCCATTAAAATAAGGGTTTGTGGCTTTAGGCCCAACACAGGCCTTAGTTCTTTGGGAAGTACAGGAGACATGGAAGTTAAGCAAGGGAACCTGCCTCTAAAAAATATTTGCAATCGAGGTGTTTACTGTAGAAGACAGAATTATGCAAGTCAGCATCAAAAGCTAATGCCTAGTAAAGATTTAACATTATGTCACAGGTAATAAGAACAGTAAGTCCCAGTTCAGGGACCAGCTTAGATGCAATGGCTTTTTATTTTACCTAATAAACAACTACCAGCATCTTCTGATATCATCATTTCAGAGAAAATAAAGGATATTATAATACCACAGGAAAGAAATGAGGAAGGATAACAGTCTTCAGCAGAGAGCGTGTGGAGCCCCTCCAGATCAACGCCACTCCTTTCTTTTCTCTGCTCTCTGCCCTGGGAGGCTGACCGATGTGGGCTCCATTAACAGAGACCCTGGGCCCTGTGGTTGCCAGTGGGGTTTAGCCATAGAAATGCCAGGACGGGGAGGGAGAAGGATGGAGGCAGATATTTATTCCCTGTTGCTTCCGCCTTCAGGCTGGTGGCATCCCTTTAAGGAGGAGGCACTGTGTGGCAGAAGGGTCTTCTCTATCCTGGTAATCACTCCCACCCCTCTGTGGCCCTTTAGCTTAGGAGTCATGCTGGCTGAGCTGCTCTAGCCCAGTTTCCTGGACTGTGTATCTCTTATGCTTCCTTTACATCCCACCAACACCTTTGTCAGTTGTTCTGGTGTAAAATCTCTCACTGAATTATTGTTGTTATTATTAATTTTATGTATGTATTTATTTTGAGATGGAGTCTCACGCTGTCATCCAGGCTGGAGTGCAGTGGCGTGATCTTGGCTCACGGCAACCTCCACCTCCCAGGTTCAAGTGATTCTCTTGCCTCAGCCTCCCAAGTAGCTGGGACTACAGGTGCGCACCACCACAACTGGCTTATTGTTTTGTATTTTTAGTAGAGACAGGGTTTCACCGTGTTAGCCAGGATGGTGTCGATCTCCTGATCTTGTGATCTTCCTGCCTGGGCCTCCCAAAGTGCTGGGATTATAGGCATGAGCCACTGCATCTAGCCCAAATTACTATTACCATTATGATGATGATGATGATGATGATGATTGAGACAGGGTCACAACTCTGTCAGCTAGGCTGGAATCCAATGGCATAATCATGGCTCACTGCAGCCTCAACCTTCTGGGCTCCAGTGATCCTCCCATCTCAGCGTCCTGAGTAGCTGGGACCACAGGCCCCTGCCACCATGCCTGGCTAATTTTTATATTTTTTGTAGAGGTGGGGTTTTGCCGTGTTGTCCAGGCTGGTCTCAAACTCCTGGACTCAAGCAGTCCACCGACCTCGGCCTCCCAACATGCCGGGATTACAGACATGAGCCACTCCTCGGCCTCCCTTGAATTATTATTACTCAAGTATTCCATCGATTTCCTGTTGGAAATTGTGACTGATACAAGGAAACTCTTTAAAATATAGCAAATTTAACTTCATCAAACTTGACTGCATTATCCCCATTTTTCTCATTTCACTGCTGACCACTGAAAGCTTCATCTTGTTAGATCCATACTACCATCCTGTCTTTTCTTTCTTGGATTCCAAGAGGCAACTACTTATCCATAGAGTGAAACCTTTTTACTTCCTCTGTAGATGTCCCATTAGCAGAATACACTAATGTGTAATGGGGAGAACAGTTGGGCAAACTGGTAGGTACCTCAAATTGCAGTGTGTCTGAGGGAGGCTTGAAAGAAAGGGAGTGGCCAGACCACCCAGGCTTCAAGGTGGCACTTTCTTCCCCTTACCTGTCTCCACTGGGGCACACCAGATGCACACGCACCCGCCAGGAATGGTTCCATCAGGACACAAGCTAAAGTGGTTTTCGTGAGTCTTTCTAAAAGTTGATTCTTAATGGTTTTTTCTTCATTTTTAATTTCTAGATGAAAGTTTCCCACCTCATGCAACTAGTTGGACTGGTATTTTGGTTTCACAATGTATTTAATAACTTCATATTGTTGTTTTTGCGTTCCCAAAATTTGTCATGTTTTAAATGCTACAAAGTACATTTGAAAGTCTGGGATGTTCAGGGAAGATTGAGGTGAGTATGCCACACTTTCCTGTTCTCATTCCATCTCCTCCCTGCCAACCCCTCCGATACTACACTTAGGCATTTATGGTTCTTGGGACGCTAGGTGATTATAGCTCTCTTTAGCAATGATCTGTTACTGGGTACAACATGGCGTGATAAGTAAAGTTCATGTTCTTTTTCCCAAGAGACTCGTAAATTATAGTTTCTTACATACATTGGGACTTCAAACCTTATCACAGTGCAGATGTAGATGGTTCAGGGCCAGTGTGGTGGCTTTTCTTTGTAAGGTTGTCTGGGGTCTGGGCTCCTTCTTTCTTTTTCTCCTGAGCAGTTTGGCCTGATTCATATGGTCCAAAGCTACACCTATTCCCTTTAACGGAATTACATTCTGGAAGGACAACAGTAATACAACCTGTTGGTCATACTTTGGTCACATGACTGCACCTGGCTGTAAAAGGAAGCAGAAAAATGATGCCTTTGTTCTGCACCCAGCAATTTTGCAGTTTATTATTAGAAAGGAAGAATAGATATTATGGAGAGGTTAGCCACAGTTGGGAAGTGTTAAAGTCTCCTTGTGCCAAGCAAGATATTTGCTTACAAATAAGTTAAAGGGAAGGGCTGTGCAGTTCCACTGAGCTTGAGTTGCCTCTGAGGCATCTAAGTTGATGACAAGGGACTAGAGTGTGGATGAATTTTTGGAACCAAACAATACAATGTAGTCATGGGCTTTAGAACTGAGCCCTGGAATCCCCATAGAGAATGATTTCTTTAAGGAATGATATGCAGAGAAAGAGGACCACATCCCAGACTGCAACTAAGTATATGTTTTTTACATTTTCCCAGTTGGGGGATGGAATGAGGAAGAAGAGAAATTGAATAAAACAAAGAAATGCAGAGGTGGTAGATATTGGGTAGGCATTCTCCAAGGGTCCCTTGCATATGTGCCCATCTTGTGAGCAAAGACACTGACTGTGTCCTGGACTGTCTTTTCAAAGATCTTTATATAGTGAACAGCATTAGAAGACAAAGATATTGTTTTTCTTCAGAACAAGAGCAGGCATGCTTACTGTTCAGTATTAAACATACAGGTTCTCTATGCCCAGGACTCTTCTGTAATGCAGCCCAGTGTATGAAAAGGTATCATCTATTCCTCTTCGCATCTCCTTTTGGAAACTAAGTATTAAAGAACCACCACAAATTCTGGTGCATTGACTATTGCTATTACTGTGAACAATTAACCATTTTTTGTCTCTGGCCAGGAGTTTCTTGGCTTCTGCCAGCATCCATCAAACTGGCAGCTGAAATTGTACATCTGCAAATAGGGTAAAAATCTTAGACCCTTCACAGTTCTCAATAGGAGGGAGGATTCAAGTCAAAATTAGGGTTGTTCATTGCCAAATGCTATAAAGAAGTTAAAGAAAATGAAGAATAAGAAAAGGCCTTGGGTTAATGATTCAATACCATGGCTCTCAAGCTTTTGGACACGGAACTCTTTACATTCAGCTTATTGAGGGCCCCAAGGAGCTTTTGTTTATGTGAGTTTTACCTGCTGGTATTTACTGCAATAGGAATTAAAACCGAGAAATAATTTAAAAATATCTATTAATTCATTTAAAAATTATATGACACCCACATGCACAAAAATACATCAAGCTGAACCTCATAATTTATACACCATTACAGGCAAAACAACCAGCTAGTATCAAAATAGCAGGATCAAATTCACACATAACAATATTAACTTTAAATATAAATGGGCTAAATGCCCCAATCAAAAGACAGAGACTAGCAAATTGGATAAAAAGTCAAGACCCATTGGTGTGCTGTATTCAGGAGACCCAACTCACATGCAAAGACACACACAGACTCAAAATAAAGGGATGGAGGAAGATTTACCAAGCAAATGGAGACCAAAAAAAAGCAGGGATTGCAATCCTAGTCTCTGATAAAATGAGCTTTTAAACCAGCAAAGATCAAGAGAGACAAAGAAGGGCATTACATAATGGTAAAGGAATCAGTGCAACAAGAAGAGCTAACTATCCTAAATATATATGCACCCAATACAGGAGCACCCAGATACATACTTCTAAAAGTAAAATGTAAACCTATACAACTTTTAGAAGAGAACACAGGAGAAATTCATTATGACCTGGGATAGGCAAAGAGTTCATAGATATAATTGCAAAATCACAATCCATAAAAGAAAAAAATTTAACAACTTAATCAAAATATAAAACCTTTGCATTGTTAAAGAAAGACAGGCAGCTGACTGATCAGTGTGGTGGTTGCTGAAGGTTGGGATGGCTGTGGCAATTCCTTTTTTCTTTTCCTTTTTCTTTCTCTTTTCTTTTTTTTAGACAGAGTCTTACTCTGTTGCCCAGGCTGGAGTACAGTGGTGCAATCATGGTTCACTGCATCCTCCACCTCCGAGGCTTAAGCGATCTTTCCACCTTGGCCCCTGAATAGCTGGGACTACAGGTTGTGTGCCACCATACCTGGCTAATTTTTTGTTGTTGTTGTCAAGATGGGGTTTTGCCATGTTGCCCAGGCTGGTCTCAAACTCACAATTTCTTAAAATGCCACGGATTGGTTGAGACTTCCTTTCACGAAAGATTACTCTGCAGTGTGCAGTGCTGCTTGATTGCATTTTACCCACAAGTAGAATTTCTTTCAAAATTGGAGTCAATTGAAACCCTCTCAAACCCTGCCAGTGCTTTATCAACTAACTTGATGTAATATTCTAAATCTTTTGTGGTCATTTCAGCAATGTTCACAAATCCCAGCACTTCCAGAGAACAAGGAAGGAGGATTACTTGAGGCTAGGAGTTTGAGACCAACTCTGAGCAACTTAGTGAAACTTGACTCTCAAAAAATATTTGAAAATTTAACCAGGCAAAGTGGCAGGCACCTGTAGTCCCAGCTATCCGGGAGACTGAGGTGAGAAGATGGCTTGAGGCCAGGAGTTCAGGCCATGTGGCACCAGTGCACTCCAGCCTGGGCAACAGAGCCAGACCCCAACTCAAAAGAACAAAAGAACAACGTTCACAGCATCTTCACCAAGAGTGGATTTCATCTCAAGAAACCCCTTTCTTTATTCATTTATGAGAACTAACTCCTCATCTGTTCAAGTTTGATCATGAGATTGCAGCAATTCATTCATATCTTTGGACTCCACTTCTAATTCTAGTTCTTATGCTGTTTCCACCATATCTGCAGTTACTTCTTCCACTGAAGTCTTGAACTCCTCAAAGTTGTCACCTATGAGGATTAGAATCAATTTCTTCCAAACTTCTGTTAATATTGATGTTTTGACCCACTTTCATGAATCTGAATGTACTTAATGGCATCTAAAAAAGTGAACCTTTACAAAAGGTTTTCAGTAGTTTACCCAGATCTATCAGAGGAATCACTATGGCAGCTATAGCTTCATGAAGTATATTTCTTATAAGACTTGAAAATCAAAATAACTCCTTAATCCGTGGACTGCAGAATAGATGTTGTGTTAGCAGGTATAAAAACAACATCCATCTCTTGATACATCTCCATCAGAGCCTTGGATGACCAGGTGCATTGTCAATAAGCAGTAATATTTTGAAAGAAATATATTATTCTGAGCAATAGGTCTCAACAGTGGGCTTAAAATATTCAGTAAACCCTGCTGTAAACAGATGTGCTCTCATCCTAGCTTTGTTTTTTCATTTATAGAGCACAGGCAGCATAGATTTAGCATAATCCTAAAAGGCCCTGGAATTTTCAGAATTGTAAATGAGCATTGGCTTCAACTTAAAGTCACTAGCTGCATTAGCTCCTAACAGAAGAATCAGCCTGTACTCTGAAGCTCTGAAGCCTGGCATTGACATCTCACTATCTATGAAAGTCTTAGATGGCATATTTTTCCCCAATATCAGGCTGTTTCATCTATATTGAAAATCTATTGTTGAGTGTAACTACCTTCAATTATCTTAGCAAGATCTTCTGGACAACTTGCTGCAATTTCTACATCAGCATTTCCTGCTTCACCTTGTACTTGAAAGTTACAGAGACAGCTTCTTTCCTTAAACCTCATGACTCAATCTCTGTTAGCTTCCAACTTTTCTCTTGCAGCTTCCTCACCTCTTTTAGCTTTCGTAGAATTGAAGAGAGTTAGAGCCTTGCTCTAGATTAGGCTTTGGTTTAAGGGAATATTGTGGTTTGTTTGATCTTCTACCCAGACCACTAAAACTTTCTCCATATCAGCAGTAAGTCTGTTTTGCCTTCTTATCATTTGTATGTTCACTGGAGTAGTGCCTTGAATTTCCTTCAAGAGCTTTCCCTTTGCATTCACAGCATGGTTAACTGGCGCAAGAGGCCTAGCTTTCAGCCTCTTTCTGCTTTTGACATGCCTTCCTCACTAAACTTAATCTTTCCAGCTTTCGATTTAAAGTGAGAGACATGGAACTCCTACTTTCACTTGAACACTTAGAGGCCATTGTAGGGTTATTAATTAGCCTAATTTCAATATTGTTGAGTCTTAGGGAATAGGTAGCCCCAAGGAGAGGGAGAGAGACTAGGGAAGAGGCAGGTCAGTGGAGCAGTCAGAACACAAAACAGTTATCAGTTAAGTTTGCCACCTTATATCAGCATGGTTAGTGGCACTTCCAAAGAATTACAGTAGTAACATTAAAGATCATTGATCTCAGATCACCACACTAGATATAGCAATAATGACAAGTTTTGAAATATTACAAGAATTGCCAAAATGTGACATGAAGACACAAGGTGAGCACCTCCTGTTGGAAAAATGGTGCCAATAAACTTGCTTGGCACAAGGTTGCCACAAACCTCCAATTTGTAAAAAATGCAATATCTGTGAGGTGCAGTAAAGCGAAGCACCATAAAAAGAGGTATGCCCGTACATGGAAATTTATAGCAGCTCTGTTTGTAATCACCAAAATTGAAACAACCCAGATGTCCCTCAGTCAGCGCATGGATAAACAAACTTTGGGACACATCCACCATGGATACATAAGAACTCTGCAGAAAGGAACAAGCTATTGATATATTCAGCAACATAGATGGATGGATCTCAAAGTCATTATTCTTTGAGACGGCTTTGAAAAGAAGTCTCAAAGATTTTATACTATATGATTCAATTTATATGACATTTTAGGAAAGAAAAAACTATAGCAAGAACAAATCAGTAGATGCCAGGAGCTGGTGGGGAGTGGAGGGAGAAGGTGACTATGAAGAATTAATACAAGGGGTTTTAGAGCGTGATGCACTAGTCTGTATCCTGGCGATTATAGTTGTGGTAGCTATATGAATCTATCCATGTGTTAAAATTCACAGAACTGTACACCAAAAAAGGAAATTTTACTGTAAGTTAATTTAAAAATAAAATTAAATAGCAATATAAACTCATTATGTAAATGTAACACACTTTTTATGAAAGTTAACCATATTTTCAAAAACAACAAAAAATTAGTAGGAACAGTGGCATTGTTTTACATTTTTTGTAAATCTCTTTACTGTCTAGCTTTATATAGAGAGCTGCGGTCTCGTATCACCTTCTGCATTCACTCTGTTGTGATATCACATGTCACATCGTTTCTGGAAAACCTTACTATATATACACTTGAAAGAGGATGAGAGTGAAAAAAGCCAGTAATGTCTTAGTAGTTTTATGATCATAGTTTTGACCCTGTGGACCACCTGAAATGGTCTCAGGAATTCCCAAGGGTTTCTGGACCCACTTTGAAAATCAATGGTATAACACATTGTTCCAAATTTTATTTTCTTAGCATGTTGACTTTTTTTTTTCCTGGCTGTATCCACATGTCCCCTGTGTTTACTTAATGGCTTTGTTCAAATTGCCCATTTTTTTTTTGACTTAAATTTATTTAAAGAGGAAACTTTCTGTATCTCCTATAAATAGCCAGTACCACTTTCCCATACATAGCAAATACAAAAACAAATACGTAATGAGAAACATTTTAAAACTTTACTTCTCGGCTGGGCACAGTGGCTCACACCTATAATCCCAGCACTTTTGGAGGCCATGGCGGATGGATCACCTGAGATTAGGTGTTCGAGATCAACCTGACCAACATGGTGAAACCCCATCTCTACTAAAAATACAAAAATTAGCTAGGCATGATGGCAGGCGCCTGTAATCCCCAACTACTCAGGAGGCTGAGGCAGGAGAGGAGAATCACTTGAACCTGAGAGGCGGAGGTCACAGTGAGCTGAGATTGTGCCACTGCACTCCAGCCTGGGCGACAGAATGAGTCTCTGTTTCAAGTAAATAAAATAAAATAAAATAAAATAAAATAAAATAAAAAGTTTACCTCTGAATCATCTAAAATCATCTCTGCATGCCAGAGTTTGGAAAACACCAATGTAGAGAAATGACAATGATAATGATAGCTCATCCTGACATGTTACTCCATTTGTATCAACCCATTGAATCCTGGCAATTACTAGTGTACAAGGCAGATAGAATTCTTATACTGTCTTTCTACGAAAACAACAACAACTTTGAAGCACAAGGACGTTGAAGAAGTTGCTCAGTTTTCCACAGCAAGTACATTCCAGGGCTGGAATTTGAACCCAAGCAATTTGGCTGCAGAGTCCAAGATGCTGTCTTGGCAGATAGGAAGCCCGGATTTTTGTTCAAATCCTGCCGTCAGTTGGTTCTCGGACATGTCACCGAACCTTATTGTTCTCATAAATAAAATGAGAAAGGTAAACTACATCAGTGTTTCAAGTTGAAATGTCTGGTGCCCACGGGGGCCAGATAGTTAAGGGAAAAGTGGACTGAATCCAGTGCAATAGGAAGTGGTGGGGATTTTACATCTTGTCTGAAGAAAGCAGCTTCTAACAGTTTCAGCTGTTTTTTATTTTTATTTTTTTGGCCTTTATTTTATTGTATAAGAGTCAATTGAGGTCTGGATATTTTTGTGTAAAGTTACTCAAGCTTTAGAACACTTGAAAGAGCCCGTTGTGCACATGGGCTAGCTGGTTTGTGACTCCTTGACTGGATGAGCTCCTCTTGACTTAGAGGATTTATGATTAAATGAGCTGTTTTTGTACACTGGTCGAAACAAAATCCAAATCACAGAAATAGTTGAAAACAATTATGAAAGGGGATAAAGACTTAGAACATGGCTCAACACAGCCTACATAAATATTGATTAAGAGCTGGGTTAATTGAAAAGCCAAGGTACATTAATAGAATAACAAAGTGTATTTCTTTGTGTTCCTTTTGTGTTGTATTAGAGTAAATCAGCAATATTTATCCAGTGCTAATTCTCAGTTTGCAGAGAGCTAATGTAATCATGAGATGAGCTTATTGAAATTCTTTTCTTAGACATAGACACTTGCCCAAGAATGGTGAGTATTAGGAACTTTAGTCAGCACTTGCTCAGAATAGTAAATGCGAACATGTGATTTATGCCATTGTGTGTAGAAAGTAATGTTTCCTGAGACATTTTCTATGTATATGTTGGCTGGTTTTTGTTTTCTTGGGGTGGGAGGAGGGTGTTGGTGTGTTGTTTCCCCCTCCTCTCCTTATCAGATTTCCTTGTATGGCGTTTGACAATGTTGCAGGGCCAGTTTCTCTGTGAATCCACAGTAAAACATACTGGTGGTTTCACAATTAACCCAAACGTGGGTTTATGGCTTATGCATGTTTATGTGAATCCCTGCATTTGTTTTTATGTGTGTGTGTATATTCGTGAAAGATCTGTTTGAGAGAGTGAGAAAAGGAGGGGAGACAAAACTTAATGACCGAATCGTGAAAAATGGGTTTATTCATTAATGATGTCATGAGGATTATATTTTCTCTTGGTTAATAAACTGTTTGATGGGTATTGTAAGCCATCCAGAGCTAGTCACGCCGTTTCTTGGAAAAGATCTGAAGCAACTAGTAATTGAAATGATTATCATTTGATCAGAGAGATATTTGAAAATATCACTCATCTACAAACTTGTCTCTTCTGGGAAACCATATTTAGTCAAAATGTTGCCAAATTCTCTCTTTACTAATGTTGAGACTGATACACCACACCACCTAATTATTTTCCAGTACATTCTAAACTTGATTTCTGGTGTGCCCTCTCCAGAAGCTGTTCCCATATGCTTTGAAACAATATCCAGCCTGACTTTATTCTGACATTTAATAATCACCATGAAATAACTATAAAATGCATGACAACTACAGATCTTTTATTTCAAGAAGATGGTGTGGTGAATCTGAGGGAAATCATCCGTTGAACTGGTACTTTGTAATGGGCCCCATTGTTTATAAAGTACTCAGATTTTTTCTTGAGCAGAGGATAAAAACACAGTTTCCACTTTGTCTCCCATTTAGTGGTAGTTCATATTTAATCATGATAAGGGAAAGGATTCCATTACTAAAGTTTTACTTTTCATTTTTGATAGAGTATTTGTTACTCTGCTGCTGCCCAACAGACTCTCTTCTCAAAAGCAGCTTGGAACCGGATGAGGAAAATTGAAATTTTAGATCCTGCCTTAAAACATTTAAAAAAAAAAAAAAAAAAACCCAGGGCTTCTTATTATGTGAAGCTTATCCTAATAAAACTTTTTTTATTCAAATTAGAGAATGTGTGTGTGGCAGGGAGGAGGAAAGTCAGGTTTGACAGCAAAAATTAGCCAAAATCAGTTGTGAATTCCTTTTGTTTAATAGTTTAGAGACATCTTCCTGTTGTTGTTTGTCAAAAATATTTCTAAGATTTTGTAAGCTTAGGGGTTTTCACAGCGAAGCTTTCTTCAGAAATGTAAAGTAAAAGAAATGAAAGAAGTCAGTTCAAGTTGAAATGTCAAACGCTTAAATAACTTAACAAACCTAGTGAAATGACCTTCTTGAGCCTTTTCCAAAGAATCTTTGGGTGAAGGGGCCTCTCTTTATTCCATGTATGGATGTCTATTAAAGATCTTGCTGGATTAATTCTGAGTCAGAAAAGTTGGTTGTTTCCTAGAAGCAATTAGAGATGCTTAACATTCAAATTTATGATCCGTAGGAGAAACTTAGATTTCAACTACTTTTCTTAGATTCAAAGACTTTCTCCTCACTCACCCTCTCACCCCCTACCCCATATGTATTTAAAGAAAAAAATCAGTTCATTTCTCAGCTTACAAAGTTTTTGAGAAACATGAGAATGTGTAAGTTTCTTTCAGTGGGAAGCACATAACATTTATGAAGTATTTCTTTTGGGATTACATCACAGTTTTATTTAATTTTTAGGACAAAAGTTAAATTCAATATTTGTATATAAGCCAAGGGAAAATGTACCATAAACATAGGAATTTTGGGGTGAGTCAGAGTTCCAAGAATCCTAGATTTACTTAGACCATTTATGTAGAGACAGGCTCACCATTAGTCATCTAGCTTTCACTTTTTACATTTGCAATTAATTACACCTAAAAACTAGCTTTCACCCAAGTGGTCAGATAGGTAGAGTAAGAGCTTTGGCCACCAACATTAAAAATGGCTATTAGAATTACTGTCCTGTTTTTGGATACTTTCTAATTGTATAACAAATATATAAATTATTCCTTAACTAAACAACTAGCAGTGAAAACTCATTGAAATGAAATAGTTACTGAAGACTCTGTGTCACCAAAATGCACACAGTCTCCTTGCAATAGGTCAAACCACTCATATAGCATTTCAGCTGGGCCTTGTGGAGAATGGATCATTGACCTCAAACCTATAAATAATGTTTTTTTGTTCTTCCCCAACCACCTCTTGTAGGATGAAGTCATTGCTGTTTCCGAAAAGGTGATTGTGAAGCTTGAAGACCTGGTCAAGTGGGTACATTCTGATTTCTCCAAGTGGAGATGTGGCCTCCAAGCCGGACCAGTGAAAACTGAGGCCTTGGGAAGGAATGGACAGAAGGAAGCTCTGCTGAAGTACAGGCAATCAACCCTAAACAGTGGACTCAACTTCAAAGACGTTCTCAAGGAGAAGGCAGACCTGGGTAAATATGACTCGTACTTCTAAATCTCATGTGTAGGCATATATAGTAACTGAACTTTTTGGTTGTAGATCTTTCTGGAAACTCTATCGTTTATATATAAATATATTTAACATTTCTTTAACCGCAAAGGGGCCTAAGAATATGGATGGAGAGATGACTGGATGGGTAAGGGGTAAATGTTACCTGTTGGATCACAGGACCTTCTATGTGTGGAGCCTTATGTCAGGGTGATACAGTGGTTCTAAACAACTTTCAGTGTGGTGTCAAGGCATATGATTTAATTAAGGCACCTAAAATTGAATTAATCAAGAGTTTAAATACTTGCTGTAAGTATGTAGTATGATATCTGTTAACACCTTGTCCCAATTTCATGTTTTACATTGAGGGGAAAACAAAGTGAGAAAAAGGAATGAGTTCCTCAATGTGGAGCAAGAGAGCAATGTCAAAGCAGGGGATCCACTGGCCGGCAACCAATGACATGGATTTGCTTGAGCTTTTAACATTCAGTGATTACCATCAACTATATATATCTTTTTTTTGCTTGTTGTTTTTTGTTTTTTGTTTTTTGCTTCCTTCCCTCTTCCACTATAAGTTTAAAGGAGAACTTGGGCTTTGGAGCAGTTACCCTGTTTGGTGTTTGCATACTAACTCTGCTGCTTACTTAGCTGTGTGGCCTTAGGCAAATAATTTAACTTCTAAGCCTCAGTTTCCCCATCTAAAAAATAAGGGAGCTTTATAGGGTTATTGTGAGACGTGAGATGGAAAGGGCAGAGCACATCGACCGGCATATACCAGGAGCTCCAGCATTAATTCTATTTCTTTTTCTTGACACTTTCCTCTCCAGTACGTTTTGTGTCCTATTTTGTGTCCTTTCATTTTTTTTTTTCCTTCTGTTTGTAACCCCCGTGGCATTCACTGATTTTCTCTCCCGGCATTGCTCAAGATGAAAATTGTTGACCTCTGATTTAAGCTAGTTATTTCCTCTTTAGGCAAAGAGGAACTGCGCTTTTAACATATTAAGGCATCTTTTTCTTTCATTTGTGCACAATGCTGATTTTTGCAGTCCTATTTTATACCTTAATGTGACAACTTCCTGGTTCTTTCTTAAACCCAGAACTTAACTATTACGACAAACCTAGGCAATTTATTTTAATTGGCATAAAGAGACTGAATAATACCAGTAACTGACCGTGGCTTTCATGTGACTCTGGTTTGTGATGAGCTGTGCTGTGTTTTGGGAATAGCATTAATATTTTCTTGCAGTTTGAGTTTAACTATCAACAGTTTCCTGGCATCTTTTGGTTGATGTCAGACGGTAATATTCCAGATATGGCAGCCTGATTGTCATGTGCACATTTAGAGAAAATAATTAAAATAGGGGTTTTCCTTCTAAAGTCAAAGAGTTTTTTAATTCTCTTCCTATTCATGCTGTTACACTCTCCAGTTTTGTGAACACACAATGACTAGTCTTATGATGTGCAATAATGTTGAATAATACATCTGTTGTGTTACTTTCCTGATATGTGACCTAAGCTGTATTGCCATTGTTTTATGTTTTCCTTAACATTAAAACCTTTCTTTTGTTTGTTTAATTTTGTGTGTGTGTGTTATAGAATATACTGTTACTAATAAAAAATTAAACAGGAAACCCACAGGGGACAAAAGGATGTGTAGATGGTTAAGCTTGATGTCACACATATAAACAAGAGTATTTATAGCAAGGTTTATGTTTAAAATGGATAATTTATTAATGAACATGAAAATGAGTCTCATTTCTTAATTCTACTTAAAGAATTAAGAGGATAATCTTTTCGGATTCTAAAAAAGAAGGTTCATATTCTACCTTTTTGCAACTGATTCTAGAAGAAATTGGTTTATAGTGAATATCCACAGTACTTGCAGGTAGTTTGGCCTGGAAAATCTAGATGAGTGGTTTTTAAATCTAGTTGCTCATTAGACTCACGAGGGAAGTTTAAAAAACAGCCGTGATTATTGAGTCCAGCTTCTCTAGATTCTTCACTTAGTACCACTAACTAAGGAAAGGCCAAGGAATGTGCATTGATAAAAGAGTTTCTAGGTTGATTCTGATTTTTGTTTGTTTGTTTTGGTCTCATTTTGGAGACAGCTTTATGATTCATGCTGAAGACGGGATAATGATCAACAGGAGAGCTGATTGGGAGGCACCCCCTGGGGAACAAGAAACACCATGTACTTAAAAAAATTTTAATGTAAAATACCTCTTTAAGGATAGAATTTAGGGTCTTGAAATTCTACTCAGTTGCTATGAACTGTGGGGAATTTGAGACAAATAGCTTTTGTAATTGGAATGCACACTGTGTTGTAATAATGTGGAAAGAGAAACAAAAACTTTCCTTAATGTAATGAGTTTCCATTATCTGCTTGATCTAAGGTTTATAAGTCTACATTGTCAGGATTTATATTGGGGAGATGAGGGTGTCATTTTCTGTACACATTCCTGTCCCAGCTGCTTTCTCTTCAGGCTTTTCCCTTCTCTGTCTATAACATCAAAATATTTGTTGTCTGTACTTTTCTTTCTCCACAGTGGTTTTCTTATCTCCCTTTCTCTTGGTCACACTGAAACCACCTCCAATACCACATTGTTAATGGAAATTCACACACTTATTAGGTTTTTCCTTCTGTAGAACCCTTCCAACTCCTCATTGTTCTCACCAAAGAAAGAAGATGAACTGTGAGATTACTTGAGACCCTCCCTTTTTTTCTGGTGGAAGTAAGCAAAGAATGGAAAGATCTTACCTTTCTATGGCTAAAGTAAAACTCCAACATGTTACTGTCTTTTAACTGAGCTATTTCATAATGTTAAAACATCAATAATAACAAAATAATTAGATTGGCTCGTAAAGAAGAGATTTTAAAATATAAAAGCTCATTAAATAACTTTTCTTGCTTAGTGTTTAGAGTAAGTTCCCTTTAATCCCAGTTTGTGTCACTTCCTGTCTCTCTCTGAATAGTAAAAAAAAAACAAGAATGTTCTCACAAATGTGTGTCTGCCAACAAATTAATACTCCACAAAGAGAAACTCTGCCCCACATGGCAGCTTCCAATAAATGCTCTGATTCAAATCACAACTCTTTCATTTTTTTTTTTAGCCCCTTCCCCCTGAGGGAGCACATTTATGTCATCTTTCTGCTTTTTAAAACTCTCTAGAGTTTTCATTTAAGACTCTTAATGGTTGATGACTAAAACTACAGATCTGTATAGTGGAAAAACTAATAATCTTAAGAAACACTTCTGAGATGTGGTAAATTGCATTATTCTCTTCCCTCCTCTTTGTCCTTTTCAAAGAAAGAAAGTTCAATATGAAACCAATGCAAATTATGACTTTACTCAGTGAGATGTTTTACCTTCTTTCAGAGTATTTCATACTGAAGTTTATAAAAAAAATAAAGAAAATAACTATGTAAAAATAGGAGGGTTAAGGAATGTATTATTCATAAGCATAACGAACACAAGAACCTGTTTTTCCAGAAGAATTGGGTTGATTAAATCATTCACCACACAAGCCTCTAGTTATTTATTTTTGTCTTTAGAATTACAGTACTTAGCTTTTGTAATAAAGTGGACTTGATACCCATATTTGGTATGGCAGTTGAAAGTAGTCAAATGAAGAATTATTTCATTTTACAAAATTTTTAGCAAGTAAGGAATATAAACACTATCAGTTAAGCATAGCAAGCTTGCATTTTTTATTCCTTGGGCTATAGTTTGAAAAAAAAATCAAATTATTTTATGTAACACTGATTCTTACAGAGTTCCTTTAAGTGAAGTATGAAAGCTGCAGTGTAAGCTTTATTGGCCTATAAATATGTCATTATAGTTGGACTACATTTATATGCTTTGGATTGTTGTTTAAGCCAAGAAAATATGTCTCTACAGGTTGACTTTTTATTGAAGCCCTTTGAGGCATACAACAGAATGTATTTTAGGCCAAGGTCATTAAAACAGCATTTTCATTTTTTTGCAGCAGACTCATTGTCAATTATGCTGCCACAAACTGTCTGTGGATGGGCAGTTATGAATGGTTTCATCTCTAAATGTGTCTTTAGAAAAAGAAAGAAAAGATAGAGGAGTCTGAGCTGAAATCGAGAAAAAAGACGCAAAGATTATGTGTGGGGGGCTGGCTGAATTTAATGATGGGGGTTCCCTCAGTTCAATTTCTGTTTCTAAATCTGCCCCGTCAAATTGAGAAAGAGTAGCGTCCTCCTCCCTTCTGTTGCTGGGACTTTCACTGTACTTTTTGGGAGTCAACAGCATGGAGGGGTTAAATGAGCAGAGGGTGGGCTGTTGGGAGAATCTTGGCTCTATCTGTAGATCCGTCACCACTGGAAGAGTCACTGGAAGTCACTGTATGATTTTTCACCTACACGCTCTCATGAATTTATTGGGATTGGAAGACCTGCTTCTCGCTGGAATAGTCCTTCCTTCCTTTCTAGATTTAAATTTTATGTGTAGATTAAAGAGTCTTTGGAAGGTATTTGTTGTTTATATTTTACCTTGGATTGCTGGTTTCACTCTGCCATTTTCCATAACACTGCAACTTGGGAAATTTCTTAAATGATATATTGTTTATACATTCAGCTTCCTTGTGTGTAAAATGGGCAGTAATATGTAACTGGCTGTTTCTCATTGGATTTTTGAGAAGACCAACTGAAAATAAATTAGTTAATATCTATGGAAGCATTTGTGATATTGAAGTCTAAAGTGGTATTATTACTATGTTATTATTATCAGAAGCAGGCTCTACATAATAGGGAGCTGTGCAGCACAAGGTTAGCTTACTGGTCCCTTTTGAATTTCCCTAATCGCATACACATTCTAGTAATTTAGAATAGGGTTTACTCTCATTATTGTCTCCCCAATGGAAAACTATTATAAAAGTCCTTCAGGTTTTTGCTTGTTTATATATACATATATAAATATGTATTATATATGACTATTATTTTAACATATATTTATTTCAAATAATATATATGATATATACTATATAACATAATTAATATGTTGTATATTTATTTATATATCAATATAAGTTATATTTTATAAACTTTTATCTTGACTGAAAGTTATCTTAACTGAAAATTCTGTCAAAATAAGCTGAGCCATAAGTGACCAGTTGAATGGCACCTCTCAAATATTCTTACTTAAAAATTAACCGTAGTTTTTACTTGGAAATACTGGAGGCCTTGTATTGCCAATGGTTGTTTCAAATCAATTTTTAGTTCGATATGTCAAACAGATTCCTGAGATGTGGACATGGAAAGGATTCTCACTTTTTGTTGAAGAAAATAATATAAATGTCTGTAAGAAACATGTTAAATGCTGACATTTTGGCATAGAGATTTTTCACTGCTAATGAATTTATTAGGATTGAAGACATGCTTCTTACTGGGACAATCCTTCCTTCCTTTCTAGATTTAAATTTTGTATGTGTATTAGAGTCTTGAAGGTATTTGTTGCTTGGTCTAACGCTACCATTTTTCTTAACACTGCAACTTGAGAAGTTGTTTTTCATTTGTTTGTTTGTCTGGTTTTTTTTTCTTTTCTTTTTTTTTTTTTTGAGATCTAGTTTTGCTTTTATTGCCCAAGCTGGAGTACAATGGCACGATCTCAGCTCACCACAACCTCCGCCTCCTGGGTTCAAGCGATTCTTCTGCCTCAGCCTCCCAAGTAGCTGGGATTACAGGCATGCGCCTGTATTTTTAGTAGAGACGGGGTTTCTCCATGTTGGTCAGGCTGGTCTTGAACTCCCAACCTCAGGTAGTCCTCCCACCTCAGCCTCCCAAAGTGCTGGGATTACAGGCGTGAGCCACCACACCTGGCTGAAAAGTTTTTTAAATAATATATTGTTGCACTATACTATTTATGAATAGGATGAAGAATCCTTACAGAACAGCCTCCTAACTAAAAGAAATTTGGCCTTTATAGTATCCTTAAGTTCAAAGTAGAAACTAATTACATATGAAACCTATCAATGATTTGTAAAGATACTTTCTGAAGGATTTTCTCACAAGATTCTCTGACAGTATTGTTGTGTTAACCATGCATACTTTAAAGAATTTCATCATAGCACAATTAACATTGGAGGAGATACTCTCCAGGTGCCAACATGGCTCTTTCTTTAAGAGATTGCCTCATACCATTATAACGTGACAACCCAAAGGACCTTTAAGTGGAGCAAATTCATACTTACAAGAATCTGCATCCAAGACATTCAAAATTTTAGAACAGCTTATTATCAGTATATTTTTTCTTTCTTTCTTTCTTTTATTTTTATTTTTCTGAGACAGGGTCTTGCTCTATTGCCCAGGCGGGAGTGCAGTGGCATGATCTTGGTTCACTGCAACCTCCGCTTCCCAGGTTCAAGCAATTCTCCTTCCTCAGCCTCCCAAGAAGCTAGGATTACAGATGCCCACCACCATATCCAGCTAATTTTTGTATTTTTTCAGTAGAGACAGAGTTTCACCACGTTGGCCAGCTGGTCTCAAACTCCTGACCTCAAGTGATCACCTGCCTTGGCCTCCCAAAGTGCTGGGATTACAGACATAAGCCACTATGCCCAATCCATTATATTTTCTAAGAACCTAGGACGATATATGGTTATAACACATAAGGAATAAGATGATTCATTTCATTTGAAATTTAAATATTGGCTTGACCATCTAATCAAATAGTTGAATATTGCCTTACAATAATGGTAGAATGAGTGAATAAAAGTAGCTCAAATAAGTAGCATTCATTTATACTGTCTATACTCAGCCATCTTGGCTTTTCCTGCTAGAAGGGAGGTCTTTGTGAAATCAAACCAAGTCTGAGCCAGTCAACAGCTGGTTGTTGATACTGCTGCCCAGGTGTTTATACTCCCATCATTCATGAAGGTATAATCCGAGTCAAAACCCTTTCATTTGAAATTTCTGTTGACATGAAGATCTTCCAGTGTTTCCTGCAGCCATGAATGTTTCTTAGAATTCCAGGTTCATTTCTTCTGATGACTGACTGAAGATGGACCATCAACTGAAGAGAAGTTTGTAGAATTTTGGAATTTATTCTTACTTTTTGATTTGGAGATGTCAGGGCAGAAATAGACGGAAAGTGAAATTGAAACTTTCTGTGCTATTTTAGTGTCCAGGCTACCAGTATTTACCTCTAGGATACAATATATGAAAAAGATAAAGGTAAAGTCATGCTTTTCTGAAATTCCTTATAGAATTGTCAGGCTGGAAGGGGTCTTCATGAACATTGTTTTCTCCTCTTCTTCCTTCTAACAGTCTTCAATTCTCTTTTCAATTCTTCCCTAAGTAGTGCCTTCAGAATCTCTCACCATCAGGGCTACGTCTTAAGACACACTTTAGGTGATCTTTTTTACACTATTTAACTCATTTATATTGCAGGAGCTCATTTTTACTAAGAATCCTACAGCCAGAGTAGGAGTAGATTCTAGAGAGTGGCCACAGTGACCCATTACACATGGCCAGAACTCTAAGGAGCTGGCTTGGCATCCTCCAGATATGATGTGACATCAGAAAAACTACTGGACTCTTTCCCAGAGCTGTATGGCCTTGGCCTTTCTATACTTCAGAGCAAAAGGGGAGAAAATATTCTGCCATTACATCCTGAAGTTTAGTTACCTGATTTTTCGTTTGTTTGTTTTTATATACAGTAATATTAAGTATACGTTAGTATCTAATGAACACCGTTGTTAATTAATATGGCAGCTGCTGTGGCTCAATATCAGTGTTGTGCCTTTTGAGCTTCAGAAGTTCTTGTAGTTGTTTATTCTAGCATGTGGGAGAGGGCTTGCCCAAATAGACTTTTGTCTCAATAAGGATCTACAGTTGAAGACCAGTTTGGTGTCTAGTTTGTTTAAGCTGTTCCAACCAAATAATATAAAGACTGACAAGCCTTCCCTAAATCATCATATGTGGTAGTTTAATTATGTCGTTCTCCTGGACTTAAGCTGTTCTTGTTTTTGTTTTTTGTCTATTTTTTCTGGCATTTCGTTTTTTTATAGCCATATCTGTGATAAAAGACCATGACAGAGGCTGGGCACAGTGGCTCATGCCTGTAATCCCAGCTACTCGGGAGGCTGAGGCAGGAGAATCACTTGAACCCAGGAGGCGGAGGTTGCAGTGAGCTGAGATCGCAGCATTGCACCCTAGTCGGGGCAACAAGAGCAAAATTTCGTCTCCTCCTGCAAAAAAAAAAAAAGAAAAGAAAAGAAAAAAGACCATGATGGATAAGACAGCCAATTCATAATTTTGTTTTCACTTCATTAATGAGAAATGTTAATTTCCCAAAGAACTGCCTTAGAGATCACCACCTGATGAGAAGATAATCAAAGATGAAAGAATAAATCCAGTTGTGGTCCTATTCCTTGCTATGCCTTTAGTCTCTTGCTGTGCACCTCAGATTGACTGGAAACAAGTCTTATGCAGCCTTGGCTTCATACATGCCCATAAATTTTCATTATCACGGATAGATTGCCAAACTTAGACCAGTAGTTTTGTTTGTATTTGGTGATAGAAGTGGGTATATTGTGAAGGACAAACCCAACTGATCCTCCATGGTCTTTTAAAATATCTTTTGAAAATGCACCATGGACTCTGTACCTCAGATATGCTTTTAAAATGAGGTCTGGCTGGGCACAGTGGCTTACACCTATAATCCCAACGCTCTGGGAGGCTGAGGTGGGAGGATTACTTGCGACCAGGAGTTCGAGACCAGCCTGGGCAACATAGTGAGACCTGCCTCTACAAAAAAATTTTTAAAATTTGCTGCGTTGGCTGGGCTTGGTGGCTCACGCCTGTAATCCCAGCACTTTGGGAGGCCAAGGTGGATAGATCAAGAGGTCAGGAGTTCGAGATCAGCGGCCAACATAGTGAAACCCTGTCTCTACTAAAAATACAAAGCTTAGCCAGGCATGGTGGTGCGTGCCTATAGTCCCAACTACTCAGGAGGCTGAGGCAGGAGGATCACTTGAACCCAGGAGGCAGAGGTTGTGGTGAGCCGAGATCGTGCCACTGCACTCCAGCCTGGGCAACAGAGTGAGAGTCTGAAAAAAAAAAAATTAGCTTAGTTTGATGATGCTCAACTGTAGCCCCAGCTACTCAGGAGGCTGAGGCGGAACAATTACTTAAGCCCAGGAATTCAAGGTTGCAGTGAGCTAAGATGACACCACTGCACTCCAGCCTGGGCAACACACACTACACTCCAGCCTAGGCAACACAATGAGACTCTGTCTCTTAAAAAAAAAACAAAAATGAGGTTTGATTCAGCAGTTCCTTTTTCAGTTGGAGGTGTATGATGCTTTTATGATTTTATCATAACTAAAATGTTTTTGTTTGCCTTCTACCTCTTACCTCATTAGCCACCATGTGATTACTGACAGTTGAGCTATGATTACAGCTGCTGTCGTGATAGCATGACCTTAACACAAACTACATATATGCTACATGTGAATTGGTGGTTTTTCCAGTGGGTTCTGTGAGCAGGTATCTGATTTGGGCATTTACTCTTAATACTCGGTGGTATTGACACTGATTCTTTTGAACAGTTTGTGTAATCTGTTAGAGTACTTTTAAGTGTGAAGTTCTCTTGCAACACATTAACTTTCCTAAATGTCAAAGATTCACTCCTCTCCTCTAACAGTGTGGGTTTAAGTCTCTAGTTGATGCAGGTCACTGCAGAGGAAAGCCGAGGTTTGGACTTCAGCTGATTTTAATGAATGTATTTATTTAGGACAGACTGGAGTAATAGTGGGTTTTCAAAGCCTTCGTGAAGTGCTTCACGCACAGTAGGGGCTGAGCAAATAGTGCTGATGATTTTGGGGTTTTCCTAGTTACCTCACTGTGTGTTTTCATTTGGTGTATTTGGATGAAATGGTGTTGCTTCCTTCTCTAAAATCCCAGAGCCTGTGCCTTGCCTGGAACGCTCTTCCGTTGGACCACCCCATTTGCTTTTTGAATTTTTAAGTATTTCTATTATCTTTTACTTCTGACCTTTAAAGATTGGCATTCAGCTTGTAGCATCCCTGTTTCTTTGCAAACTTCGTGCCTACCGGATAAAATACAATGTTACAGGAGTAGCCAGTGAACTCAGTTCCAGCCTCCATTTTGTTAGCTTTTTCATTAAGTAACTTTCATTATTTTTTGTTACTACCAATGTGATCCGTGTTTGTTTTAGAAAATGTGGGCACTACTGACAAACAAAAACCAGAAAGATTAAAGTTGCCTATTTTCCTCCCACTCAGAAGTGCTCTTAGTATTTGTATGTGTACCAATGTATATGAATGCGTGTATCAGTGAGAATTTATATGCATATTCTTTTTCCTCATAAAAATAAAATCTACTGTTTGGGAATCTACCTTCCCCCACTTAATTTTGTATAGCAGTATTGTAAATATGTCCCCATGTTGTAAAATATCCTACACTGAGTTTTTAATTTTTTTCATTTTATTTTATTTTATTTTTTAGCTGCTGAATATTTCATTTTGGAGGTGTTTCATACTTTAACTATTGTTGGACATTTCAGCTCCTTCTAATTCCCACAAACTTTATGAAACTCTTGTAGCTATGCATATCACCATGACTATTTCCTTTTGATACGTTTGTAGCGGGGGATCGTTGGTTCAAATTACACACAGAAGGTTAAGACAGCCTATCTTCCTGCCTTATCTCCTCTCCCCTGTGTAAACCTTCTGCCCTAACCTAACTAGTCCAACTGCTCTGTCTTCTTTCTCTCTAACCACGTATATGCAGTCCCCTGCCTTCCAAACGCTCCAGTGTGTTTTGAGTGACTCAATTCTTTCCACTCTTGGAATGCCGCTTCTAGGACTCTTTTTTGAGATAGTGTCTCATTCTGTCATCCAGGTTGGAGTGCAATGGCGCAATCTTGGCTCACTGCAACCTCCGCCTCCCGAGTTCAAGCGATTCTCCTGCCTCAGCCTCCTGAGTAGCTTGGGACTACAGGCGCGTGCCACCATGCCGGGCTAATTTTTTGTATTTTTTTTTTTTTAGTAGAGATGAGGTTAGGATGTTAGATGGGGTTAGTCACCGTGTTAGTCAGGATGGTCTCAATCTCCTGACCTTGTGATCCGCCTGCCTCAGCCTCCCAAAGCGCTGGGAGTACAGGCGTGAGACTCTGTGCCCAGCTCCTTCTAGGACTCTTACCTGTGGGAATTCTGCCTTTCGTTTAAGACTTGTTTAAGCCTCTGAATCCCTTCTCAGCCATCCAGTTCAGAGGAATTGCCCTGCTTTATTGAGCTCTTATCTTATCACATTTAGTGTCTCTACCACCTTATTGATTACCTTACTCTATGCTTACCAATATAATGCAGTATCTTTTTTTGATGTGTCTATCTTATCTTCCCATTAACAGTCTTAACTCTATAGTGTTAGCACTCTGACATCAAAGCTATACCTAGTAGGTTAAGTAAACACGCGGCTTTTATGATCAGACTTTCCTGAAATCTGTGGAGTTCTCTGTTCTTAGTCTACTCGAGACACCTATGCGCATTGGAAGGTTGATTTGACTTCTTTTACAACACTTCCTAAGACACTCTCTAGTGGAGGGGCTGTTTCATTGGTACTTTGTAGAAGCAGCAGCTACTTGGGGTATTAGGTTGCTAACTAGTCTTGGTCTAATTGGTAGTCAGCTATTCATTACTCATTCTAGAAAATACATTGAGAGATCATGTGAACATGCTTGAAGCTAGCCTGCTAGCCTGAGGATTGTAGGGGTGTGTGTGTGTGTGTGTGTGTGTGTGTGTGGACATTTTACTTTTTTTTTCAGATGGAATCTCGCTCTGTCACCCAAGCTGGAGTTTAATGTCGAGGTCTCAGCTCACTGCAACTTCCACCTCCCTAGTTCAAGCGAGTCTCCTGCCTCAGCTTCCTGAGTAGCTGAGATTACAGATGACTGCCACCATGCCCGGCTAATTTTTGTATTTTTAGTAGAGATGGGGTTTCACCATGTTGGCCAGGCTGGTCTTGGACTCCTGACCTCATGATCTGCCCACCTTGGCCTCCCAAAGTACTGGGATTATAGGCCTGAGCCATGGTGCCCAGCCAACATGTTACCTACTAATAGTGGTACATTTTCATGCCTTTCTCAAGGGAATCTTCTTCATGTTTCAGGATCATAGTAGTGACAAAAATATGCAGGGAAATGAATCCAGACTGGGCTTGTTCCACCTTAATTTTTTTTATCAGCTTGTTTGTAATCTTTTTTAAAGGTGACACGTTACTAAGAAGATGGTTTTAGGCTGGGCGTAGTGGCACACACCTGTAATCCCAGCTACTCAGGGGGCTGAGGAAGAAGAATCGCTTGAACTCGGGAGGCGGAGGTTGCAGTGGGACAAGATCACGCCACTGCATTCCAGCCCGGGCAACGGAGCAAGTCTGTCTCAAAAAAAAAAAATAAAATAAGATAAAAAGAAGATGACTTTAGCACGACATCCAGTGCTGGTTATTCTAGGCAATCACACTGTTTTCATCCTCACCTCCCTTAAAATGGTTGCTTGCTAATCATGGCGGAGGATATTCTCCATCTTCCAACTACTCATTCTATTCCTTTGGTTCACAAAGAAAGTATTCTATTAGGCCTTACAAAAACAGTGCTTCATGCCTTGCCTGTTCTCTCAAAAAGAAATCAAACATTGTTTTCATAGCAGAGCTGATAATAAGGCAGAGTTCAAAGCATGATGAAACATACACTTTTCTACCAGAGAAAAACCTATAGTTACCTGGCTAATTACCTATCACGTGATGGCTGTGATACAGGCTTTTCACATGTGGAGCCTGTATGTGAGTTTCTTTTCTTTCTTTCTTTTTTTTTTTTTTTAATTGAGAATGCTCATTTAGTTCCCATTGATTTCTATTAATGTTTTCCATCAAAGATTTAGAAGAATGAGCAAACACCAAAGCTGCCATTTTAGGGTAGCTTCTTTTTGACAGCTGTAGTAAACCTCAGTAGTCACTTATGTTGTAGGAAAGAGCATGAACTTTAAAGTAAGATGGACCTGGATTCAAGTCCTTGCTCTGTAAACTGGCCTGAATCTTTCACTCTTATGGCCTTAAGAGCTTTCACTCTGATTGCTTATCTGTAAATCAGGGTTAACAATACCCATCTCACAGTTCTGTCTCACAGGCTTGGGAAGATTAGATTAGATCACATATAGGGGTACTCAACACACAGTGGGAGCACTCGGTCAACAATATTTGTTTCCTTTCCCCTCCTTTAGAAAGGTAAATCCTTCTTCAAGAAAGTAAAGGGAGTAGGGGCAACATAAAAAGAATACCGAGATAGAGATTACAGCAGTATGTTATTTCATTTTATTTAATTCACGAACACTTTAGTTATCTATTATAAGCCATTGAAATTGATTCAGCATTAAGCGAGCCATGATCCCAGTTCTCTAGGAGTTGTTTTGAAGTTTTTAATGTGATTTTTTTAAAATATAAATTTCAGCCAGGAGCAGTGGCTCACGTCTGTAATTGCAGCACTTTGGGAGGCTGAGGCAGGGGGATCATCTGAGGTCTGGAGTTCGAGACCAGCGTGACCAACATGGAGAAACCCCATCTCTACTAAAAATACAAAATTAGCTGGGCATGGTAGCACATGCCTTTAATTCCAGCTACTCGGAGGCTGAGGCAGGAGAATCCTTTGGACCCGGGAGGCAGAGGTTCCAGTGAGCCAAGATTGCACCATTACATTCCAGCCTGGGCAACAAGAGCAAAACTCCATCTCAAAAAAAAAAAAAGTGTACTGTCCTGCAGACCTTTTTACTTACTCTGATCACTCTTAGATCATGATTAACAGCTCATCCTGGTTGGTTAGAAAATTTGGGGCTAGGCCGGGCGCGGTGGCTCAAGTCTGTAATCCCAGTACTTTGGGAGGCCGAGGCCGGTGGATCACGAGGTCAAGAGATCGAGACCATCCTGGTCAACATGGTGAAACCCCATCTCTACTAAAACTACAAAAAAAAATTAGCTGGGCATGGTGGCGCGTGCCTGTAGTCCCAGCTACTCAGGAGGCTGAGGCACGAGAATTGCTTGAACCCAGGAGGCGGAGGTTGCGGTGAGCCGAGATCGCGCCATTGCACTCCAGCCTGGGTAGCAAGAGCGAAACTCCGTCTCCAAAAAAAAAAAAAAAGAAAGAAAATTTGGGGCTAGGAATTCAGAATGCGCTTTGGATGATCACATGTAAAAGGTGTATTACTGAACTCTGATGCTTCTCTGGCTGTTAACTGGTGTTCTTGTGGTTTATTAGATATGCATGAGTAGGTGCTATGAATAGGCTTGTGTGTTCGTGAAATGGGCCAAACTCAAATCTCTTTTGTCCTTGAGTTATCTAATTATTCTGTAAGAAAGCAAACTATGATGTGCCATGGTTCTGTGTATTATTTTCTCTTGGAGGTTATAAGTAAGAATTTTCAATATATTTTAGAATAGCCTGCAGGATGCTATAGTGGCAAAATTTCTAAAATCTCAATAGCTAAACACAACAAAGACTGACTTCTTGTTTGTGTACCATCCAGTGTGGGGGGTATATAGGACTCTCAGCAGTTTTCCCCTCTGTGGAAGCCCTGCTTTGACTCTTCATACCAACACATGCTTCTGTGCTCACACAGAAAGGGGGAAAAAAAAAACAGGCGGAAGTGGAGTACTAGCAATTAAATGTTTATTAATGCATACATTAATAACATGCGGTAACATGCATCAGTTCTACTTACATTTCATTAACCAATAAAGTGATTAATTTCGCAGCCATGTCTTTGACTTAAAGGAGGTGGGGATGGATATATGATCTTATAGCATTCTTAGAAGGAGAGGGGAATTGGATGTGAACATCAGTAATGTTTCACACATGCATTTAGGATAATGATGTATATCATCGGATAATATAATCTCAGGGTTGAAAGGAACTACAGATAATCTAGTTACAAGATTTTAATAATGTCATCTTTACTAAACTTACTACCTCTTCAATGCCCCATGCAGAAATTTTTTTTTTTTTAGACAAGCTCTCACTCTGTCACCTAGGCTGCAGTACAGTGGTGCAATCTCGGCTTACTGCAATCTTTGCCTCCTGGGTTCAATGATTCTCTTGCCTCAGCCTCTTGAGCAGATGGGATTACAAGCACCTGCCACCAAGCCCAGCTAAATTTTGTATTTTTAGTAGAGACGGGATTTCACCATGTTGGCCAGGCTGGTCTCAAACTCCTGAGTTCAAGTGATCCACCCACCTTGGCCTCCCAAAGTGCTGGGATTACAAGCATGAGCCACTGCCCCAGGCCCAGAAATCTTGATTAGTTGACATTTTAATATTTTCAATGATTGGGAATTTTTATTACTTCATGAGATAGCCCCATTACATCTTGGATCCATCTCTTTGTTAGACATTCTTACTTTGGACAAATAAATTTGACTGTGTGGTATAGAACAACCCCCGGGCTGTGGACTGGTACTAGTCTCTAGCCTGTTAGGAACTGGGCCACACAGCAGAAGGTGAGCAGCCTGCCCGAGCACTTCCGCCTGAGCTCCACTCCTGTCAAATTAGTGGCAGCATTAGGTTCTCTTAGGAGCTGAAACCCTATCGTGAAGTGTGCATGCAGGTGATCTAGGCTGTGTACTCCTTTTGAGAATGTAAATAATGCCTGATGATCTGAGGTGGACAGTTTCATCCTGAGACCATACTCCACAGTCCATGGAAAAACTGTCTTCTCCGAAACCAGTCCCTGGTGCCAAAAAGTTTGGGGACTGCTGGTTTATAGTATGAACCATTGTATGAGCTGTATGCTGTTGTTCCCAGTTCTATTCTTGTAACAGCATTGACCAAATCACATTTTCCTTGTTCTTGATAGCATTTCAAATATTTTAATTTCAGCTTCCAGTCCTTCTCAACACTCTCTGTCCCCACCCCAATTTTCCCTTCTCCAGGTCAAACACTAATAACCTCAATCTCACATTCCTTATATAGTGTGGTTTCTAGTTCCCTTGCCCTTATCTGAAGAAACCTAAGTTGTCCCTGTCACTCTCAAACTGTAACTATATGTGTCCGTATTTAAAGGTGACATCTCAATCTGTTTCTCTCCTTAATTTTACTTTTTATACAATACACATAAAAATCTAAGTAAAAAAATCCTTCTTCACCTCCTTTCCAGTTCTGCTCCTTCTCCCAGAAATAACAAATTGCTAACAAGTTGTGAGTATTCCTCCAGTTAGTATGTAAAATGGTTTTTGTTTTTGTTTTTTGAGATAGGATCTCACTCTGTCAGGATCATGGTTCACTGCAGCCTCCAGTTTCCAGCAGTTCTCCTGCCTAAGCCTACTGAGTTTCTGGGACTACAAGCACGCACCACCACACCCAGCTAATTTTTGTATTTTTAGTAGAGACGGGGTTTCACCATGTTGGCAAGGCTGGTCTCGAACTCCTGGCCTCAGGTGATCCACATGCCTCAGCCTCCCAAAGTGCTGGAATTATAGGTGCAAGCCACCACGCCCAGCCTGTCTTGGCATTTTAACTGTCATATATTTAGCATGCAAACTGGATGTACTGGAAGTACAAAATATACTGGATTTTAAAAACTTAGCTTGAAGAAGAGTGTATATCTCTCTAATAATTTTTATATAGACGGCATGTTGAAATTATATTTTTGATATGTTATATTAAATAAAATATATTACTGGAATTAATTCGACCTCTTAGAAAATTTTAATGAAAATTAAAAATGATGTGGCTCACTTTGTATTTATATTGGACATTGCTGATCTAGAGAGATTTGGACAAATGCAATGTTTAGCCCAATCTATTATTTTGAAGTGGAATCACTGTTTCATGCAGTGAGTGATTCATAAGGCCAGGGCACTCTATTTGCTGTAGAAGGAATATGAAGATGAAAGAGACCCAATCACTGCCCTCAGCCACTGCCTTCATTTTGAGGTTCTCTCCCTGCTTGGTTGGTGGCTTTCCTCTTTTGGATTGGTGGGTTTCTGGTTTTAATGCATGTGTAGGAAGGAAGGAACTCACAGGTAGCAGAGCAAACAGCTGCAACTATAATGTAGAGTCTTGCCAGTGCATGGATGGAGGTGTAAGCAGAGTGTCCCAGGAACTTGGACGAAGGTTGCACGAGCACATCGCGCCTGTGAACAACATTGTCCGCACTTGAAGAACAGGCATTGTGAGCTCTTTTTCATTGATGGTAGTCTCATACACATGATTGTTGAATGAATGAGGAGACTCCCATCCTATGTACTCTTCCTATTCTACCAGGATATTACCAGAAATAAAGACTCTTACGGTCAACTCTGACTTAGATCTTCATTTTGAAAGGCCTATTCATCCCGCTGGGAACTTAAACTTAATTCAAACCCAGCTTTCCAGGTAGAAATCCTGTGCTTGTTAAATACTGAGCTTTTATTATCTCTGATAAGCACATAGTGGTTCATTCTGAGGTTGTCTGGTTAACAGAAGAAATATGTATATTGTATATTCCTTGTCAAAATTTCTAATATTCCTCCAGAGCTTTAGCGCTTCCATCCAGAAAGTGTTCTGAGGAGTTGAAGGCACTTTCTTATTTTCATTTATTCAGTTTCATCTACTTCATAACTATGAAGACTGTTGGGGCCTACAATGCCTGCTTTGGCAATGAAAGTGTGTCAACTGAAGCTCAGAACGTTAAGAATTGATTCTCTCATTCACTATCCTTGATTCATCTCTGCAATGTTTTCATTTCATATTCTTAGGGTACAACCTACAAGCTAGGGAAAAAAGTTCGCAATTTTAGATTTCAAATGTAGAACTTTTCCATGAAAACGTCAACTTTTTCCCTACTTATATTATTCATGGTTGCAAATGGGGCTAGTGTGGTTGATCAAATCAATTCATATAAAATAATTTCTCTTGGAGGCAATCTTAGTGGTGGATTTCACAAAATCACAGAATTCACCATGGGTAGAACTTTCTGGCTGAATAAAACTTCTGTCACATCTCTGTTCTGGGAGTGAACGTAGGGCTATTTGGTCTAGAATCTGTACTGTTTATAGTAGGTTCAGTGTTTGGCAGGAGGTACACTGATAATCATCATTCCCCCACCTCACCTTCAGAAAACCTATAACTTGGGCTATGTCAGTGCCTAAACGTTCTGCTGGGAAACAACCTGAGTGATATGATCTTAACTAAGAACTCATGGATAATTTTTGTGGAGATGCTTCCCCCTGCCAAAATCTGCATGCAGAATTTGATATGTAAACACACATTTTCTTGGTAGACCATTCATAGCCTTCATCTGATTCTGAAAGGTATCGATGATGATTTTAAAGGTTATGATATACCCTTTTAAACGCCCAATTGTCAGTTACTGTTCTCCCCAAAAAGCCACCCAGGCATTTTAGCCAAGTTTTATTTACCGTATTTTCCTAATAGTTCATGCATGTGTGATAGGGAGGACAGGTAGTTAGTTGGTCACCTGCTCTAGTGGGGCTATAAATTGGGAGGGCAACCTGGATGACTTTGAGAATCTAAAGAACACTATGGACTGTCCACCCAGAAAATGTGTATATCACAAAATTTGAATGACATTTGAGGACATTCGTGAACAGCCCCCTCCTGAAGTTGGTCCATGCACTCTTAGTTAAGGACTGCTGGATGATGTCTTTTAAGAATACAGAACCATTATGCTGTGAAGAAGGATGATGTGTGTCTACCCCCTTGGCTGGTGGGTTTCCTTGTTTGGATTGGAGGGTTTCTGGTTTTAATGCATGTGTAGGAAGGAAGAGCATGCCTGTCTTATTTCATATATTTTTCTTTTATATGTTCAAATTATACATTTTGACAGCAGGAGGCAATAGGTAATATTCATTCTCTACTGTCTGGACAGTCTGTATATACTATGTACACTAATGTCTTCATTAGTTACTTTCTCTTTAGAAAGCTCTAAGGAAGCTCGCAACAATAGGAAGCCCTACTGGAACTCCTTTCGGTAAAGTGGAGCACATTTTGTAATGGAAACACATTTTCTATGGCTGAATTTTTATATATGGGGTTTGCATAAAATGAGATCTGCCTAAGGGTTCTTTTGGAAGCCTTTTGCCTCTCCTAAATAGGAATCAGTCTCCTGCTCAATATTCTAAATATTTATAAGATTATGAGTTTTGTCTTCTAAGTAGGGAGTTCTGCATATTGTTTTTGGTCAAAATGCAGCCTGCCTCCTATGAGGTGAAGCCCAAGATGAGAATTCCCCCTCTTTTTTTTTTTCTGACCAAGATCTCTGCCATTTACTAGATTAGACTACTAGAAGGGAAGGGAATGAGAGTCCCCTTTCTTTTAATCCAGGACATTGTCAGGTATTTCGTAGGTGCCCTGTGTGTATGTTGGATGAATGGACGGATGACTATACATCTTGCACCTGGCAGCAACAAAACATACTGGTAAGAGACTGGAAGTCTAGCAGAATAGACCAGCTCCTGGATCCCCAATCTCTAGCTCTATGCCCTTCGACAAGTTGCAGAGTATCTGTTTTCTCATCTATAAAATGGGCATAATAAATTCTTTCTTTTAGGAATATTGTAGGATTTAATAACATATGGAATTCCAGTTGCTTAAGGACATTTTCTGGTGCCATAAAGCACTTAATACATGGTAGCATTATCAAACTCTTAAGCTTTAAATCAGGATATCCTATAAAGCAACTTTGTAGTTCTTGCCATACCAATAACACTCTGTTTTATTACTTAATTTTTCTTTAACTGCTTTTTCACTTAAATAACTTTAGGAAATTTTATATCGTCACTGTAAATGGAAAACCTGTATCATTTGCTATAAATAATGATGAAGGTAAATATATAATCCTTAAAATAAAAGATATGTTTATCCATGTACCACCTAACATTGACTTGGGTATCACTAGTGTACACCACAGTTAAGTCATAACCTTTGAGGCTTTTCTCTTGGGCAACAGCCTAACCTAGGTTATTGATAGCTTTGAGACCTTCTCAGACCATGCAAGCCTCATGTCAACAACAAGCTAGTAAGGGTTGGAACCTGTTGCACTGAATTAATCTATAGACTCAGAAGTGTAACTGTCATACAGATGTGAAGTCTGAAAATAACCCACCATGCACCTGCCTTTTTTGTGTGTCAGTTACAGTGTTAACTGAGCACCAGAGGATGAGATGCCATAGGCACAGTAGATAAAGACCTGAATCTTACAGATGCTCAGACTCTTATGCTTTGATACCTAGCCCCTTGATCGGGTTTGGGGAACTAAGAGTCTCAATTCTGGGCAATTTCTTTTTCTTTTTCTTTTTTTGTTTGAGACGGAGTTTCACTCTTGTTGCCCAAGCTGGAGTGCAATGGCGCTATCTTGGCTCACCGCAACCTCCGCCTCCCAGGTTCAAGCAATCTCCTGCCTCAGCCTCCCGAGTAGCTGGGGCAACAGGCATGCGCTACCACACCTGGCTAACTTTTTGTATTTTTAGTAGAAATGGGGTTTCACCATATTAGCCAGGCTGATCTTGAACTCCTGACCTCAGGTGATCGCCCACCTCGACCTCCCAAAGTGCTGGGATTACAGGTGTGAATACAGATCTTAGTAGGGTGAGGAAAAGGGTAATTGTTATTGCTACCAACTGGCCCCAGTTATTGCATAACGTTGTACAACTGAGTCCTGGGTAAAATGAGCTTCTTTAGAAATTGCCTTGCCAAAGTTGATTTGCCGAGGTCGAATCCTTCAGATTGTCTGAATTGGACCAACCCCCTTGCCCAAGCACTGAGCTTAAGCTAGGTAAAAGGAAATAAACACTGCTTTAAAAGGGAGTGGACTTTAGCGGCGCACAAAAAAACAAAGGTGAAGCCTCACATCTGTGTTGCATTGCATAATTGATAAAAGCTGAAGCACCATTGGAAACAGCCTCATCATCCATACTCCTCTCCTAATCATTTAAATATGTACAGCATGTTTTAGGATGCTTGTTAAGGACTCTGCAGGCACGTTGGTAGTCAGAACATTCTATCTGGGTTTGAGAAATGGGCCTGGATCATTTGCCAGGCAATCTAATTCTGAGAGTGTAGTGAAGGCCATCTTCAATTTGACTGTGCTCCACTCTGTTATGCTGTGAAAGAACAAGATAATTCAGCCGAGCGTTCTGTCACTGGCTAGAAACACCGCAGTTCTGAATACAAATAGTATGCAGGTAAGTGAATCATTAAAAGGATAGTGGCGTAAAATATCTGACAGAGGAACTCCTGAAGTTTAGACTAGAATAAACTTTCCCGTCTGTGAGCAGTACCTTCAGCCATCGACCAACAGCATTAGCTGTTCGTTAAGTTGCCAAAAAGCATTTATGGTTTTAGAGTAAATGATTGGTAATTATGACTTACAAGGCTATAAATACATGGAGGGGATTTGGTGATATCATAATAAACCACGAGAGAAACTACAGTGGTTTCTAATGTTAGTAGAACCTTAAGAAATATTCGGAGTCGTGTTTGCAGCACTAGAGTTGGGCTTTTTTCTTTATTCTGGGGGTGTGTGATTGGTGTTTTATCAAAATGTGCAACTGTTTTCCATGAACACCAATAAGGGTCCCAGCTGAGATTAGGGCCTCAATCTGTATGATGCGTATTTCAACAAATAGTAAATGGGCTTAAAGAAAAATAAGATATTTCCTCCCATCCCTCTTTCTTAGCTCCCTAATTTCTGATTCCTTTCTTTTGAATGAGTTTGCTGTAAGTTAAAAAAAGACAACAGTGAAAGCCCTGCTCCTCTCAGCTTCTTGACCCCAGTTTAGCTGGTTTATCTCCTGTTTTAGATTCTAAAAAGGAAAACATGAATCATGCTTAGCCCTGGACTTTGTTTCCCTACCTGTTACCTCCTGGTCTGCTAATGGCAGAGATAATGAAAGGGGCACCAACCCACACCAGCCTACCCACCTACTCATAGCCGTAGGAAGAGTGGCGTGTCACTGGGGCAGTGAGAGCAAGACTGCACCCAGAGCCACGGTCTCATGACACCATCACACGTCTCAGTTGAAGATCCAGATGGACAGCTGACCTATAAGGTTAGTGTCACTCCCCCACAGGACCGGCTTGGCAGAGCATCCTAGATTCGAGTAAAGAGCAAAAAGCCATTGTAAATCCATTGGTCCCACAGAAAGCTCCATGGAAAATGATACATGCAAGTGTCAGTAGGAGGTCGGGAATTGCTTGGCGCATTCTTGATTTCTGTGCCTCTGTCCTAATTTCAGGAGACTTCAGTCATCTTTGACTACTGTTATTACTGTAGCCCCTTCTGTGTGCACTTACTGTAATTGTATCTAGTGTGTTCAAGGCACCAGAGAAGAAATGATTTGTGCCTCCAGGGCACCTACAGACATGGCGTCATTAGTAACCCTCAGTCAAAGGAGCTTACACACAGGGACGGATGAGCCTGGTGTGAAAAACAGTGCCAGCATCTGCCCCAGAGTAATTTAATTTTTGTAGGGTTTTGTGATCCTCAGATCCCTTTCAGATTTGCACCTTTCTTGATTTTGAAGTCTGGGGTCAAATATAGAGTCCAGCTTACTGGATAATCAGATATAGTGGGGAGAGAATCAACACATCAGCAACTGTAGGGAATAGGTAGGCAACAATCTGAATGGACAGAAACCTCAGGGCCACAGTAGCAGCCAGGGACCCCTGGTGTATGTCAGGAGTTAATCCTCAAGTGTCTGGACTGTAGGGTTTCCAGGAACTCCCAAGGGAAGATCAGGGATGGGGAGGAAGAGTCGGGGAGCATTAGGGAGAAGAGATGGAGCAGTGGCTATTTATTAACCTGCAGGGACGTCTCTCAGTATTTTAAACTGATGAGGCCATACTAGTGCGTTCCAGCCCTCACTGCAGTCCTGGTGTCAGCACGTTAACACAGGGGCAGGAATCTGTCTAGGTTCTGTTTGTAGCTTACTGAAATCCCACCCTATAATGCTTAACTGAATAGTGCTCTTCAAAATGCACCAACTAAAAATAGTTTCATCTGCAGTGTGAACATAGTTTCATATTTATACTAGCATCTGGCCTAAGGAATTGAATACTCCATTCTTTAAATAGCTTCACTCCAGCTCTGGGATACTCTGAGAAGAAAATCTCCCCCAGTCAAACACCTTGTTTACATAGGCATGTCTAAATGCAAACAAGCTCCCTTTTTAAAATGCAGAAGAATATTAATTTGTGAGGCAATGGTGCTTTGGGCTAGTTTTGGGGGGAGTGAAATTAAGGGGGTTAAGTAGAGAATGAATTTTTTAAATGTCCACTTAATAAAAGATTTCTGATATGTCTATTATGTTTTTAATTTTTCGTTTTCCTAAATTTGATTCACGAACACGTTAATTGTACGTGTGAATTTGGAATGCCTTCTTTACCGTCACATGTGAAGCCAGTTAGAATGAAGTTCTTGGGAAGAAAAATTTATGCTGCCGCTAATGCCCAACAATAATAGAAATATAAGCCTAGATATACTTTAACTTTTTCTACCAGCAAATGCTTTGGGGCCGGAAATCATTCGCCAGCAGGCAATGAATGTACTTTTGTTAGTCTTAGGGGGATACTAATGGTTAGTCCCCATGAAGAAAAATGTGAAAATAACACACAAAAAGGTAAACATTACGAATGGATGGCTAATGATTAGCTGTTACAGTCCAAAGGGGCAGGGTATTTTTTTTTTATAGTTTTATGACCCTTGCCCAGCCTTTATTGAAAGAACATTGTATGTTCAGAGTTATATATTTCAAACGTACATCTCCTTTGAATATTCCTCTTTAAAGATAATAGGAAATTTTCTCCGTGTTCACTTTTATTTGTAGAGACGGGGATTTTAAATGTATACTAGTTTTAACTCTGTTTTAGGAGGAGGAACAATAATTTTTAAAAATCCAATTCATGAACCCACAGAGTAAGGTATTATAATATACCTTAATCCTCCACCCACCCTAGCCATCCTGAAAATGAGTGAATGTAGAGCAGTATGATTACTCTGTCAGGTAGATAAGTTAGTATTCAGTACATTACTATTTACTATAGTATAGTCATGCTATGTCCCCTCTCTGAAGTGAATGGTTTTTGTGCATATAAGTCAATTCAGAAAAAAATATTTTTTCTATTTAAAATAAAAATGGCTTTTTTTGAGTCCCCAAAGGTTCTAGTTTTACAGCTTACAAGACCTACTTTAGTAAATAAAAGAATGTCAGTAGAACATTGGCCAGTAAAATGTTAACATATGGGTATATTTGAGGAGTAGTAACATAAAGGCAACTTTTCAGTCATTGATGTTAAAATTAGATTTGAGGCCATAATCTCAAAGAGGTAGGCCAGGGGTTGTTTTTCACGGTCTAGGAAAATAAATGCTTTGGTTGAAGTAAAGTTATGTGCATTATCTGGGAATCATTGAAATGTCTTAATTTAAACATCACTTTCACTTTTCACCAGTGGGACTTTTCTAGATGAAAATCTAATCTTGTTCTAAATCATCCCAAGTTTTTCCCCATTACAAATGTAATATGTTTTTATTGCAGAAAATAAAGATATGCAAAAGGAAGAAATAAAAATCAGCCTTAGTCCCACTACCCAGAGGCTTACCATTTAATCCTAATTTACTATATTTTCTTGATACTAAGATGTCACTGGTTGTATACAATGCACCATCAATTTCACAGTAGCTTTTAGAGAACAGGAAACCATTTCATTCTAAATATATCCATAATTTTAAGATACATACTGATTTCAGAAAGTTAAAAAGTGGTGAGGAGAGGCAGGGAGCATGTTTCAGAATTGATTTTTAAAAACCAGCTCTGGCCCTCCTCCCTCAAGAAGTCATATTTCTCCCTGTGGTTCCAGCTCACAGTGAATGCTCTCCCTAGTCTAAGACTCCTAGAATTGTAAGGAACTGCAAAAATTCAATCTAATTTCATTTGCATCCATCACAGTAATTTTTCCATTGTTGTCGCAGTGATATTGAGGTTACTTACCTTACACAGCTGTAGACTTTTTTTTTGCATGTTCTGAATTTTACAAAGTTCTTTGTTTTTACATGGACCAAACACCCTGGCTTTGCCACATTGTACCATTGGGACTAGTTCCCCTAAGGCACCCCATAAGATAAGGGTATAAACTTTTATCCCACGTGAAAGTCCTTCAGATACTTTAAAAGCAGTAATTTGTAGCTTTCAAAAGCTCCCCAAATCTTCCTGGTTCTTCTGACATCTTCTGATTTCTAGGTGAAATATCCCTGGTGCTTTTCCTTAAAGTGCCCCCTGTCGTGTGTTTCGATTCATCAATGCCCATTTAAAAATACTGTCTGCAGACCATAAATGTTGTGTAGCCAACATGGCATACAATAAGATCTATAACATTCTTTATCCTGGACCTAAGTTTCTATGAATTCTGCCCATGCTTTATTATTTCTCACTAGCAGTACTCTGTATATTGGCTTATAGAGAAATTATGGTTAGCTCAGAAAACCGGGCCTTTTTTCTCCCCCAAAGCTTATGTAAGATTGCATTTTTCCTTAGTAGATTTAGCATTAATACTATCTTTAGGCCATTTTTCAGCCTTTTAAGAGCATTTTGCTCTTAACTCACATACATTTTGGTTATGTCTTCCAACGGTGTCATCTGCAACTTTGAGAAGCCTTCTATATCTTTACGCAAGCAGTTGATTAAAACAAGCAAGTGCCAAACAAATGTAAATCACTCTTATTTGGACGATACCATATTTCTACTTTAAGATATATCTTCCTAACTTGACTCCAACGTAGTGTCTTACAGGAAGAAGCTTATCTTACCGGTCAATATTTGTATTATCCAGAGCTCTTGGTTCAAAGTAAATTTTTAATTGATCCATTGGCCGTTAGTGAATCATGTGTCTACCTTGCTTATCTTCAGCCACCACCACAATTCTTTGTGTGTGAACACAGGGAAAATATGTGGAATGAGACAATACATCGAACCTAGCTAGCGAGGGTTCTTTCACACAGTGTCATGCACCCTACAGCAAAAGAAGTTCCTTTCTTGCATCCATATGCTTTGTTGTAGAATGACAAGTGGAGTTGCTTGATGGATAAATGTGCATCTTTCAGCTAGATGATTTGTTCTGTGTAGACAAACTGCCCAAACATTCAATTTTTCCCTTTCCAAGCAGATGTTTTGCTAGAATGTAGACACAGCCTCCAAAAATACCTTTCTGGCCTGTGAATGTTAATGTCTCTCGTATGTGTTTGCCACTTACAACAGAAAATATAATGCTGACATTTTATTTCAACAGAATGTTGGAAGTACAGATCGATGTTGTAAAGGTAAGTTATCCAGGCCCATGGAACAGTTCATATAACCTTTTGATTGGGAAATGCTTGTTGCATTCCTGTAGATAACCATCTATTTGTACATTCTTATTTTTACATATTCATTCACTGGTTTATTCAGCAAACACTTAAGAGCCTATGCCCAGGCTCCATTAGGCCTTGGATTTTTAGAAAAATTATTGAAAATGCATATTTTCTTATTGTATGGCAGTATGGGGTGGGGATGGCTCATTTCATGAAAATTACTTAAGTAAGATTTATAGGTCTATAAACACACCTAATCTAGTATGCCACAATAATAATAAATTTAACATGGCAAGCCAGCACACACACACATATTTACACACACACACATACACACACACACACACACACACAGTTTCACCAGACAGTACTTACCCCCTACCAACAATGCCTCTGACACTTTCTTTTCTATTATATCGTATTTCATTTTTTTAGAATGCTAGTTGCAACCCACGCGATTGGTTTTATAATCCTATTAATAAACTACAAACCTCAGTTTAGAAAATACTACCCTACACGTAATCATTTTGCATGCTGTCCTTCCTGGTTAAGCACACTATTTCCAAACTTAACTGTTTATGGATCCAAATTCAGTTAATTGATACTTAGATTTTTCCAACCCTATAACAGTCCCTGCAGAATTTGTATTTCTTTTCCGAAGTCTAAGAATGAACCCTTTCAAGGTATCCTATTTCTAAGGCACCATTACCGGTCCAGTTCCATGCTCTTTTTGGTAATCTAATATATTGTCATATGTAACTAAGCCGCCCATGTCTAAAACAGAAGAACCTCACAGCACAAGTCCATTTATGATACAGTGCCCTTGATTTTTCAAAATAAGTGGGCAGTTTTGCGGTTCTTCTCATATATAGTCTTTTTTTAGGAATCCATCTTTTAGGCATTGTCTCAATCAGTGTATTACTCCTTGGTAGAGAAAGAGTGATAATTCCTGCTTCTTTGCCCAGGACCTAAGAGAAACTGCTTTCAACATCCAAAAGACAAAGAAAAGCTTCTATTTATAGGCTTCATGTGCTTTCTAAAGTTTTAACCAAAGTGAATAGAACAATAATAAATTGCTTTCACATTTCTGCCCATAGAATTGTTTATTTAGCATTTTCTGTAAAACAAGAGGCCTTCCATCCGCATGAAAAGACTGTATTTTGATTGCCTAGGAGATTCGAAATGATTTCTAATCTTGCCACAACTGTCTTCTGCTGTATAAATGAAATGTTTCATTTTCAAAGAGACTGTCAGGATATTCTGAAGAGAGTCCCTTCGCTGCTCTGCAGTACCCTCCCCACTCCCCCAAATAAAGTGCTTTGCTTTGTATTTTTCAAGAGAACAATGGCATTACTTCTCATATTGGAAGACACGATTTTTCAGCAAGTCCTAAAATGTTTAATTGCTAGCAGTTTGTTTCATCAATTTTCTCATAGGAATATCTTTGATTCGCTTACAACCAAGAATTGCCAGTTTTGTGAGGTGATCAAACAGGAGAGTAGCCTTCTGCATATGGAAAATGCATTGAACCTATAATGTGCAATATGCACACTGTTACCCTTTTTTTCAGGATCATGATAATAAGTGTCTACAACAAAATTCCCATCCTTTGTTGAAATAGACAGGTCTATGCTCAGCAGCTAAACAGACCATGCCAAGGGACCTGGCATTTTGTGAAGGTGTTGAGGAGGACTGAGTTGAGTTTACCAAATCGGCCTTCTTGACCCTTCGGCTTAGCACTTTTTTTTTTTTTTTTTTTTTTTGATACAGAGTCTCACTCTGTTGGCCAGGCTGGAGTGCAATGGTGCAATCTCGGCTCACCGCAACCTCCACCTCCCGGGTTCAAGCAATTCTCCTGCCTCAGCCTCCCGAGTAGCTGGGAGTACAGGCGCATGCCACCACACCCAGCTAATTTTTGTATTTTTAGTAGAGACGGGGTTTCATCATGTTGGCCAGGATGATCTTGATCTCTTGACATCTTAATCCGCCTGCCTCAGCCTCCCAAAGTGCTGGGATTACAGGCATGAGCCACTGCGCCCGGCCCCTAGCACTTTCAAATCATTGATATTCTCTTATACCTGCTTTGCTGATCTCTAGACCTGCAGTGAGTGTGAAAGAGGCTTAGCTTTTTAATGTCACTTCACCCAACCAATTTTTGATTAAGAATCTTCATATTCTATTGTCTCACAATCAGAATAAATTGGCATTTTCCTCACTCAGTTTACTAGGTGCTTTAATTGTATTTAGAAATAGCCTTTTGATTCTTTTGGATTTTTTTTTCCCCTAAAAGTCTTGATTTCCATGCTGAATTACCTGACAAAACTCACTCTTTTCAACATCCATTAAGGGGATTTAAAAAATATAATTACACTTAAAACACTAGAAAGAGTCAAGTTTTTAGCATATATTATGGCTTGCCATTGCCAGAAAAGTGACTTAACATCCAAACAGAGAAAAATAGTTAGCCAGTCCATTCATTATGTTGATATGATTAGGTCTCCAAGATGCATTTAAATCAATATATTCTGCCTTGATTCGTTATATTGAAATACTTGAAACCATAACCTACAATATGAAAATCAGACATACTTATAAATGCCAGTAGCTTTTATTTAGAGTCAATAACTGATGAAAAAGCTCTTACTTAAATAAATTGACTTTGGGAACAAGAATGCAAACAGAAACATAATTCAGTCACTCTATAATTGTTCCTCCCTGCCGTGGACATTAGCCTTTGGCATATGGTCTTTAACCATAATCTATGGCTAGATATAGTCAAGGCATTGGAGGAACACAAAGGTGAATTCCAGTTGGGTAACACTGGAGAATTCCAGTTAAAATAAGGTTGACTGAAATCTAAAATATACTGTAACATAGACAAAAGAATTGTTATTGTAGATTAAATTATGTAGAAGATATAGAAGGATTATTGTGTCTGTTTCAGATGTAATTTCATGCCTGAGAATTTACATTGAAGGAAAAATGGTCTGGATCCCATTAGCAAAGGCCCCGTTTTGCTGTCAGTTTAATTAAATGGAAACTGCTGGCAAGAGCGCTGAGGAGGTTGATAGAAGCAATGCTATTTTGTATGTTGGAACAGGAAACTGTTAGGTCTTCCAGTTTGAAAAGGATACAAAAATGAAACCTGTGATTCATTTTTGTTTACAAACTCCTTCCTAGTTTACAATGACTTTAGTGATAAATTAACTACAATAAGTTATACATAGTGAGCAGGACAATGGCTTGATCCCAAGATATGAAATACTAATCTCTGATGAAGAAGGTAGAACTTATTTTTATGTGACTTTCCCCCTAAACAATGGATTCCTCAACAAAAGTAAAAAGTAATTGTTTCCTTTGGTTTAATTTTCTATAAGTAGATTAAGAAAAGGAGGAGGGGTATTAGTTTGCTTTGAAAGTGTGTGTGTGTGTGTGTGTGTGTGTGTGTGTGTGTGTGTGTGTGTGTGTGTAACAAAACAAAGAGAATAAAAAAAGAAAGAAAAGGGGAAAAAAGTAAAATAGAGACCCTGGAACAGTGATTTATCTGTTAAGTGTATTTGGCATCCTGCCTTTTGGCTGGAATTTTTGAGAGAAACATATTTGGTTTACTTTAATGGGCAAAAGCTCTGAACCTCATTTGTAGAAAAAAAAAGTGCATGTTTTCTTTTCCCTTTTTCAGTTCAGTTTATTATATCTTGACATTTTGTCTTGTAATTGAATAGTAATTCTGGATTTAGAGTGGAGAAGAAAGAAATTCAAGTCAGTCCTCCTCCCCTCCTATGTTTCAGAGAAAAGGACTAGCTGATCCCAAAGTTTGATCTCTTTTCACAACCACCCTTTGAACTGGCACCAAAAAAAATAATGATTGTTTAATTTTGCTGAAAGTTCGTAGTTGTCTTTGTTCCTTGACTGTGTGGAGGGTTGTTGATAGGTTTGTGTCTATTTTAATAATGCAAAGGTCAGTATGTGTTATCCAATGGAAATTGTCTTCTTTTCTTTTCTTCTTTTTTTTTTTGAGATGGAGTTTCACTTTTTGAGATGGAGTTTTGCTCTTGTTGCCCAGCTGCCCAGGCTGGAGTGCAATGGTGCAATCTCCGCCTCCCAGATTCAAGCAATCCTCCTACCTCAGCCTCCCAGGTAGCTGGGATTACAGGCATGTGTCACCACACCTAGCTAATTTTGCATTTTTTTAGTAGAAAGATAGCATTTCTCCATGTTGGTCAGGCTGGTCTCTAACTCCTGACCTCAGGCGATCCGCCTGCCTCAGCCTCCCAAAGTGCTGAGATTATAGGCGTGAGCCACTGCACCCAGCCTGGAAATTTTTGATCTCAGTTAAGGAAGCAGACTGGTAGTGAAAGTATTCTAACAGACATTGTCATGGTGGATAGGTGACATTATGCATTTGCCAAAACCCATAGAACTGTACAATACAGAATGTGAACCTTCATGTAAACTAGTCATTATTATAATAATGCATCAATATTGTTTCACCAGTTTTAGCAAATGTACCACATAATATATTAATTTGCAAAATGTTTTACATGAAGGTACTAGCAGGAAAAAAAGATATGTCATTGGCATGTAAACCTAAATTTAATTTTCTTCTTAATTTGGTGCAGCTATTTTATTATTATTAATTGAATAGATATTGGATTGTCATCTTCTTGCTAGTTGTCTTGAGGGGGATTTATCAGAGTTACAAAAACATGAAAGTTGGATATATTTATTTCAAAAGGGTATGAGCAAATATTTGAGCCATCCAACATTGAAGAACTTATATTTTCTTTCTCTGTGTCCACATGTTTTTCAGTCTGTTTCATTTGTGCTTATTTTGTTATAATAAAAATAATTCATGTTTATCATGTTAATACAAAGAAACAGAAAGAAAAAATTAAATTATCCATAATACCTTGCTGAAATAACTAGTGTTGATATTTGCCTTTCTGTATTTTTTTCTCTGCTTAGAAGTTGGTTTTTAATTTTTAACATTATATCGTATCTGTAGTCTTATATCATGCTTTTTTTTTTTGAGACAGAATTTCGTTCTTTTTACCCAGGCTGAAGTGCAATGGTGCGATCTCAGCTCACTGCAACCTCCGCCTCCCAGGTTCAAGCAATTCCCTTGCCTCAGCCTCCCGAGTAGCTGGGATCACAGGTCCCGCCACCATGCCCGGCTAATTTTTTGTAGTTGTAGTAGAGATGAGGTTTCGCCATTTTGGCCAGGCTTGTCTCAAAACTCCTGACCTCAGATGATCTACCTGCCTTGGCCTCCCAAAGTGGTGAGACTACAGTCATGAGCCATTGCACCCGGCCTGTATCATGCTTTTAAAAAACTTGGCGATATAGGTGAGGGGGAGGAAGGCAGCAAATCACACTGCCACACGTATACCTATGCAACAATCTTTCATGTTCTTCACATGTACCCCCAAGCCTAAAATGCAATTAAAAAAAAAAAAAAACTTGGCTGGGCCCGGTGGCTCACGCCTGTAATCCCAGCACTTTGGGAGACTGAGGCAGGTGGATCATGAGGTCAGGGAGTGAAGACCATCCTGGCCAACATAGTGAAATCCTGTCTCTACTAAAAATACAAAAAATTAGCAGGGCATGCTGGTGGGCACCTGTGATCACAGCTGCTTGGGAGGCTGAGGCAGGAGAATTGCTTGAACTGGAAGGCAGAGGTTGCAGTGAACCGAGACTGTGCCACTGCACTATAGCCTGGCAGCCTGGTGACAGAGCAAGAGTTTGTTTCAAAAAAAAAAAAAAAAAAACCCTTAATATACTCTTTTACACAACAAATATTCACGTGTAACATCATTTTCAGTGATGGACTCGAGACTGTATTCTATTGTAGAAGTACCATAGCTTATCTGATTATTCCCCTATTGCTGGACTTTGGGTTTTTTCCTCCAGCTTTTGGCTATCATAAACAGTGCTCTCAGAGACATCCCTGAAGTCGTCGTCTTATTTTCTTAGGATAAACTCCTAGAAATGGAGCTTGTGAGATCAAAGTTCAAAGCAGAAATCTGAGACCTTTTCCTAGGTGTTGGTTAAACTGTAAATAACATTTTCAGTTAAATCAGGATCTTGTGTATATTGAAAATCCCTAGTGATTGCATTTGCTACAGCCAGTGTGAAATGAACAAATTTATTATCAGGTTTCATGAGAAGTTGGGCAAACTTAGATATAGCCAATCTTGGAGAGACTTGTACTTTTTGTGCAGAACATGTTTCTATATCCAGAATTCTATCTCCAGCTCTCAGACTATGATGAGGAAAGACAACCCAACACTAAGAGAGCTCCTGATCATTCCCTCCTCTACCTACGAGAACCTTCCGCAATGACCCTCTGAGGGCCTATATTTGTACCAAGGCTTCCAGTTGAAGAGACACACCCTTGCCCTTTAGAATGTTCTCACTCTATGCTGTGTGTGTGAGTGGGGGTAAGGGTGGTGACGTGTCTCCAGTCTCTGCTCTCACAGATGAATATAGAGAAACCTCATTAGAAAACTAGCAAAGTGATAGGCTGAGACCTCTGTGAAAGGGCTAACCTGAAAGGCTCTTGTAACCAATGAGCATTTATCCTGATAACGTCACAATGCTGATATCAGAGGCTCCAGGGCTCTGGGGGGTTCCTTATGAATCATTCAGAACTGGAAACATTCATTCCACTATTTGTGGCTTTTTTGATAAACAAGGATAAATTGAAGTTTTAATGGACTGGGGCTACATTTGTTGCTCTAGGTTCCTGAAGATCATTATTTTTAGTCATACTAAAATTGACACACACACACACACACCCCAGATGCCAGGGTAAAAAATGGGAGGAGGGAAGCTTTTAATCTTTGTTATTGATTTTCTGTGTGTACAATTTTATCTAAAGAGTATGGTTTACCAGCCATTGTGGGGCCAGGCTGTAATGCCAATAAAAAGCTTTGCTTGATCCTTAGAAAATAAAATGAGATATTCAGGCAGCTAGTTTATTTTAATTTCTTTTCTTTTCCACATCATGACAGTATTTCAAATAATTAGGTTGATTTATGATTACAAATAGTTTTAAGATGTAAGATGCTTTTATAGTGCAGTGTGAGTTTATTGTATCTGGCCTTATCCAATTATAAAATTGAGTTTAGTCATGTAATGATTCTCTAACTAAAATATCAATCACAATGAATGGACTTTTGCGATGTATATACTGTGAAGCTATTTTGAGCTCTCTCTTTAAGGCATCCGCACATCTGAATATGCTTACTTGGCTTTACTCTTTAACATATAAGAATACATGAAACTTTGGCTAAATTTAGCCTCTGGAGTCCAATGCACATGCTTGGTGACAGCAAAGGGGGAGGTTTTGACAACAAGCAGGATATGATAGACCAGAGTAATTATTTCCGCAAGAAAATGAGCATTCTACATTATTTGTACAAATAACACAAAGTGATTATTTGGCTGTGCCATTGTAATGAGACAATAAGGATCATATTTAATTTAAAACAGTATCTTCTAGGGTCTTCTTTTTTATTCTGAGTATTCTGGACTACTAAAACAAACTTGATTTGCTGCTATGGTTAACAATGGCATTTTGAAGAGAGGACAGAGAGAAAGAGAAGAAAGAGAGAGGAGAACAGAACTTTCCCTTTCTTCCCATTAACTCCAGCATTCCAGAAATCATGATGAGGGTATGTGGGACAGGAATGTTGAAATAAGTCACTTATTTCACTATTTTTCCATACTGTTCACATAACCGTTTATTTATAATAATTTGAGTAATCTCAGAGTTCCTCCTAAAGGCTTTTTTTGGCCTGGATAAAAAGTGCAGCTTTAAGATATTTCTCCTAAAATAAATTTGAGACGGTCTCATTTATAGTCAGCAGTGCCTTGATTACTTGCAGACACACTGGAAATTTACATGCGCTTTTCTCCTTTATAAAACACTGATCTGTTCATATCATTAGTTCCCTCATGACTAGTGCTTGGCTGCTTGCCAAGCGGTCTAAATCTGTAGTTGTAAATCGTGAGTTGAAATAGCAGAAAGTGGATTTGTAACTTAAAAAGTGTAAACAGTTTGGAAAATGAAGTAATTTTGGAGTATGATTGATTGCCTTGTGATTGTACTTTAAATTAGCCTGGGGTCTCGGGGGCAGATATGTGCTCTAACTGCTTATTATACATTTTCAGTTTTTGAAGGAATAATAGCATTGTTGGTAGGCTTTTAAACAATGTATGCATCTCCTGGAGTGACCTTTTAGGAAATGAATAGTTTTATTGTGTGTCCATTACTTTGCCTGAAACAACATTTTTGAGTTATTAATTTGACTGGTTCTATAAATAAAGAATTCAAAATGCAAAGCAGCTGTGCAACCCGGAGCATAGTATATCATGCTTCAGAACCACTGTTTGAGATGGATAATCCACAGAACAAATGGTTGCTTAGGTGATACATTAATAATGTTTCTGGAGCCTCTGGTTACCAAAGATTAGTCCCTCAATATTGCAGAGGCCAAAAATTATTATTAAGGAGGACAATCGGTTAGTTGGCCTTCCAACACACCGGAAGTAGAGATCTGCTTTTGTTAAAAAGATCTCAGTTCACTTAACAGCACAGATAGAAAGTAGGAATAGCTCAGTGGGTAATGTCTGGACAAAGTGTAGCAGTTGTGATAGAGAAAAAAGGCTTGGAGTTAGAAAGCCCAACGCCAGATGTCTTTTCCTCCAAGTTACCAGCTGAGTCATCCTAGGCAAGTCACTGAGTCTCCGATCCTCATTTTTTTTTGCCACCAATAAAATGGGTATAAGAATTCCAACCTCTCAAAATTGTTATGAGACAGAAATGATTTAAAAGATATGAAAAGGGTTTTATAAGTCTGTATAAATGGTCTATATTGCATGAGTACCATTATTATTATTACAACTATTGCCATTCCATTACTCTTATACTGTCTTTGGTAACTTTGCCTGTCTGTTAATATTGAGAATAGCTGATGGATGTAAATTTTTAGCAATAGTCTTATTCACTCCTTTTTTTCAGAAGAAGAGATCTAGAAATAATTTTTATATTAATAATAGAATTCTAGTTTTTGAGTATAGAAACAATTTTCCCAACATACCTTTTTCTTTGTGTTTATTACTTCTTCCTTGTCTAACTCAGCATTTCTTGGGGATCACATTTTGTTTCCATGTTTAGAGAAGAAGAATATCAGTTCCTTTAGCATTTATTAGACCTTTTAATACATGTCAGACAGGGCCTGAGTTAAGCACTAGGAATACAGTGGTGAAAGGAATGTAGCCTTTGCCTTTATAAATGTCCATGCCTTCAGGCACACTTTGCCAATAGAACACTCTTCAATGATGGAAATGTTCTGTATCTCTGTTCCGTGTCCAGTAAGGTACCACTGGCTACACATGGCTGTTGACCACTTGAAATGTGGCTAGTGTGACTGAGAAACTGAATTTTTAATTTATAAATTTTATTTGGTTTTAATTAATTTATATTGCCACATGCAGCTATAACGGCAAAACTACAGCTAACTTTTGCACCAACCTAATAAAAGCTATTCTATTGGATAATCCAGCTCCAGAGTAAGCGTTTGTGGCTTTAATTGCCAGTTTGGAAGGTAAAGCAGAGTATTTCACAGACACGTGGAAGTCTAAATTACCATGTATCTCTGCTCCCTAATGAAACATAATGCCAAGGCACAGAAAATTGGATTGCTTTTTAGTGTATATGTTGTTGAAACATCGAATTGGTCCATATTGAGGGGGAAAATTGATAAAATTCTCAAACAGTGCCTAACCCTGGTGAGTGGGCAAAGACAGTAGTGCCACTGAAACTCTGCCAGTGGGAGAATGTTCATTGAGTCAGGGGAAGGTGGTTTGGGGCATCAACACCCAATAGACATATTTGCAAGATTTACAAACATTGAACTACAGAATAAGTAACTCTACCACACAAGGTCTTAAATTATGTAGCAATTCACAGTTCCATTTTGAGTTATCCAAATTCATTCGTGTCTGTGGGGATGGAAACTTTCAAAGGTACTGAGTCTGAAATGCAGCCAGCCACGACTTGAACACACAGCTCACCAGGAGAATTCCACAGGAGACCCGAATATGCGTGGCCTGCCGGTGGGAGGTGCTGCACCCAAACCTCTGCAGCACTGTGGACAGTGATGCATTTTTGCAAGCCATCTGGGTTCCTCAAAGTCCTTTCTTAGTTCCTACATGAGTGAGTTTCCTCTGGGAGAGGAAGCAGCTTTTGGCATTGTGGAACAGTTATTTAAATACTTGTGGCAAAGAAGAAAAGTCTAATATTAGAGCGGGAACAGAGACTTTAGACATCACGGAATCCAATCTTGTTTTGTTTTTATTTTTAAAATTCCATGTTCCTGGTGAGCAATATAGATCGTAGGAAGAATTTCACAGCATCGATGGGAGAACTGGAGGAGGGCTTGGTTGACATTGACACTCCATGCAAACACTAATGTCATCACTCCCAGCCGACACATCTTCCCCTGACTCTTCCACTGGCTCCCAATTGGAGGGCTCCTCTCCAACCTTCTCCCACATGGAGCCCCCTTTTAAGAACACCACTGCCAGGGCCCACCCCCTCCAAACATCCTTCCCCAGCTCCAAGTCCAACAAGGGGTCTACCCTCTATTCAGATCTGGCACAAACAGTAGCCACACCAACCACAGTGATTAGGGCCCACAATACTTTTAGGGGCCCACAAAAATGCCTTTAGTCCTTTTCAAATGAGAAAAAAACCACAATGACCTTTTCAGTTGAAAAACATGGTTTGATATATTATATTTACATATTTATCTATATACCAGTGCAGTCCTAAAATGTGACTCCCCACCCCCGCTGAGATGGCGTCTTGCTCTGTCACTCAGGCTGGAGTGCAGTGGTGTGATCTCAGCACACTGCAACCTCTGCCTCCCGGGTTCAAGCAATTCTCCTGCCTCAGCCTCCCAAGTAGATGGGATTACAGGTGCACGCCACCACCCCTGGCTAATTTTTGTATTTTTAGTAAAGATGGATTTTCACCATGTTGGCCAGGCTGGTCTCGAACTCCTGACTTTGTTATCTTCCCGACTTGGCCTCCCAAAGGGCTGGGATTACAGGCCTGAGCTACCGTGCCCGGCCAAAATGTGACTTTTAATCTTTTTCTATGGAGGAAGGGGCTCAGGAGGGCAAAGTGCCTAGAAGCTAATGGAAGCCAAGAGGCGGTGCTACCTTCACCTGGTCACACCCTCCATGTCACACCTTCGGCAGTGACCCCATCATTTTACAGAGCCAGAGAATTAAGCCCAGAAGACTTTGCCCATGGTTACAAATCCAGCACCTGCTTCATATTTCTGCTCCTTAATGCTGCCTCTTCATAAGGCATCGCCTCGATTTCTTCTTAAAATGATTTATTCTAGGGCTGATTTTTCCCCACCGTAATGTAATTGTACTTTAATCAATAAAAAATTTCCTGTGGAACAACTGGGAGGGGTGGGGAGGAGAGAAGCCCAGCAAATGTGAATTGTTGTTGATTTGTCTCTCTTAAACAATGTTTCACGTTAAACCAGCTGCAAATGAAATGAATTGTATTATAACCATCTTGCAAAAATAGCTGCTGATCTCATAAATTCATTGAGCTTCCTGGTTCCAAAGGCCTCTCTGACAATAATAATAAGTGTTGTTGTGCTCAGTAAATACCTGCCTCCACTTAGCTGGTAGTAAAGGAATTAGAATGGCAAACCCAGAATGAGCCCCCTTCTACCTCCTCCAAAATCATAGGTTTTGTGCTGACGCTGAACAGGAATGGAGAGGATCATGGCTTCCCACGACAGTGACTACTGTCCTGTTTCCTAGGATGCCAGTATTCCAAATATCATCACTCAACCAATAGGTTGCTTCTCTGGGCACCTCCACTCTGTTCTTAGCGCTGCTTCCGTGGCATCTGCCTTTGTGTCATCGGTGCCTCTGGGCACAGGCTTCTCTTAGCAGTAGCTATGACCATGAGCTTTGGAATCAGACAGACCTGGGTTCCAGAGTCACCTTGAACAGGTTGCTTAATCTTTCTAAGCCTCAATTTCCCCATCTATAAAATGGAAGCAATAAACTTATCCCTTATAGGATTGCTACAGTGATTAAACACATTAAGGGCTTAGCGCTTACCTGTCTGTAGTGCATGTTCAATCAAAGGCAGCTGTATTCCAGCAGGACACTGTTCAATAGCTGAACATTCTTGATGGGTAGGCTGATTTTCGTTGTGTTTGTTTGTTTTGAGACAGAGTCTTGCTCTGTCACCCAGGGGTGCCGTGGTACAATTTCCACTCACCAAAATCTCCGATTCCCGGGTTCAAGCGATTCTTTTGCCTCCACAGTAGCTGGGATTACAGGCACGTGCCACCACACCCAGCTGATTTTTATGTTTTTAGTAGACACAGGGTTTTGCTATGTTGGCCAGGCTAGTCTCAAACTCCTTACCTCAGGTGATCTACCCGTGTCAGCCTCCCAAAGTGCTGGGATTACAGGCGTGAGCTACCGTGCCTAGCCTGAGGTTTTTGTCTTTTTTTTCCCTGTAGTTTGGCATTGTCATAATGACTGTGGTGTTAACAAACGTCAGGAAGTGTGCTTGGCAGTTTGCAAACTGGACCTTATCTTACCTATTCAGGTATGTGAGATCTGCTCAGAAAACCTTTCCACATGGGTTGCCCTTGAACCTTGTCAGAGATGAAGCAAGTTCAAGTTTAAGATCTTAAAGCCCACAATGTCTGTTCCTCCATGTGTCTCTTAACACCTGTCTGTTACATTATGTTGGTCATCCAGGGATGCATTAAGCAGAAAAGAAACACCTCGCCTGGGTGTTACTAAACTCCATTATCCTCCTGTCAGATGTGCACGGTGGGGAGAGACTTTGGCCCCCACCCATCTGGGTTTCTGAAGGGTTTCACTCCCTGCCTTTTTATAGAGTCTTGGATAGGACAAATGGCATTTTAAGTTGTTTTTCTTTTTGCAGGTTTAGAAATCTTATTTAAATCAATGTGATGAGACACTTTGAACAAAATGTAATCATTCTCGCTTCTCCACGAGCTGGGAGAAGCATAGAGTTGGAGACTTGGGGTTAGATCAGAGCTAGCTGTCTTCACAGATTTGCATCCTTGCCGTGTGAGCTGAATTGTCACAGTGTATCAGAGAGGCGGGATGTTTTTGCCTCTGTGCTAAGTAAATTACACTCTAGAAGAATTAAGAGGGCTGGTATTTCATGGTGATTTTTTTAAAAAGTCAGACACCCAGAACCAAGCTAGAATTGTTGGACTCATTTTCTTCCCTTGTCCTTGGCCTCCCTCATGTCAAGAACAACTGAAATTCAAACCCGATGTGATTTTTCTCCAGTTTTCAGGAAGGCTCTGTTGAAGTGGAAGCATAAGTCTCCATTAAAATATGCGGGTTTGCGAGGTCAAGGGAGTCATTACTTTGTCTTTTACAAGGACGTATTTATATATTAGTTCTTAGTTTTTTTAAAAAAAAATGCTTTTAAGGAAGGCATGAGCAAATATATAAAAATATTTCTTATAACTAAGGAAAAGTGGTCTCTTCATTGTTATCCATGAGGGAATAACTCATTGACACTTATGAAAGAGCGTCCTAACCTAAGATATCATGTGGTGGGAAATTTTACTGGAAGACTCTCTTCCACTAACTTGTGCATGAGAAGATTTGTTCCAGTTCTGAAGCCCAGCTTTGCTAGAGAGAGGTGGGAGGATATTTGGCTGGCCTTGGCAAATGGTAACTATCACTGGAGTCCCCTTGCTTTCGTTTTATTGTACGTGAGAGCATGAGGTTTTATTTCCAGATTTCAAAGTACGAACAAACTTGCAATAAGAAATACCGCCCCCCACCCCGCCAGGTGATGAATTATGTTGCTTTTTAATTTAGAAACAGGCCCTCCAATCAGAAAGAGTAAGGATGACTTTAAATAACCAGATTGATTTGCAGGATGGGGCACCGTAGAGGATCTGGTGCATCTCAGAGACTCTTTCTTGGCTGCCTAGAACCTCATATTGAGGCTCCTGCAGAGGCTGCTCGTGTGTGCCTCTGACTAAATCCTTAAAATAACTGCTGTTGGAAGTACTGTAAGTTTCAAAATTTGTTACTGGAGCAAGGAAAGGGTGTGCTGGGTGTCTCCCTCGGCTTGAAGTAAGGACCTGAAAGCTTAACAGCCAATAAGAAGAGAATTAGGGGAAGATGAATATTAATTTTAGGAAATAGCAAAGCTCAGTTTTCTCATCCAAACCCTTCCTTTCTTCCTTGTGGCGTTTAGAATTGGAGAATTGCAGTGGCTTTGACTTAAAAGGATGAGAAAGAGTAGTGATTTTCTTAAATCGGAGGAGACAAACATGGAATTTTTATAACATGTAATATTTGCTGGTATTTAAGTATACTTTGGTGGTATCTTGGCTGGTGTTCAGAGACTGTTGAAATCATCTTGATTGTGAAAAGTCGCTAAATGGAGCTGTTAAATTGTGCTTCGCAAATTACATTTAGCTAGAAAGTATTGGTTCAGTCTTGGCCTCCTGAATGATAACACCTATTATATAGATGTTCTCTGCCCACATCCCACCTGAGGAAAAAATCACATCAGGTTTGAATTTCAGTTGAGACACATTTTATATTAGTAATATCTTTCATTGTGGAGACAGATCTTGGCTGCTGACCTGCCGTATGAAGCACTTGCCCCATGGAAGTTGAATAAAAATGAAAAAGGAAACTTTTAAATGGTAGACTGTGTACTTGATGTATCCATTTTTCTTCTGCATAAACCCAGTCATAATCCAAATTATATTTTTTTAAACCCCCTTTTGTTCTAACTGTTGCACCAACCACAGCTTTTGAAATTTCAGAGTCGGAGATGAAATACAAAGCATCTTTCTCAGAGCTGGGACATAAACACCTTGAAAGTGCTGCGCTACGGGATGTGCTTTGCGTTTTCATGATTCATCCCCTGGGCTCCACAGTTCCTTTGGGAGCCACCGACTCCTCCTTAGCCTGGAGTCTCATCTGTTTTCTCCATCACTGGAGGATAGGACTGGGAGCTCCCTGAGAGCGGGCGCTGTCATGTTCACCCATGTAAACCCACTGCCGAACACAGCACCGGGCACTGAGTCGGAACCAAATAAAGGTTCGCTGACTGCATGATGAAAGCACAGACATTAGTTTTGCATATCTAGTTAATCAGACTTGGATTACCCTTCCTGGGATCTTGCCCTCAAATACTGCCTGCATGATCTCTTTCGCCCTTGAAGAGACTTGTTGGGACGTTGAATGTGGTCTTCCTGGAACTGGGGCAGTGGAGCTCGCTCATGTGGAGGCAGCAAGTGGGCGGACCTCAGTCAGCGGAGTGAAAGAAGACGAAGGCTAGGGTTTAGGTACAGCAGTTCTTCAAATACCCTCCACTCATGCTGAAATGGATATTAGGCCCATCACTACCGTGCAAGAATGTCAGCCTCGCTGCCTTCAGGATTTAACTGAAAACCCATAGCATGGCCACAAGTTTCTCTCAGAGCTCCGAGCCCGTATTACAGACACAGCACCTTCATTCCAGAGTCCTCACTGGTTCACAGCAGTTACAGCTCTGGGAACAGGAGATGCTCTCTCCTTCTGACCTTTTGAGGCAGCAGGGGCAGGCAGACCCAGACACGGGGCCCAGGTCTATTCTCCAGCCCTCCTTAGCTGTGTGACTGTTGTTAAGTCACTTAATCTCTTTTTAGCATCCGTTTCCCCATCTGAAAAATAGGGCTAATAATAACTTCCTTAGGGCTGCCCAAGGGAGGAGAGAGACTATTCATGACTGACACACTGGAAAGGTGAATGAGTCGTGGTATTTTCATCTGTCTGGGGAGTTTCTATGTATCCTTCAAAACTTAGCTTGAGAGGTTTATCTTCCCTGCGAAGACTTTTTTTTCTTTTCTTTTTCTTTTTCTTTTTGAGAGTCTTGCTCTGTTGCCCAGGCTGGAGTGCAGCGGCACAAAGTAACTTCCACCTCCCAGGTTCAAGCAATTCGCCTGCCTCTGCCTCCTGAGTAGCTGGGGTTACAGGTGCCCACCACCACGCCTGACTAATTTTTGTATTTTTAGTAGACAGGGTTTCACCATGTTGGGTAGGCTGGTCTCGATCTCCTGACCTCGCGACCTGCCCGCCTCAGCCTCCCAAAGTGCTGGGATTACAGGCATGAGCCACCACACCTGGGCCCCTGTGAAGACTTTCTTCACTCTCATTGGTACCAAGATTCTGTCTCTGCTGTGACTCGTCAGAACGCTTCTATTAGGTTGGTGCCAAAGTAATTGCAGTTTTTGCTATCATGTTTAATGGCAAAAACCACAGTTACTTTTTGCATCAACCTAGCATATCTATTCACATGCCCACCACATTTTCTAGGCTGTACACCCCTCTTTGAAGGGAGGGATGATGGCTTTTGGCCTTTATCCTTCTGCCACCTGCTACCTCCTAATCCACAGGAGGTATTCCTTTGGTGTCTGACCAGTCAATAGATGGAAGACCATTTTGATGTTAAATCCTGTTTTTTTAAACCACATATTATATTATCTCATTTATATGAAATGTGCAGAACAGGCAAATCTATACAGACAGAAAATAGATGAGTAGTTGTCAGAGTGTTAAAGGGTATGAGGTTTCCTTGTGGGGTGATGAAAATGTTGTAAATTGATTGGAGCGATGGTTGTGTTGTGAGTGTCCTAAAACACATCAAATTACATATATGTAATCCCATCTTTTTTAATCCTATCTTTTTGATGATACAGTGGGTGCAATTGTGTGAGCTACATGTATGTGATGAGAATAAAATGGTTTGTGGATCTTTGTCCTGGGATCCAAAGAGAAGTAATAGAGAGAAATAATAATACCACTGGCTTCACTGAGGCCGGAATGTGCTTCCCAAGGGGTTGAAAGTAAAGCAGTGCGCTGGTGAAGAGTATTCTGTGCGATGGTCATCTGTTCTTGAGATTATCTCCCAAATAAGGCAGAAAACCAAGCTTCACTTAGGGATTGTTTTGAACACAAGACTGGAAGAGATTCTTTAATACTACAGTCTGAAACCAGAAGTTTGCATCTCATAAAATCACAAGGATTCCCAAAGCTACCAGCCCACTGGAGGGTCACTGAGAGGTGCCTGGGAATACCATGAATCTGCCAGGGCTCTTTTCAGAGGTTCAGAGTCAAGCAGAAGGCAGCTGGGCTGTGTTGAGAACAGTGTGGGATTTAGTGCCAGGCAACTTGCCTCTGCCATTAGCTGGATGGCCTTGAGCAAGTCAGTTACCTTGTTGAGCTTCCTCCTGTGTCATCATGTATAAAATAGGACTATTCTTTTTTTTTTTTTTTTGGAGACAGAATCTCACTCTGTTGCCCAGGCTGGAGTGCAATAGCATGATCTCGGCTCACTGGAACCTCCGTCCCCTGGGTTCAAGTGATTCTCCTGCCTCAGCCTCTCGAGTCGCTGGGATTATAGGCGCCCACTACCACGCCCAGCCAATTTTTATATTTTTAGTAGATACTGGGTTTCATCATGTTGGCCAGGATGGTCTCAATCTCCTGACCTCATGATTCACCCACCTTGGCCTCCCAAAGTGCTGGGATTACAGGTGTGAGCCACCACACCCGGCCAAAGTGGGTCTGTTCTTGACAGACCCTAAGAGAGATTCTGGGAGGATTAAATGAATCTATGCACGTAAAAGGGCTTTGTAAATTTGGAAGTGTTATACAGATGAGTGATGATACTATGCATAATAAACTATTAGTAGTACACAGGCTGTATATGCTGAGAAAGGGAGTTGGAGGGAGCAGGGTGATTGCCATCATCAACATTTGGGTATGTTGTGTCCCCAAAATGTGCTCAGAGAAACACTAACTTGTTTAGGTGAGCCATGAATGACAAAAAAAAGTGGGGGAGAGTGAGGAAGCAGATGGGAGACGATTTCGTGGTAAAATAAATTCAGGAAAAGCAACATATTCCCACCTATGCATTAAAATGTCCACTAGCATGTTAAATGCTCCAAGCTGTTTATGTAACTTTTTGTTAAACTCAGCGTTTCCCATGCTACGGTGCCCCTTGTCCACATAGCATTTGGTAACATGCTCCCTTCTTTCCCAAGGAACTAGTCATAGTTCCTTGTCGTACCTTGTCATACCTTGGGAAACAACTTGCAACGGATAATCAGAGCAAGTACCTACAGAGCACGTACTGTGCCCTACGTTAGCCTGACTGCTTTGCATCTTTCAACTACTGTTTAAAAGACCTCCCAGGAGGGCACCATTCTTAAGTCCACTTTACAGATTAGGAACCTAAGGCTCAACAAAAGGAACCAAAGGAGGACTATAGAGATGGGTTTAGGGTGAAGAGAACCAAGCAGACATCTGGGCACTAGTAAGAAGCAAGAGGAAGAAATAGTGCTACCTGGTGAAAGCCGCAGGGAGGCGCTGCGATGGTGGGTGTGCAGCCTTGGCTAGAGCTGCCAGGCCAATGCAGAGATGCAGCAGAGAAGAAATACAACAACCTCTCTCTCCCACAGGCAATCTGTTAGGTGTCTCCCATTGGCTGAACAAGCAGAAGGCAGCCAGCCCATGAGGGAGCCCAATGATACAACATTGAGGTGTCACAGAGTAAGGAAGAAAGAATAAGTAATGGGTCCAGGAGTAGGGTGAGAGCAGAGGGGCAGTGAATCACCAGAAACAGAACCAACGTTAATCAGAAGTCTATCATGTACTTCACTTGTTTCCAGTGTGTTAGGGATTCAGACATGCTACAGACCTAGCTCCTGCCCTTCAAAGAACCCATATTCTGGAAAGGGGAGTCCAGCTTGAACAAGTAAGTGCAGCAAAGTGTTACAGACTAACTGTATCTTAGAAATTAAACTGCTATTTGTGATCCAAAATAGCAGATTTCTGGAAGCAAGACTATATTCTCTAGATCAAGGATCAGCAGAGCCAGATATTAAATATTTTAGATCTGTGCACCATAAGGTCTCTGTGGTAAATACACCACTCTGTAATCACGCAACTGCGCCGCTGTAGTATAAAGGCAGCCATAAACAATATGTAAATGAATGGGCATGACTATGTTGCAATAAAACTTTATTTACAAAAACAGGCATTGGGCTGGATTTGGCCTGTAGTTTGCCAACCCTTGCAAACAGAAATCAGCTCAAAGAAATATCTAAGAGATACCCAGAACAGGGATCTGTAGCACTGGTAACTCATAGTATGAAACCACAGAACTGTTACTGAAATTAATATATTAGTCATCAGCAATTTGTTTATTGTCTTTTATGAGAAACGAAAAGTAGGTTTAGATATTAGAGACTGGGGAAAGGAGGATATTTGCCTTGGAAATGATTTTCAGCAGATGGCAGGAACTATGGGAAAGGTGACTAAACTAGAGTATCCTCCTCCTTTCTTATATCAGCTTACTTACTCAGTACTAACTCTGTACAAAAAGGAAGTAAAACAGAGCATATCCGTATCATCAGCTTTCAGTGATGTTCTTCCATGGTGCACTATGACAGCACACTAGAAAGGTGCCGGAGTTTTTATATCACTGCTTTGCCGTGAGATTAAATAGTGGTTTCAGTTTCCAGTAGGTTTCATAAGTATCTCTTTCAGCTGTTAAAACTACTTTTAGTAATGTGCACACTAGAAAAAGAAAGAAAATACCCATTTTGAACAACTGCGTATCATGACAGAAAACAGAGCAGATGGTTTTGTGGACCTGGCACCAAGCGAACTCGTAGCTGGTTACAACAGGAGGATAGGTTTAACCCAGAGGAGACGGCTCTTCCCAGGTCTTAGAGTTGAAGCTTTTAAGAGATTATTCTTTGACTTGATTTTTATTATTCACCAGAAACCAAAGAGGGCAAATGAGAATCTCTACTAAAATAACTATACTTGCTAACTTTTGGCCTTTGTTGGGGTTTGGGGTATCAGAACAATGAAATAACAGGCACTGTGAGGATTTTCCTCCAGTTCTGTTCTCTTCTCTTAGCTGTATTTCTGAACATCTTATCTCAAGATAGTTGGCAAAAAGGCACCTGTACCCAGAACAACCTCATTTTTCCCAGGTGCCTCTTCGGACCCAGGACACAATGGTTTTCAAATATCTTTTCTATCTCTCCCTCTGAAGAGAGCTATGCTGTTCAATATGGTAGCCACTAGGCACATGTGGAAAGCCATTGCAATGTGGCTTTTCCAAATCAAGAGATACTGTAAATGTAAAATACACACTGGATTTTGAAAGTTTAGTATAAAAAAAATGTAAAGATATCACTAGTAATTATTTCTATTGATCACATGTTAATTTTGATATATTGGGTCAGATAAAATAGCTTAGTAAAGTTAATTTCACCTGTTTTCTGTTTACATTTTCAATGTTAATTACAAGTTGGCTGACATTATGTTGCTATTGAATAATCTTGCTCTAAAAGATTTTTGGAAAAAAAATCCATGTATTCCTTTGCCCGGTTCTAAGTGGATGTCTTCATTTTTAAATCATATTTGAATAAATTCTGTGTTAAGCAAAAAATGTTAAACATGATAGGGAATGAAATAAGATGGTGATTAACTATAATTAGAAGAAACATTACATATGATTTGATAAAAATCTGAAGTTTAACATGTTTAATAAAGCACAACAGTTCTAAAATAAATTATCTAAAATTTTTATCCATAGGCTTATGTAGTTTATGTCAAAAAAATCTGGTAGCCTTGTAGAGCATTCCAGCTACATTTTAACAGATCAGCATCATTAACCTTTATTGGTTTGGCTTTTCTAAATTCAGAGCATCCGAACACAGGCCAGAGTACTCTATCATACTGCTAAGCTTCCTCTTGAACAGAACTATGTGCAAGAAGGGAAAGATCAAACGCCTATGGCTTGAGGTTCCTTGATGGATCAATAAAGGAAGCTTCTCCATAACCAATATTTTGATTTGGCTCTTTAGTGGTTATAATAGGACTAGAGATGGAAGATGGGTGAAGAAGGAGATGGGTTGTTCTGCTGGCTGGCTCATTCTTGGGCGGATGCGTTGAGGAGTGGAGTCATATCTAAGTTGCGGATCTGTACCATCCCTGTGTATGTTCCCCTTAGAAAGTCTTCTGGTACCCTCAAGGGAGATACTCACCATTTTGAAGACCGCTCGTTTTAGATGAGTCACTGATAGAAGAAGCAGGCCTTTTTCCTTCCTTCCTTGTTGAGCTGCTCCAGAAGCCCTGCAATAAGATGAAGGAAAACAGTCCAGGTGCAGTGGCTCACGCCTGTTCTGTTCCCTTCCCTTAGTTGTATTTCTGAACATCTTATCTCAAGATAGTTGGCAAAAAGCACTTTGAGAGGCCGAGGTGGGCAGATCACCTGAGGTCAGGAGTTCAAGACCAGCCTGGCCAATATGGTAAAACCTTGTCTCTACTAAAAATACAAAAATTAACTGGGTGTGATGGTGTGTGCCTGTAATCCCAGCCACTCAGGAGGCTGAGGCAGGAGAATCGCTTGAACTGGGAGGCAAAAGCTTCAGTGAGCCAAGATTGCACCACTGTACTCAAGCCCAGGCGACAGAGCAAGACTCCATTTCAAAAAAAAAAAAAAGATGAAAGAAAGCAATGCAACCTATAAAACGCTCTTGACACAGATGTTAGCTCCCAGAAGTCAGTGCAGCTGCAGAGGTGGCTCAGCACTTAGAGCATATGGCGGACAAACTCCTCAAGTGGTGAGATTATTTTATTTTTTAAAGTCACTAAAATAAGATGACTGCCTAACCTCATGACACTTTGTCTAAAAAAGGCCTGCCAGGCAGTGGCTTCAGTGATGTTGGGCAGATAAGTTTCTCCAGATTCCTTCAGCCTTTTAGGAAGTGCCATTGGTTCGAGCCTACGGTGAACTAATGACACGATTGCTCTTATTCTTTAGTAGAAGGCTCAGATGTTTATTGCAACACTGTCTGTAGGCAATTACATTTGTCAGCACTCTTAAAGGTCTAGGAGGGATACCAACGAATTAGGACACTGATTCTGTGCCCTCCCGGATATATTCGAGTTGCAGATTGGAGAGACATCACTTTTCTTCCCCAAAACAACTAAGCATATATCTACACAGAAAATATAACCCTTATCAGATATTCCCCTCTTTTTTATTGTTGTGTAAAATAGGCATAACATACATTTTTAAGTGCACATTTCAGTGGCATTAAGTACATTCACAATATTGTATAACTATCACTACTATCTATTTCTAGAACTTTTTCATCATCCCAAACAACGCTGTACTCATCAAGCAATAACTCTCCATTCCCTCCAACCCTCCTAAACCCCCTGTGCTTTGCAACCTCTATTCTATTTTCTGTGTCTATGAATTACCCTGTTTTGTGATTCCACTTTTAAATACCTCATATAAGTGGAATTACAATATTTATTCTTTTGGGTTTGGCATTTTTCACTTAACATAATGTTTTCAAGGTTTATCCATGTTGTAACATGTATCAGAATGTATATGTGTACACACACACACACACACCAAATTTTGTTTGTTCATCTACTGATGAACACTTGGGTTGTTTCTACCTTTTGGCCATTTTGTGATAATGCTATAATAAACATTGGTATGTAAATATCTATTTTTAAGTCCTTGTTTTTAATTATTTGGAGTATATACCTAGGAGTGGAATTTTTACTTGGCAATTCTGTATATAATTTTTTTTCTTTGAGACAAAGTCTTGCTCTGTTGCCCAGGCTGGAGTGCAGTGGCACGATCTCAGCTCACTGCAACCTCCACCTCCTGAGTTCAACCATTTCTTCTGCCTCAGTCTCCCGAGTAGCTGGGATTACAGGTGCGTGGACCATGCCTAGCTAATGTGTGTGTGTGTGTGTGTGTGTGTGTGTGTGTGTGTGTGTGTGTGTGTGTGTGTGTGTATTCTTAGTAGAGACAGGGTTTCACCATGCTGACTAAGCTGCTCTCAAACTCCTGACCTTATGATCTGCCTGCCTCAGCCTCCCAAACTGCTGGGAATAAAGGCATGAAGCCACCGTACTCAGCCTATAACTTTTTAAGAAAGTCCCATTCTCTTTTTCACCTTAGGTACACCATCGTACATTACCACCAACAACGCACAGGGGTTCCTATTTCTCCACATCCTTGCCAACACTTAGCATTTTTTTGTTTTCATTTTTATAATAGTCATTCTACAGGGTGTGAAGTAGTATCTCACTATGATTTTGCTTTGCATTTCCCTAATGAAGAGCATTTTCTAGATGCCATTTATATATATTCTTTGGAGAATCATCAAAATCCTTTGCCATTTTAAAATCGGTTTGTCTTTTTGTTACTGAGTTGCAGCAATTGTTTATGTATTCTAGTTATTAATCCCTTATCAGGTATAAGCTTTGCAAATATTTTCCCCCTCTCTGAGACTTTTCACTTTATTGATAGTGTCCTTTGATGCACAAAAGCTTTTAATTTTGATGACATCCAATTATCTGTTTTTTGTTGGTTTTGTATGTGCTTTTGGTATCATCGTAGAATCTAAGGTTATAAAGATTTTTTTCCCATGGTTTCTTCTAAGAATTATACAGTTTTAGCCTGAAATTTGAGGTTTTGATCCATTTTAAATTAATTGTTATATATGGTGTATAAGGTAAGAATGCAACTTCATTCTTTTGCTTGTGAGCATCCAGTTTTCCCACTACAAAAGACCGTCCTTTTTCCATTCAGTGGTCTTGGTACCCTTGTCAAAAATTAAGTGAGCATAGATGTCAGGGTTTATTTCTGGGATATTCTATTCTACTCTATTCTATTCTTGCATATTTCTGTCCTTATGCCGGTTCCACACTCTCTTGATACTGTAGCTTTGTAGTAAGTTTTGAAAGTGGGAAGTGAGAGCCCTCCAACCTTGTTCTTCAAGATTGTTTTTGCTGTTGGTAGTCCCTCAAAATTCCATATGAATTTGCCAATTGTTCCCTTCCTTTAAAAATTGCACAGTTGAAAATTAAGGCAACCAAAGGAGAAATAAGAATTGCAGATGATCTTACAAGCAGGTGGCACTCACTATGAATTATTTTTGGGTATTACATAAGACAATATGGGATATCACTTCACTCCCACTAGGATGGCTATTAAAAATACATATAATAACAAGTGTTGGTGAGGATATGGAGCTATCAGAACCCTCATCCACTGCTGGTGGGAAGGTGAAATGGTGCAGCCACTCTGTAAAACAGATGGCATTTTCTCAAAGTGGTAAACACAGAGTTACCAGATGACCCAGCAAGTCTACTCTTAGGTCTTACATACACACAGGAGAAATGTAAACATCTATCCACATAAAACTTTTACATAAATGTTAATAGCATCATTATTCATAACAGCTAAAAATTAGAACTAGCCTAAGTATCCATCAATAGATGAGCGTATTTTTAAAATATGCCATATGTGTATATGTGTGTATATATATGTGTGTATGTGTGTGTATATATGTATGTATAATGGAATATTATTTAGCCATGAAAATGGATGAAGTTTTGATATATGTAACAACATGGACGAACCTTGGGAACATTATGCTAAGTCAACTAAGCTAGTCACAAAGGACCACATAATATATGATTCCGTTTATATTACATGTTCAGAATAGGCAAAATCTAGAGACAGAAAGTAGATTAGTGGTTACCTAGGACTTGGGTGGGAAGAAGGAAGTGGGGACAGAGAGACTTAGGATTTCTTTTTTGTGGTAATGAAAATGTTCTAAATTTGATTATGGTGAGGGGATACACAACTCTGAATTACACTAAAAACTTGCATAGTTTAAATAAATGAATTGTATAATATATGAATTATCTCATTATGACTATTAAACAAAAGGCATAGGACTGAATAAATTATTTTATACCTTCCTTTAAAAAAAAAACTTAATAAAACAGAAGCATCTTTGTATGACCTGAAATGTTAATTTAATTATTTTAATGGGCACACAGCTTTAATGAAAGTAGAGGTAACTTTGTATGTACATACATTACTTAGAAGGTATTCTATACATAATCATATTAGTCCTACATTGTGTGTTGTTTAGTTCTCCATATATATATCTTTTTTCCTGATGTAAATTGTGGTGGAAATTTTTACATTTACCCGGATCGGTGTTGACTATTTGTGAAATAATCATTTCCATGAACATCACAACAAATATAGATTTGCCACTTTGGTAAGGACCAAATTTGGATCTTACATGGTAAGAAACTGACGTGTGGAAGTTAATCATTTAGCTATTGGTCTGTCCAGTATCACACCTTAATTAGGTTTATTCATGAGTTTACAGTTCATGAGGGTCTCTCAAATGCCAAAGGTTTCTGCAGCTGCAGCAGCAATGGAATTGTGATTGCTGCAAAAATGGCAGACATAAGCTACAACTTGAAAAATAAAAAGCCATGTGAATATTCTTGGGGGAAAGATAGCAGAAATTGTTATAACTTTTAAGGCCAGTTCTGCTAATGATGGTCAGATGTCTTTCTCACATAGCAAACTTGTCATGGTAACCATAGGGCTGAGTGGGTCTTAGTGGTAGTTCCTTGTAAATCAAGAGACAGTTGAGTTTAACTAAGTTTAAATCCGAGGGGGTGGGGTGGCTCATGCCTGTAATCTCAGCACTTTGGGAGGCTGAGGCGGGCTGATCACGAGGTCAGGAGATGGAGGCCATCCTAGCCAACATGGTGAAACCTGGTCCCTACTAAAAATACAAAAATTAGCTGGCATGGTGGCTCGTGCCTGTAATCCCAGCTAAGCTACTAGGGAGACTGAGGCAGGAGAATAGCTCGAACCAGGGAGTCAAGATTGTGCCACTACACGCCTGTGTGGCAACAGCGAGACGCTGTCTCAAAAAAAAAAAAAAAAAAAAAATCTGATATAATACTTACCCGGGTCACTAGTAAATAAACAAACACATTAGCAAATCTCTGAGAAACTTTTGGTACAATGTTAGATTTGGAAAATTTTTGTCTAAGCCCTGAGTCCCTGATGTTCCATGAATTCTTTAGATGTTCTTCTTCAGATATTGAAACTGATTCATGGCCGGGCGCGGTGGCTCAAGCCTGTAATCC
>NW_022437018.1:4137544-4151778 GCF_009761245.1 Sapajus apella
GAGGCGGGTGGATCACGAGGTCAAGAGATCGAGACCATCCTGGTCAACATGGTGAAACCCCGTCTCTACTAAAAATACAAAAAATTAGCTGGGCATGGTGGTGTGTGCCTGTAATCCCAGCTACTCAGGAGGCTGAGGCAGGAGAATTGCCTGAACCCAGGAGGCGGAGGTTGCGGTGAGCCGAGATCGCGCCATTGCACTCCAGCCTGGGTAACATGAGTGAAACTCCGTCTCAAAAAAAAAAAAAAAGAAACTGATTCATATTAAAAGTGAATGGCTGACCATATCATAAAGGTTAACCCATGTGAAGGGGAAGCAAGTTAAGGTAGGTCAGGCACCACAGCATAATACCGCGCATGTGGTAACAACCTCACCTACATGTCCGTCCAGCCGTGAAGTCTCATGTGTTCCATGATCCCTGTCTAGTGTGACATTTAAATTAGGATGAGATGAACCCTATGGCAGTAAGCTGCAAAATCCTCAAGATAAAAAGTGGCTCCTGGTTGTGGCTTAGAATTCAGTGACCCTTTGGGACAACCTTGGAGGTGGAGTTGGCTTTCTTCCCACTGAGTTCGTTTGTTACACAGAGTGATGGCAGTGTTTGGTTATGGTTTAGCTTTGTGATGTTTTTTTCTTGAGTGATGAAGCAATAGTAAGGGCAAAAGCTGATAGTAACATTTTGATACATATTTTTATGTTTGTGTGTCCCTGTACTTTAAGTGGCTTGTTTTTGGAAACAGCTGGTTCAAACCCTTGGTTTTACATTTGAAATATTCTTTGTTTTGTTTGCAACTATGTACTGATATATTTTTCCCACATTTACTTTTTTAAGCTCTCCAGTGATGTTTTCGTTGCCTATCCTGGGAAGATCTGTGTTTCCATTTATCAAAACAAATGGCAAGCTGGGGACCATTTAAAGTAGTTTTTTTAGTTAATAAAGCCAGGCCAATCTCCTTGTTCTGTTATGTTAAAAGTACATTATCTTTTTATTGCCAGTTCTGTATGGCTAGGTCTGTTTTCTGTCTCAGCAATCTCAGAGCTGCCCCACTTGCTTACTGTGTAGAGAATTACAAAATCATTAAGGGTGGGGCAGCACCAGCTGACTTACAGTACAAACCATTTCTCAAAATAACCACAACAGTGCAATACTGATGTGTAATTTACGTCACAGTTTGTTTTTATGAAATAGTTTGTGGCATTTTCATTTCTATTCCGGATGGAATCTTGTTCTCTTTCCCTTTTAATCAGGCATTTAATTTATTTTTATTATTAATATTTTCCACTCCTTGTTTTGGCATGTCTCCAATCTAACAGCTTTGATGAGGAGGACACACACACACACACACACACACACACACACAACTGATCTTCCCTCTGACTTTTCAACATCAGTTTAACTGCAAATGTATTTTTCCCTTTGATGTGTACTAACTTCGGGTACTAAGTTTACTGCCTAAAGAGGGGTTGAAAAATACAGCAGGACACAGTACACATTAACATAAAGCTGTAACTACGAATTGATAAATTTGATGTACAACTTTGGAATTTTAAACACTTTCAACCAATTTAAGCTATTTAGTCATATGCTCTGCTGCATTTTCCTCTTACAAATGTCTTTCTGTATAATGTCCTGTAATTAGAACAGGAAATCATTGAGTAACTGCAAGATGAATAAGAGCACTTAGACTGAAAGGAAAATTACCTTCCGAGAAATTATATTCTTTTTTTTTTTTCTGCATGTTACAATGTTGGTAATGATAGTAACAGCTGTAGCTACTCTTATCTGTAAAATTTTTATGCTTAGGTTTTCTGGAATAAAAATTTCATTTTCAGTAACAATCACAACTGCATGGACAGAAAATAGGAAATGCCTAATTGTGACAAATATTCGGTGTCACAACAGAGCAGCAATTAAAAGGAAACTTCAACATAATTGTCAATAGCAGTAAGAATTGGAATAGTTCCAGGTATATAAAGTTGATGCTTTGCCGTTGGTTGCTAGGAGCACAGTGAAAAGTATAAAGCTTTGAGAAAAGAATGTCTAATGTAATAAAGTAACAGAAGGAAGCATAAATCATTGTGAGAGCCTCTCATATTGACATTATTTTACTTAAATTGTTTCAAAACTAGACATCAAGTTTTATAACATGAGCACATTCATACTTGCTTGAAAAAAATAAAAAGAGAAAGAAAACTGTATGTTGTCTTTGAAGCACAAGGGACATTGTGTCTCAAACTTAGCCTTCATACATATTTGGAATCTTTTAAGTGAAAATCTTTAAATGTTTGTTTCTATTGGCATCCAAATGCATTTGCCCTAATACGATTAAGAGAACTAAAGGGCAAAATACTTGGCAGATTTTTCAGTTGAGGTAATTAGGTGCAGGAAGGAACATGCATATTTTTTCCACTAGGCTCTATAAAATCCTGGTGTGAAGGTTTTTTTTAAAGATTTTTTTTTAACTTACTGATGTTAGAAGTAGATTATAGTGGTTTTCAGTAAGCATAATAGTGTGATGTTTCCAAAACAAGCCTCATTTCACCCCAAGAATGAAAAAGAAAGTTGTATTTCTAAATTGTTGTGTAAGAGATAAAAGCAAATTTCTCCTCTAGAATTTATGTTTTCAGCCTCTGTGCATTTGGCCACCATTATCTATTTTCAAAAAATAGTATTATGGATATTTGAAAGTCAATGCTCCATTAATTCATTGTGTTTGCTATTTCATGCATCTCTCTTTGTACAAAGACAACGTGAGCAACGTGCTATTCAGAACGAAGGCCTGCTCTTACCCTTTCTCCCCAACCCCTTCCCCACCCCCAGCCCAACTCTGAGGATTAAAGCAATGGTATACAGTTACTGTTTGAAAATCTTGGGTGGAGTCTCACATTATAATTACAGTTTCTCTGTGGAATTCTGTTTCGGACTTTGAAATATGTAAATAAGTAAAAAATTGACATTGAGAGAGGTTAACAAAACGTGTAATTATGATATAAGCACAGGATTAGAGTCATTTTGATTACACATTACAAGCAGTGTACTTTAGGTATTAACTTTTAATAGGCAAAGTTCTTTTTATTGAAGTTGAAATGAGGTTTAGTAATTTTGGGTCTCTTATTCCCTTTGAATGTTTCATTTTAAAATAGGCATTCACTTTTTTTTTGTATAGGGGAAATAGAGGAATGGGATGACATTTTAATAGAATATCATAACATAGTTTAAAATTTCAGTCTTGGGTACTAGCAATTTATTACAGATCATTTTCTGTTGACTGAAATCAAGTAGTGTATATATAACCCCACCAGCTACAACCAACTGAACAGTATTAGAAGAATACCTAAGGGTAGTACTTGGATTTCTTTCTCTCTGTGGGTGTGATTGAAAGAAAATCTTTGTTCCAGGAACACTCTGTCTTTTTATTTTTATTTATTTCTATTTATTGAGATGGAGTCTCATTCCATCACCCAGGCTGGAGTGCAGTGGTGCAATCTCAGCTCACAGCAACCTCCACCTTTCGGGTTCAAGTGATTCTCTTGCCTTAGCCTCCCGAGTAGCCGGGACTAGAGACGTGCACTGCCATGCCCAGCTAATTTTTGTATTTTTAATAGAGACAGGTTTCACCATGTTGGCCAGGATGGTCTCGATCCCTTGACCTAATGATTCGCCCTCCTCAGCCTCCCAAAGTACTGGGATTATGGTCATGAGCCACCGCACCTGGTCTTGTTTGTCTTTTACAAAACGAATGTGTAATTTATTCGTTCTTAGATTCATCTGCTTGCCCCATTATGAATTGGAAAGGGGAAAAATATCTTACACAGCATTTATTGACCGCCCTTGTTTCATGGGTAACCTTGCACAGGAGCATTTGCTTGTGTGTATATGAAATGCGTGAGCAAGACAGAAGTAGCTGAGGAGTTTAAATAATTCTTTCTTTCTTTTTGAGACAGAGTTTTTCTTCGTCACCAGGCTCCAGGCTGGAGTGCAGTGGCGCCATCTCGGCTCACCGCAACCTCCGCCTCCCCAGTTCAAGCAATTCTCCTGCCTCAGCCTCCCGAATAGCTGGGACTACAGGCGAGCGCCACCACACCCAGCTAATTTTTTGTGTGTATTTTTAGTAGAGACGGGGTTTCATCATGTTGGCCAGGATGGTCTCGATCTCTTGACCTCATGATCCGCCTGCCTTGGCCTCCCAAAGTGCTGGGATTACAGGCCTGAGCCACCACTCCAGGCCTTAAATAATTCTTGAAAGGACTGTTTGGCCTTATTTGTTTCCCGGTGTACTAGGGCAAAATAAAATATGCCAGCCATTGAACACTTTAATATTTTTATAGCTGTATCAGAAGGAAGTTAATGTAATGCAAAGACTTGGGAGGCAGTTCTAGGATCATAGAATTTTAAATCTGCAAAGCTCTCCCCAAACTCAGAATTTTATACTGTTATACATACCTTTCATATAAAGTTGACCATATTTTGTCTTGAGGGGAAAAAAATGTTTTCTCCAATAAAATAAACTGCGAAAAAGAGACTCAGGATGTTTCTACTCAGTGAAACTTCAGCCTACCTGAATTGTTGGCTTTTCCAGATCTTACCTTGACTCTGGATCTTCCCTTTACTTTGATTTAGAATGCTTTGTAAACTTTCCTAGGAGTCCTAAAGGTCTCATGGGCTTTCTCCAGTTTGGTAAATATTAAAGGCAACTCCTCTGGGGATGTCTAATTGCAAGGTTAGAAATTTGCCTCTGTCCAAACAATGCCAAAATTCTGGTCCAAATGGGGGTTCTGTTCATAGGCAACAAAGTTAACATTTTTGTTTTGGCCCCACCAAGCATTGCCGCATTAGACCAAGCCCCAGCTGTACCTGTAACCTCTTAGTATGGAAGGTGGTTGATGAAGGGTAGGGGCTCTAGGCTGGCAACACATACAGCTGGCACCATTTCCTGTCACATGCATAGAAAGTAGAAAGCTGATATACATGAATGATGTATCAATCATGTTGAATCATTACAGTAGGAATTGCAGTGTTCCAAAATAATAAATAACAAGCTAACCTAAGGAGAGTAGAAGAATTCTGGCTTGCAACTGGCTGAATTCTATAGTCCTCTGTCGAACAGAAGTCTTATATTTGACTTGATCAAAGGCCACCATCCTCATCCCTAGTAGTGTAAACCAGTTAAATCTCTGTTATTATTATTATTACTATTATTATTTGAGATGTTTTATCCTAATAAAAAGTCCACCAAACTTGGAGTTAAAATATTGGGTTTTAAGTCCCAGCTACTCAGGAGGCAGAGGTGGGTGGATCACTTGGGCCCAGGAGATTTGTTTTTCTTTTCTTTTTTTTTTTGAGACAGAGTCTTGCTCTGTCGCCAGGTGCAATCTCGGCTACTGCAACCTCTGCCTCCTGGGTTCAAGCATTCTGCTGCCTCAGCTGAGACTACAGGCACATGCCACCACGCCCAGCTAATTTTTGTTTTTTTAGTAGAAACGGGGTTTCACCATGTTAGCCAGGATGGTCTCGATCTCCTGATCTCGTGATCCCACCAGCCTTGGCCTCCCAAAGTGCTGGGATTATAGGTGTGAGCCACTGAGCCCGCCCAGGCCCTGGAGTTTGAGTCTAGCCTGAGCAACAGAGAAAGCCCCATCTTAAAAAAAAAAAAAAAAAAAAAAAAGGATTAGGTGGTTATAGTCTCAAATTGGGGAATATTAACAAGTAGTAATGCCACAAATTGGATTGTTGTAAGAAACCAAAGATGTGAAAATATGTAAAAAACCTTTGTAAATTTTAGTGTTTTATTATCAGTACTGGAAATAGCATTAATGCTTGCTTTCTAAACAGGAAAACAGGCTCTCCATTTCTGATATTTTTAGTTAAGAGGGCTTTTAAAATTCGCTGTCTTCTGTGATATATGTAATAATCCTGAAAAAATGCCAGAGAGAGGAGAAGAAAATTTGGTTCTGTATTCTGTTCTGTGTGCTGGAGGTTTGGGGAGAAATAAGAATTTTTTTTAACTCTTGTCAATTGAAAATACATGTATATATATATTTCAAAACCCAAACTAAGTCTGTGCAAAAAAATAAACTCAGAGTTACTGGTTTCAAGGTTTGGTGTGCATGAGCTGTTTGGGATGCTTGTTAAAAAGGTAAATTCCTAGGCCCCAGCCTTGGAGATGCTGAGTCACTGATTCTCCACGGCACCTGGCGCCTGCCTTTTTGCAGGCACAGTATGTGATTCTGATGCAGACAGTCCCAGGACCACTATTAGCAACATTGTCTCCAGAGTGTACGACAGTTGTAGGAGTTGAGAGCAGAGGGAACTTGCTGGTTTTCTTCCAGTGGAAAGAAAAGGATTCATGGCTTGGCTAGTGTTTTAGGTACTGCATGACCTAAATGTTTTAAGCTAGGATGAGGTGGAGAGAAAAAAAAAGAGGTCATTTCTAGGCACAGAAGATTGCCAGGGAGCTGACTCCATCTGGAACAGAGAATTCGGAAGCGGTTAGAGTTGACATCATCATGAAAAATGGTTAGAGAAAAAACAAAAGGTGAGTGAAGGGATAGGAAGGAAGTGAAGTAGTCCCGAGTCCAGGTGACATCTTCCGTGAAACTTACTCTGAAGCAACTGTTCTTTTATACTCCTCCGACCTGAGAGCACACACATCTTTCTCCATTTTATTTCAAGAACACTTGGAGAAATTGATGCAACTTTACCCCCATTGTAGAAAGCCAATTGCACAACGAAGATAGAATTTTGGAATCGACAGGTATTTACAGGCACCGTATTTACTATGGACGGGAGATGGTATTACGTGCTACGTGTTTGCTACGAGGGGTAGTCCTGGCAGTTCATGGTTGTGTGCCTCTCTTTCATTAACAATGTCTTAGACAAATCGAGTATGATACAAATAGAGTGTAATAATACGACTGACACATTGGGGGCTGCTTCTTGAAATAGCACTTAAAAACTCTGGAGTTCTGACAGTGTTTGAGTATTTTCACTAAAACTTTTTATGCTTTAACTGTATAAAAAGCACAGTTCTGAACCCAAAGTGTGAACTTAGTGTCTTGATCTGCTGTAAAAACCTCAGATTGGCATGTCTTGGGACATATATCAGCATCTCAAAACCGGTTTGCACTTGGGGACTTGCCTTCAAGGTAAACAGATTTCCTTTTAATTAAGTGCGCCAGTTGACGAAGCAGCTATCCACAGACCAGGCAGGAGTCGAAGATGTATACACTGTTAAAAGATGTCATCTTGTAAGCAGCTAAACATCTCCATCCGTGGAGAAGCCGCCAGCCTGAGGAACTAAGTGAACATAATTAGAAATACATCTGGGTATTGGCCTCCTATCTGCAAAGGTCGCATGCACACCTTCCATTGGTACTGGTTATGTTCCGTCATTATGTTCCATCCTTGCTCATCCGTCTCCCACTGGTTACCAGATGGCCATGATAATGTCGGTATCCTTAACAACTGTCTTGTGCAATTCCCTGCAGCATGGTAAAGGCTTGAAATATTGAGTGTTTTCCCTTTGGAGAAGCAAGTGACATGTCTGGGAATTGCTTACAACTGCTCTGATGGGTGGTTGCAGAGTGATGGCAAACTGGGTCACGGAGCCTAAATTCAGCCTGATGTACAGGTGGAGGCCACCAAAGCAGAGTGTTTGCCATTTCTCAAGCTTAAGATGAAGGAAGGCTTCATCCACGCAGAGTCTGATGTTTACAAATGAGCACAAAATAGAGTATAAATAAGCACTAAGATCACTGTAAGAGGAAGCTTAGCTAAATTTGCTGAAATGTTCTCCTGAGTGAAGGTAGTTCTGATGGAAACTCTCTCACGAGGATGCTTAGGGAGTCCTCCCAGCATGGTTCTCTGAGATGTGCCAAGTTACCAGATGGATTTGAGGAATATTAAAAGGGAGAGGGGGTATGCATGTGGGGAGGGTGGGGAAGGTGGGTGTATCAATCAAGTTGGGATAGATCACACGGCAATAACATATGACTCGCAAATCAACATTGCTTTAGAACAACAAAGGTTTATGTTCTGCTTATGTTATATGTCTCTTTTGGATCAACCAGGGGTTCTGCTTCATGTTGTTTTTTACTCCAAGGCCCAGACTAGCAGAGTTGCCACTATCTGGGGCATTACGGATGGTCACAGCAAAGACAAAGAGAGATTGGGTTGGGGCACACTGGCTCTTAAAGCAATCAATCACCCACTTCTGTCATATTTCATTGGCCAGGGAAAGTCACAAGGCCACTGGCCTCCAAGGGAGTGAAGCGTACAGTCTTTCTACAGGCCCAAAAGAAGAACAGGAAATAGTTGCTAAACAGCACTCATGACCCCCAGAGCAGATGGTGATGCTATTTAGAACCTTGGACATCTTCGGGGCCAGATGACATTTTCAGAGACCTCAAACACTGAAAAGATTATACAGATGCTTCTTGACTTTCTATGGGATTACATCCCAACGAACCCATTGTAAGCTGAAGCTATCAAGTCGAAAAGGCATTGAATACACCTAACCTACTGAACACATAGTTTTCCTAGCCTACCTTAAACGTGCTTGGAACATTTACCGTAACCTATAGTTGAGCAAAATCATCTGGCAACACAGGACACTGCAGAGTACTGGTGTTCACCCTCTTGATCCCGTGGCTGACTGGGAGATGCCACCTGCTGCCCCTGCCCAGCCTTACAGGAGGGTATCCTATTGCATATCACCAGCCCAGGAAAGGTGACAATTCAAAATTCAAAGTATGCTTTCTACTAAATGCATGTTGCTTTTGTACAACAATAAAGTCAAGGAATCTTACATGGAAGCATCATTCAGTTGAGGATCATCTGTATAATCCAATATAAGAGCAATTCCAAACTAGAAATAGATGTAAAGAAGCCCAGCAGAGTTCTGCCTTTCCTTATGGTGATGATGACTTTAATGCTTAAAAAATATGAAGATATTTTTCCAAACAGTTTTTGGGTCCTGCTGAGTGCTGATGACACAGACACTGCTTACTGTGTCCAGGGGGCCAGGCTACTCTTTCTTTTCTCCGCAAAGAGGGTCCACTGTGTGGGTAGCCTGAAGCACGTTCTGTGGGGCTGGATGGGTGAATTGGGGCTGGGAGGATGCTGGCATCCCCCAGAATGTAACAAGGATGAGAGTCTTTTTAGTCCCAAACTAGAAGTGTTTATTGAAATGATACTATGGCCATGAAAGTTCTTTGTCAGAGGGAAGAGGGTAATGGAAGTGTTTTCTCGTTTGTCTAGGGGAGGACGAGGAAGAAACGAACGTGATAGTTCTCAGCTACCCCCAGTACTGCCGGTACCGCTCGATGCTGAAACGCATCCAGGATAAGCCATCTTCCATTCTAACGGACCAGTTTGCATTGGCCCTGGGGGGCATTGCAGTGGTCAGCAGGAACCCTCAGATCCTGTACTGTCGGGATACCTTTGACCACCCGACTCTCATAGAAAACGAGAGTATATGCGATGAGTTTGGTGAGTCTTTTTTTTTTCCTATCTGATACTTGTGCGTGTGTGCCTAGTTGTTTTCAGTTCTTGTGAAGAGCGGTGATGGGGAACGGGGCTCACTTTCACAAGCCCCATGTGCTACCCCACCCCTCCCATCCCCCAAATTATTGCGGCATAAGGCGTCATTGCCTGCTTTGCAGCCTCTGTTTACTATGAGTAAGAGATTATTATTTAGCATTTGTTGTTCAATGTAGAGTCTGAAGTTGCTTGGTCGACCTTGAAATTGGACTTTTGGACAGGAAGATTTCATGTTAGTTCTTTCTCAAAAGGCTTTGTCTATTCAGATGCTTTTTGATTTAACCAGCCACTCTCTTCATTGTTATAAAGTACTGTAAAAATGCACCAACGGTAACCACTTCAGTACTAAACAGTGGATGGATAGATAGAAAGAAAGAAAACAACTTCAGTGCTGTATGGTGGATAGATAGATAACCACTTCAGTATTCTACGGTAGATAGACACATAGAGAGATGACAGATAGATAGATAATAGATCTTCACGTCCCTGAATTTTTTCCTACACACACACACACACACATACTGTACCCGCCAGAGACGGATATGTACGCACACATCTTTATCTGCTTCTCTGCCTCACTGACTGGTCATGTGTCTCTATAGACAGACGGGGAGGAGAAGAAGATATCACATCACCGGTTTGGGAAGCCTGACATGGTACAGTAGATGGTGAGATGCAAGCCAAGACAGTCGTTCTCTTACAGTATCATTTTCTCATCTGTTTGTTGAAAAGACTGTATCATATCAGTGGTTTTCAGCAGGCTAGGCATGGATGTCAGAATATCCTGGGAGAGGCTTATCAAACTACACGTGTTCCTCTGAATTTCTATACTTAGAGGCGTGGACACCTATCACTCTCACCCTTCCCCTTCTCTAAAATCACTATCACAGAGTGACTGCTGGGATGGCTGAGCCCTGCTGAATCCCTCACGGCTACCTGGGTGGAGAAGAGCATGAGACCCTTAGTGTGGAGAGAGCATAGGTTCCCTTTGACCTGAAACATTCCTTGATTCTGTTGGCCGACAATTTCCAGAGGATCCCTAGTTGGCAGATTATCCAGATTCAAGTTACTCAGCTTACCCTTCGCAGACCTTGGTATGGTTTCAGGAGTCCACTGTGGCCTCTTAAATTGGATTCTTCATGATTCCAACAGCCCTGGTGCTGCTGCTGGAGAAATGCTGCAAGTAGATATGTGAACAGAGTCGGGGTGAGGATGAGGAGATGGGAGATGATGATCAAGAAGGAAGGGAAGAGAGAGAGGAAGGGGAACAAAATGATCTAAGTTCATTAGATTCAAAGGACCTTGACACTTTCTCCTTCTAAATTGTTTTTTTTGGATGTCTTTCACACCTCTGGCTTATCAGATGACTGCCATTCTGTAAGAGGGCAATAGTATTTGTACCAATTATTTTTTTCTTCTTCAAAGAAATGTATTTATTGCCACATTTTTAATATTCAAATATCCTTTCAAGTAGATAAATGTATGCAATACATTTTTTTTACAATGCCCTCTTTTCAATGAGCATTTACAAATCTTCCCTTTTCAATACCTGTGTTTGAGGGTTTTTTTCCGCATGCCAGGCTCCCAAACCTCGCTTCCTACTTGCTGCTCAAGAGGTCTCTAAATTCCTGACATAGAATAAAACTGAAAGCATGTGTTCCCTTATTTAAGAGAATTCAAAATTAGAGTTTCACAATGTAATATGAGGAAAAAAATGTTTTAACCTTTTTGGCTAATTTAAGAGTTATTAGTCATTGAGTTTCAAAGCTGTTGCATCTAGAATTGGTAATAGAAGTTCCAATTTAACAGCGATCACAATGGTTGTTAAGAGTTACTAAATTAGTTATAAATGTTCTCACAAACACAAGCATCTGACTTGTGAATGTTTTCCTGAATTTTCTTCTGGTATAGCTAATTTTAATGCTGTTTTTCTTCTCCAGCCTCTTAAAGTGGAAGCTTTCTTTTGGAATAAAGGTACCTTTAGAGACCTTCTAGATGGCTAGTTTAATAATTAGAGTATTAGAATTTTTTTTAGTTGTTTGTACTTCAAATAGTTTGTACTTCTTAAAGTCTTTCATGTTACTAAGTGGACCAAAAAGCTTATTTTGAGCGGATTTGAGCAACTTCACCCACATCCCTCCCCACTGTCCCACTTTCAGTCACAATCTAAATTTCCAGAGAGCACCCTTTTAAATCTCCAACTGGTTGCATTTGAAATTGACATGGGTTAAAGTGTTTGTTAAAATGTGGCATTGAGTCTCTCCAACCAACTAACAGTTGGTGGAAGAACATAAATTTAATTAGTGACTAGCATTAAACAAATGTTCCTAATATTAAACACTGCCAGATGACTGAAACACTTCTGTCAGATTACCGAGAGTGCCAGGGGGCCCACAGATGAATTTTCTACACAGTATATATTCTGTACCACACGTTTGGTGACTTCAGTAATTGGTCAAATGTAATTTAGGTAACAGTATGCCTAGGCTGTAAAAATCAAATTTTATTGGCCATATCACCAGGTGGATGAATGGTAGAGCTGATGGCAAAGAGTTTATAGCATTTAGCAGCTACACCTTTGACACATGAAATTCATAAATTGCCGTGAAATACCTCCAAGGTCCTTCTCAAAAGGACATTGTCTGCTTCCCTATGATTGAATAATGTTTATTTTATTAACTAATATACTTTTTGCTTTCTTCTATTAAATGCGATTATGGAGTGGGGGTGAGAGGAGGTGTTCAAAAGATAAATAAAATTTGGTTCTTGCTAGTTTTGAGAATTTAAAATCTAATTGGGGAAGACAGGATTAACACACCTGAAAGGTTAACTAATGTTAAAAGAAAGTCAATGATTAAGTATTTGATGCATGTTGCAGAAAGCAAGTGTGGTAGGAATTAGCAGTGGGCTGAGAGGTGGATAGAGATGGCAATCTTTGTGAGGGGGTCAGGGAAAGCCTTCTGAAAAAGGCGGGGTTTGATCTGGTTTTAAAAGATAGGGAGCAATTTAATAACTATTCATTTCTAATTTAAAAAAAAATGATTGGAAATGTCTGGATTGTTTAAAACTGATGTTCTGAACTTCCATTTTGGGTAATGGCTGCCTTCACCCGGGATAAACTGTTGGTCTGTCTTATATTTATTCTGCCCTTAGTTACTACCCTTTGGGTGAGTTTCATAAAAGGCCTGATGTCCTCTCTCCTTGTGGGGCACGCATGTGACTCAGTGACCAAGCCTGGCAAGAACCCAGGCTGTGACTTTGGAGCAGGGGCTGGCTTTCCATGTTGGATAAGAATGAGTCTGAGTTTTGCTGTGTGCCGTAGAGCTTACCTGCATTCCCCTAATTCATCTCTGAAAATAGGCTTTGCATTGTGGGATGACCTTGCCCAATTGTCCATACACCCACCCACCCCTCATCCCCACTGCTATTTTAATGTTGTTCACTGAATAACAAGTTTAATTGAACAATAAAAGTAAGGCTTTTAAATCTACAATGAGTCCCTGTAAATAAATTCTCTGTGGAATTTTATGAAGCGATTTAATGAAAAGTTTGATTAGAAACTATTAAAGAAAAATAGAATAGATGAAATTTCATCATTTAGTCCAACATTACAGTAGTGTCATTTTGATTTTTATTTACATTGAGATATTCAGAATTGAGTAAATATATCCTGGTTTTAATTAACTATCCTCCTTACTTGGAAAAGGTTATTTTAGGCTTGAAGGGTTTTGATAGCATACCATCTGCTTTCTTCACTGTATTTTATTCAGGTCCCTTCCTTGCTTACAGAGCTGTGCAATGTCTAAACCTATGACATAAGCATAAATTGAATCGTATTAATGGTAGGTGATTGAAAAGCTTCAGTCTCTACATCCTGCTTGCATTCTTCCATCTTGTCAGTTACACTGCTCTTAAAGGCAATAAGCTCTTTACTTAGCACAAGAGAATTGACTATTTTTAAAACGAAAGCAACAGACTCCCCATTAAAGCATTATGAAAACTCATTGTATTGCACATGCAATTAGGAAATGAGCTTGTAATTCCAATGAGGAGAAAGTGATGTGAATGGCAATTTTTTCTTCATAAGAATCTTTATCCTGTACATAATTCCTGCCTCCACCGTCCTGTTAGAATAGCCTAACATCAAGCATTCACCAACGACCCCCTACCTTGCTTTTACTTTTTAAAATGATTCCTCTTTTGTAAAATGTATGGTCATTTATATTGTGTTATTTTCCATGCCATAGAAAAAACAAACACATACAAATATTTTTGTTGTTAGAACAATAAAATGTCCACCACTTTGTAATGCACAATGTTTACATTGATATCACACAGATTGATTTCACATGTGTGAAGTGTTGACAGCTAAATCCAAACAGAGGCACACTCAGTACAGTAGATAAATGGATAACTTTAAGGTACTGGCTTCCATCAAAGATATGTAAGGCAGCTCAATATACATAAACGAGATGAAATCAGTTATTCAAGGTGTGTGGGACTAAATGGATTAAGAAATGGTGACTTAAAAAAGCGATATGGTTTATTTTGGTCTGAGGTTTGAATTGCAAAGAAGCATAAGACGTTGAAGTTGTGCTTTTAAATCTTTTGGCAGAGGGGCGTGTGTGTGTGTGTGTGTGTATATTGGCGAGGGTGTGTGTGTGTGTGTGTGTGTGTGTGTGTGTGTGTGTGT